>NC_059192.1:38174146-38480452 GCF_020615455.1 Coregonus clupeaformis | reverse complement strand
TAGGTGTAATCTGTGTCCGCAAAAATGCTCCTTAACCTTACATTTGACCTAGCCTAACAAATAAAGCTACTCAGATGGGAAATGGACAAGGTAGTTGACAGCTTTTGAACATATTTTGAAGCTATACATGGTTTATGTTCCTGTTATAAACAATGGAGTAATGCAACTTTATAGTTTGGGTTATGATAGGGTAAAACAGTTGTGCTATGCTATAGACATTTATAAATTATAGTATTTAAAGGGTCAATCTGTGATTGCTTCATTGATTGTTAAACCGTTAAATACATTATTTACACACACCCATTGATACTTGAATAATATAAGTTATATAATAAATGCCTCATGAGCTTAGTCCAATTGTCATACCCCTTAAGAACCCAAAATATATGCTTGTTTTACTCAATTTTTTGTAAACAATGTAATTTTAAAACAAACACTGTTTAAGCCTCTGAATATGGTCAAAATTGTCCATTTGTATCCATAGCTCTATCGATAAATTTGAGTGGTTACATTTCTCCACCCCGTCTTCAACTTTTTACCAAAACAGTGGCGGGTGTTTATACTTGCATACTATTGTTTGTACAGGACGAACCAGACTTGTGGAGGTCTACAATTTTTTTCTGAGGTCTTGGCTGATTTCTTTTGATTTTCCCATGATGTCAAGCAAAGAGGCACTGAGTTTGAAGGTAGGCCTTGAAATACATCCGCAGGTACACCTCCAACTGACTCAAATTATGTCAATTAGCCTATCAGAAGCTTCTAAAGCCCTGACATCATTTTCTGGAATTTTCCAAGCTGTTTAAAGGCATAGTCAACTTATTGTATGTAAACTTCTGACCCACTGGAATTGTGATACAGTGAATTATAAGTGAAATAATTTGTCTGTAAACAATTGTTGGAAAAATTACTTGTGTCATGCACAAAGTAGATGTCCTAACCGACTTGCCAAAACTATAGTTTGTTAACAATTAATTTGTGGAGTGGTTGAAAAACAAGTTTTAATGAGTCCAACCTAAATGTATGTAAACTTCCGACTTCAACTGTATATGTTATATAATCGGTAACAGTCACATATTAAATCATTACCTCATCAGTATAATTCTGAACGTTGCATAATCCTTAAACCTGCAAGAACCCTAACCTTATTAATGAATCAGCAATACACAAATGGGCTTCATTATTTATTTACTAACTAACTAAATATGACCTCTCAGGCATTTGGAATCAAGGAGGGCCTGAATGGCGTAGGCAGGTTCCCCTCCGACGTCCAACGGTGGGGGCGCACTGCGGGTTGAGACTGGAGGATGAAGAGGACTGTAGGTGACCGGTTTTAAGAGAGACATGGAAGAACGAGGCGATTTTATACTGACGGGGTAACTGGAGGCGGTACGTGACAGAGTTGATGCGATGGGTTATCTTGAAGGGACCAAAGAAGCGAGGACAGAACTTTTTACAGGGGAGGCGGAGCCGGATGTCTCTGGTAGAGAGCCACACACGCTGTCCGGGGTGAAAGAGTGGCGTAGGTCATGGCGTCTGTCGGCAAAGCGTTTCTGGGTATTAGAGGCTTCCTGCAGATGCCGGTGAACGGTCTCCCATACCTGCTCACTATGCCGAAACCAGTCGTCGACAGCTGGGACAGTACCAGGCTCCGCCTCCCAGGGAAACATGGGGGGTTGGTAACCAAGGACACACTGAAACAGAGTAAGGCGGAGGGATGAATGCATGAGTGAGTTCTGAGCATATTCGGCCCAGGCCATATACCGACTCCAGTCGTGTGGAGAGGCTGAACATTGTTGGCGGAGGTACTTCCCTATTTCTTGGTTCAGACGTTCCATCTGCCCGTTGGTCTGGGGATGGTACCCGGAGGAGAGGCTGAGGGCGACCCCCAGTCGGTCACAGAAGGCTCGCCACACCCGAGAGACAAACTGGGGCCCACGGTCAGAGACGATGTCCTCCGGAATCCCATACAGACGGAACACCTGTTGGAACATACACTCAGCCAATTCCATGGTGTTAGGTAAATGAGGAAGAGGAACCAGACGACAAATTTTTTTAAATGGTCTACTATGACTAGGATGGTGGTGTTACCAGAGGATTCAGGAAGGTATGTGATGAAGTGAACAGCTATGTGGGACCAGGGTCTGTGAGGGATTGGCAAAGATTGAAGCTTACCGGAAGGGAAATGATGAGGGCTTTTGGTTTGGGCGCAGACTGGACAAGAGAGTACGTAATCCCTGACGTCAGATGCCCGTGATGACCACTAGAACTTACAGGCTAGAAGATCGGTGGTTTGTGTAATGCCCGGATGTCCTGACCCCAAAGACGTGTGACACCATTGCATCAGTTGGGGTCTAACAGCTGCTGGTACGTAACTCTTCCCAGCTGGTGTCTCAGGAGGAGCCGTGTCTGAGGTTAGGGCTTCTTGTATGGCAGAGTGAACCTCCCACTGTACCGGTCCCATAATGCAAGAGGAAGGAAGAATGGGTGTAGGGTCTGAGTTACTGGTTGAAAGGTCAAACTGGAGGGAGAGAGTGTCAGCTTTTACGTTTTTCTTTCCAGGGAGGTAAGTAACATGAAAATGGAAGCGTGTGAAGAAGAGTGCCCAGCGGGCTTGTCTGGAGTTTAACTTCTTGGCCCCTCTTGGATATATTCCAGGTTACGATGATCTGTTATGTCGAGAAAGGGATGTTGTGCGCCCTCCAACCAGTGGCGCCACTCCTCGAGGGCCAGCTTAATGGCAAGGAGTTCTCTGTTCCCCACATCGTAATTCCTCTCAGCGGGGGATAACTTCCTGGAGAAGAAGGCACAAGGATGTGATTTTGGAGGTGTTCCCACCCGCTGAGAGAGTATGGGTCCTACTCCTACTTCAGAGGCATCCACCTCCAGGGTGAAAGGAAGGGTCGGATCAGGTTGGCGAAGGACAGGAGCTGAGGTGAAGAGGCATTTCAAGTAGTTGAAAGTAGTCAGTGCGGTATCAGTCCATTGACGGGTCCGGGTCTTTTGGCTGGTAAGGGCAGTAGGGGAGCGGCAGTAGAACTGAAATTCCGAATGAACCGGCGATAGAAGTTGGAGAACCCAATGAAACGTTGGAGTTCCTTTACGGTGGTGGGTTTGGGCCAGTTACTGACGGCGGTGACTTTGTTCTCATCCATGCTGACCCCTCCAGGTGTCAGTACGAAACCGAGGAAGTTGACTGAGGTTACATGGAAGGTGCTCTTTTCAGTCTTCACATAAAGGTTATGGTCAAGGAGCCGTTGAAGAACACTGTGTACATGCTGTATTTGTTCCTTCAGGGAGTGGGAGTAAATCAGGATGTCATCAATGTAGACGATTAGAAAGTGGTTGATCATGTCCTGGAAAACCTCGTTCACAAAGGATTGGAAGACGGCGGGGGCATTAGTAAGGCCATAGGGCATGACCAGGTATTCATAGTGCCCTCGTGCGGTGATAAACGCTTCCATTCGTCGCCTTCACATATACGGACAAGGTTATAAGCACTCCGCAGGTCAAGTTTTGTATAGATGTTGGCATGGCCCACTTGTTCAAGGGTCGCTGGGATCAGAGGAAGAGGGAAATGGTTCTTGATCGTAAACGTCATTCAGGGAACGGCAATCAATACATGGGATGAAGACCACTGTCCTTTTTTCCAACGAAGAAGAAGCTGGACACAGCCTGGTAAGAAGAAGGACAAATGAAACCGTTTTCGAGTGTTTCGTCAATGTAGTTCTCCATTGCCTCATTTTCTGGGATAGATAGGGGGTAAACACGGTCCTTCGGTTGGGACACCCAAGGGAGTAAGTCAATAGCACAATCCCCTGGGCGATGTGTTGGCAGAGTGGAGGAATATTCAGATGGTATGGTGGGTGGCACTGCAGAGTCCTCAATGGTGGTTGCTCTGCAGGGTAGGCTGAGCCAACTGGTGAAGCAGGTAGAAGACCAGGACAGTAGTTCACCTTGTCACCACGAGATGGCAGGGTCATGACGACAAAGCCAGGGTTGTCCGAGGATGAGCTGCTGTTTAGGGGATGAGAGTTCCATGAGTTTAATGGTTTCGGTGTGGAAGACTCCAATCTGGAGGGTAACGCTTTGTGTCAGGTGCGTAATGAAGCCCGTGCCCAATGGCTGCCCGTCCAGGGTGTTAATCCTTAAGGGAGGGGTGACAGGTTTAAGATCAATGTCAAGCTCTTGTACTAGCTGGTGATCGATAAAACTACCTGCTGCTCCTGAATCTATCAAGACCTCTATGTACTTCGTAACCCCCTTCACGGTTATCAATACTGGGATGGAGAATTGCTTCTGGGAGATATTTACAGTGAGGGAAAAAAGTATTTGATCCCCAGCTGATTTTGTATGTTTGCCCATTGACAAAGAAAAGATCAGTCTATAATTTTAATGGTAGGTTTATGAGAACAGTGAGAGACAGAATAACAACAAAAAAATCCAGAAAAACGCATGTCAAAAATGTTATATTAAGTATATCAAATAAGTATTTGACGCCTCTGCAAAACATGACTTAGTACTTGATGGCAAAACCCTTGTTGGCAATCACAGAGGTCAGACGTTTATTGTAGTTGGCCACCAGGTTTGCACACATTTCAGGAGGGATTTTGTCCCACTCCTCTTTGCAGATCTTCTCCAAGTCATTAAGATTTCGAGGCTGACGTTTGGCAACTCGAACCTTCAGCTCCCTCCACAGATTTTCTATGGGATTAAGGTCTGGAGACTGGCTAGGCCACTCCAGGACCTTAATGTGCTTCTTCTTGAGCCACGCCTTTGTTGCCTTGGCCGTGTGTTTTGGGCCATTGTCATGCTGGAATACCCATCCACGACCCATTTTCAATGCCCTGGCTGAGGGAAGGAGGTTCTCACCCAAGATTTGAGGGTACATGGCCCCGTCCATCGTCCTTTTGATGCGGTGAAGTTGTCCTGTACCCTTAGCAGAAAAACACCCCCAAAGCATAATGTTTCCACCTCCATGTTTGACGGTGGGGATGGTGTTCTTGGAGTCATAGGCAGTATTCCTCCTCCTCCGAACATGGCGAGTTGATTTGATGCCAAAGAGCTCCATTTTGGTCTCATCTGACCACAACACTTTCACCCAGTTCTCCTCTGAATCATTCAGATGTTCATTGGCAAACTTCAGACGGGCATGTATATGTGCTTTCTTGAGCAGGGGGACCTTGCGGGCGCTGCAGGATTTCAGTCCTTCACGGCGTAGTGTGTTACCAATTGTTTTCTTGGTGACTATGGTCCCAGCTGCCTTGAGATCATTGACAAGATCCTCCCGTGTAGTTCTGGGCTGATTCCTCACTGTTCTCATGATCATTGCAACTCCACGAGGTGAGATCTTGCATGGAGCCCCAGGCAGAGGGAGATTGACAGTTATTTTGTGTTTCTTCCATTTGCGAATAATCACACCAACTGTTGTCACCTTCTTACCAAGCTGCTTGGCGATGGTCTTGTAGCCCATTCCAGCCTTGTGTAGGTCTACATTCTTGTCCCTGACATCCTTGGAGAGCTCTTTGGTCTTGGCCATGGTGGAGAGTTTGGAATCTGATTGATTGATTGCTTCTGTGGACAGGTGTCTTTTATACAGGTAACAAACTGAGATTAGGAGCACTCCCTTTAAGAGTGTGCTCCTAATCTCAGCTCGTTACCTGTATAAAAGACACCTGGGAGCCAGAAATCTTTCTGATTGAGAGGGGGTCAAATACTTATTTCCCTCATTAAAATGTAAATCAATTAATAACATTTTTGACATGTTTTTCTCGATTGTTTTGTTGTTATTCTGTCTCTCATATTATAGACTGATCATTTCTTTGTCAGTGGGCAAATATACAAAATCAGCAGGGGATCAAATACTTTTTTCCCTCACTGTATACAGTACATTCATGCTACACACACATCACAACTGCTGCTACCAGACTCTTATTATGATTGATAAATACTGCACAATGTCAACACTTGACCCCCAATCCCCCCTTTCCCAAAACACTTGTAAATATTGGACTATAAATTGTGCCTTCCTGTATTACACCTATGCTAAAACATTTATTATATTCTACTGAGCCTCTTACTTTATGTTTGTATTCTTATCTTGTATATACCATGTATATACCATGTTTATACCACATATACCATGTTTATCCCATACATACGACTAATAAAAAATGTGTAAAAAAAAATCACATTATAGAATAATAGTGAAGACATCAAAACTATGAAATAACACATGTGGAATCATGTAGTAACCAAAAAAGTGTTAAACAAATCAAAATATATTTTATATTTAACATTCTTCAAATAGCCACCCTTTGCCTTGATGACAGCTGCACACTCTTGGCATTCTCTAAACCAGCTTCATGAGGTAGTCACCTGGAATACATTTCAATTAACAGGTGTGCCTTCTTAAAAGTTAATTTGTGGAATTTCTTTCCTTCTTAATGCATTTGAGCCAATCAGTTGTGTTGTGACAATGCAGATAGCCCTATTTCGTAAAAGACCAACTCCATATTATGGCAAGAACAGCTCAAATAAGCATAGTGAAGCATGGTGGTGGCAGCATCATGCTGTGGGGATGTTTTTCATTGGCAGGGACTGGGAAACTGGTCAGAATTGAAGGAATGATGGATGGCGCTAAATACAGGGAAATTCTTGAGGAAAACTATTCAGTCTTCCAGAGATTTGAGACTGGGATGGAGGTTCACCTTTCAACAGGACAATGGGCCTCCTTCACCAACCGTTCTTACGAAGTAATGTATTCTTAAACCCCACTTATGCATTTTTTACGAAGATTCTGACATTCATTAATGTTTTCTCATCTTTGATTTGTTCTTAGCTAAAAACAAAATCCACGCACACTTAAGAGCATTCTTAAGCACATTTGAGTGATGGCAGTTTGCTCCAAATAATTGGTTACTGCATTTCATTTAATTCTACAGTCCTTTACAATGATAGTATTTTACTGTAATGTATTTCTGACCATTTGTTGAAAAAAAATCATAGTATGCAAAGAAACACAAACACTGCAATTTACATCAGCAATTAAAGCTGATTAAATCCTGCATTATGTGGTGATTGATTGCGTTATTTATAGGGCCAAATGGGCCTGCACATCAGGCATGCTATCAAAATGGCACATCTATTGCTGCTTGACGACATTGCCGAGCGTGCTCTGAGAAGGGAACGCATCTTTGAGGATCACGTTGATTTATTTGCAGAGACTGACGAGTACTTGATCGGACGGTTTAGGCTTCCAGGACACGTTTTAATGGAGCTCTGTGATACTTTGGAGCCAGCGCTGCGAAGCCATACCCAACGGTCCAATCCCGTACCACCTCATGTGCAGGTACTCTCCACCTTGGGATTTTTAGCCACTGGGACATTTCAGCGGGAGTTAGCAGACCGGGTGGGGATATCGCAGCCATCCATCAGCCGCGCTCTCCCACGAGTTGTGGATGGAATAAATCAACTGGCCATACAATATATTTTCTTCACCTACACAGCGCAACAACAGCTGCCGGTCAAGAGAGGGTTCTACTCTATTGCGGGTCTGCACAACGTAATCGGGGCAATAGACTGCACTCACGTGCGCATTAAGGCACCCTCACCAGACCCATTCCCATACCTCAACCACAAGCAATATCACTCAATGTGCAAGTCATCTGCGACTCCGACAACCATGTCTTGAACGTGGTCTCCCGCTTCCCAGGAGATGCACATGACTCTTATATTTTACAGAACAGTTCTGTGGGAATGCGCCTGGAACAAGGAGCTGCTGGAGACGCATGGCAAATTGGTAAGCATCGTTCAGTAATTTAAATTCCAATTGTTGTTTTCAAAAAGTGGGTTTCTTAATTAATGACTTGTTTCATTAGGAGATCGGGGGTATGCCCTTGTGCCCTGGCTAATGACGCCACTAACAAACCCTCAGACGCACCAAGAGGCCTCTTATAACCAGAGGCATGCACGCACCCGCTCCACCATTGAGCAAACCATTGGTATTCGTAAGGGACGCTGGATGTGTTTGGACACAGCAGATGGTAAGCTGCTTTACAAGCCAGATAAGTTGAGTAGGACTACATGTTTTATTCAGGTTTGATAAATGGAGAACATTTTGTAGAATAATCTAATTCCAACAATTCATTTTATTTAGTTTTTCTAGATTTTGATCATCTTTACACCGTTTTTAGGTTTGCAGAATAATCATGGCCTGTTGTGTGTTACACAACATTGCTATGAAGCGTGGTGTTCCACTTCCACTTCAGCCACCACACCAGGATGTGCGTCCTGACCCATTGCTGGGACCAGACAACCGACTTGGCGTGGAAGTCAGACAAAATAATTTCTCGTGTGGTGGCCAAAAACAAACCTTTGCTGATAATGCCGTGATGATAAGAAGTCCGCCGACACTGTACTTTGTTTATAAAGGTTTATTATAACAAAGAGTTTCAGCGTCAGATTTACAGATACCTGCAGATATCTGAAGAACAGCAGGAGCCAATTCTGTAATTCGCTATTCCCCCTCCTCCCTGTTCAAGACATGGTATTTATATCATATATGACATAGTATGGCGTGATTTTAATATCCAATCCCTGGCCTTTTTCACATATCTCCCCATATCCTTTTTTCCAGGAACTTTAGTAATGCTTTCCAGATGTTTCAGCAAAGTAGAGTAAAGTTCATCTGTTACACCATTTGCAATGTCAGCACAATCACAGAGCCTAAGACACTACATATTTCCCCCCTTCGAGACTAATTAAGTCTCGAAAACAAAAAGAATAGGATTTTGACAAATTTCTTGAGTAACTTTAGCAATAAACCAAAATGTATGGAGAGTAAACACATGTTTATATAGACACATTTTTGTATGTAGTGTAAATACATTGTTATGGAGTGTAAATAAATTGTTATGTAGTGTAAATAAATTGTTATGGAGTGTAAATAAAGTGTTATGGAGTGTAAGAGCGAAAAACCTGTCTGGCAGCTTTCATTCCAAATATCCATCAGTCAGTCAAGACAGGAAAATTCTCTCACGGCCCCTCTGCCCTAGGCGACCACCTAAGTACTCCAGATCAATTTATACATCTTTATCAATACATTTTAAGCTATGATGCAATTGAAGACATATGAAAACCCCAGCAAACAAAATACAATCAAAATGTCCACATTCAGGCTGGTCGACCCATCGGACCCTCCTGTGGATTCTCTCTGTCCTTGCCTAGACCCCATATCCCTAAACTTCAACGAAATAAACAAAAACATCTGAGGTCCCCACATGTACCCAACAACAGAAAACATAATTCTTCAAAAATTAATACAGAAAGAATATAACACTGGAATGTAGTCCACTACACTTCATCTCCTCCACAGTGTCGACTTTCAATGCGACGTCGATGATGGAATCTGAACATTTCCAGACCTTCCTTGTTCCACTTCCTCCAGTCCATTCATATTGTCCATGTTTGAGTATTTGAGTCCCTCTACATATTCCCCCATATGCTTCTGGAAGAAAAGAAAAGACCAAACAGTATCTTTTGCAAACCAATACATGCAAATTAAAACATCAATATCAACTAAAAATGATATATAAAATTAGATATAAAATTAATCACATTCCATTTCCCCCTTTGATTCATAACAAACACTAAATATCACAATAATATAATTATCCCACAATCAGATATTCCAAATTTCCTAGAGTTATTTCAACCCTAGTTTTCATAACATTTTAGTCTGACTTTTTCCAATTTTTTCTTTCTCTAATTTTTTCAAAAACCATTTCACTGATTTATTCACAAAACTCTTTCCCATTTTCTGAGGATATTAAAATCGGGAAATTCCCACCTGCTGATGACTTCTTTACACAACAACTTTGCAACCGACTGAGCATCTTTTAGCTTAGTTGAACATCTTATGCCCCTCTTGGTATATGAATGTAACCAAGAATAACAGTCACACATTATTTTTCAGACAGACTGTGCACCTGCCTATGACATAGTCAATCTATTCAAGAAAATATTATTCCAAAAATCCTACTCCTTTGTGATCTTTCTCCTAAACTCCCCTTTACAACATTAGCTAACCCATGGCTTCCTAAATCATCATGGTTTCTCCCAAAACAATAATTGATTGCTACTCTAACGATTTTTCTATTGTCTTCAAAACACTTGCTTTCGAAAGTCCTTCAATTTCTGGTTCAATCCCTTGGATTGCTTCATCTTTCAATGGATACTGATTCTTCCAAGGAGGTCTGCCTCCTCGTCGAAGTTCAACTTTCACCTCAATTGAGCTGATTTCACAAATCCTATATCAGTACTACTTTGATATCACAAACATTCTTGAACTTTTTTCAACATCTCTTCTTCCATAGATTCTCAATTCATCTTCACACTTCAAATAGATTCATCTGTCATCCATACAGCTTATGACTCTCCTTGTCCTTGAGCCAAAATCATCATTTTCAGAAATCGCTGATCTTCACTCCTCCAAATCCTTCTCATAATTAGTTGATTTGACATAGTGAGATGTGTAACCTCTTCAGGCTGAACACAGATAAAAGCCTTTCTGCTATCCATCATCACTTCCCATAGTCCATTGTTTATTTTCACTTCATTTGTTGGATCTTTTTCCCTAACTGGTGTTACCAGCTGAAACTCCCCTTTCGGATCTTCTGGGCACCTCTAGAATCCTTGCTCCTATAAGGGTTCACCTGGAGGACAGGTGATCTTCACTTGCTCCTTTATCTTCCTCTGAAATTCGTTCTTTCCAGAAACTATCTATGGATATGAAACAACTTGTACCACTTGTTGTGGCTGGTACAGTTGCATTTGACCTTGTTCAGTTGAAGCTGTAGCAGTGATTGTTGATTTGGTTCACACTGATTCTGCATAACCAAAGCTTCTCTTCTCCTTCTTCTCCACCAGTTGTATTTGATTGAGTTTTCTGAGAGTTTCTTGGTCCTGTTCTTTCTGGTTGTGTTCCTTTTTCCGGTACAGATCCACTTGATGGGCTATATGATCTGTATAGACACATTTTGTCATGCTCCCAAGTCCAACCACTTCTGCCAGTTTGCTCCTTACCGGTAAGGGCAGTCCCATCTGTAGTTTAGCTCTCAAGATTGACTGCTCAATTTGACTCACATCTGGATCATTTCCGATAATATTTCTCCACACTTGATGAACTCTTGACACGTAGGCTCTCGGATTTTCTTGTTGTCCTAGTGGGTCAATCAGAATGTTGTCAGGATGCACATTTGTTGGAAACGTATCTCTCAGTGCTCTCCCAGCCGATTTCTACTTGCAGCCAACAATTCAGGGTCGTTCACTGCAGTCCCCACATATCTATGAAGTCCAGCTCTCTGAAAAATGTCTTCCATGCCTGGAATCCCAAGGAGATTAGCCAAAAGTATCTTAATGTCTCCTATGGCAGACTGTGTTCCCACCGTAATTTCTTCCAACTTTGAAATCCAAGGATATGCTCCATCTTGAAGAGTAGGCAGCTTCTCAAGTATATCTGACATATCGGGTATTCTGCAAAGGCTTATATTCTAGGTTTTGTCCTCGAATGATCACCGGCATAATTTTCTTACTAGTGCCCTCTTTTCTTGGCCTCAATGTATATTTATTCTCAGATTCTTGGGATTCTTTTCTCAGCAGCTTCTTTTTCTTTATCTTCAGCTTCTGGAGTTGTTCCTCCAGTTTTTTCACTTCTTCTAAACTAGTCACTTTATCCAGGCATGAGACGCATCGGTCTATATCTCTTTCTATTTCTTCTGTGCTAGTCATTGTAGGATAAAATCCTCTTGAATATGAAGCATCTTTAATCTCCAAATCTTCATCGTTGTCTCCATCTTCATTTTCATCAGGACTCGAATCACTTGTATTCTTCTTCTTCCAACTTCCATCACCCCTTCTTTCCGCTCTGGCCAACCTCTGTCTGATGACAGGGTCATATCCACCCATGATCTCTTCTGAATCACTCTGATCATCATCATCGTCATCATCATCATCATAAAGTTCCATCCTCCTGAACCTCGCTCTACCCTTAGTTTCCAGACAACTCGTTTTCTTCCTGCTTTTGGAGTTTGGATTCATCTTTATGGTCGTTTCTGCTTGTCCTCTCTCTATTATTTGTTCATCTTCATCTCTGATGCAATAGTCACCCTCCTGAATGATCACTGGAAGCTGAGGATAAACGTCCTTAAACTTGGCTTCTTTCTCATAAGGTGGGGGTGTTTTTGCTGAATCCATATGTGAGAAAGGTGTATTGACTTCTGCCATTAGTTTTTCTGTCACCTTCACCTCTTTTGCCATTTTCTCTGTACCTCTTTCTCTCTTATCTTTTGTATCTTTTATCAGTTTTTGTCCTTCATTTTCAAACAGCTTAAGAACACCCAGCTCTCTTTGTCTTTTTTCTTTATGTAGTTTTCCTTTCTTCCCCTTCTTTTGATCTGCCTTATACGTGGATACAAGCACTTGCATTATCTTGATGACGTCTGGGTTAAGAGTCCCTTCCACTGGCCATGGTTGTTCAATGTCAGGCAACGTTTATTCCATTTTTCAGATAATTTTGCTATACCATTAACTAGAGGATTACTATTCTGTACTACATCAAGAGGTGTAATTGCTTTTGTAGTTTTGATGTCCTTTTTCCCCATTGTAATGACTCTGTTATGTGTGTCCCTTTTTTTTATTTTTTTTATTTTTTTTATATAAAAAATAATTGATCAATTAATCCAATCAATCAATTAACCAATTAAATCAATCAATCAATCAACTAACTAATTCAATCAATCAATCAACCAATTAAATCAATCAATCAATCAACCAACTAATCCATAAAAGACCTGTACCAGCAACACTAGAGCACTCACAACCCAATTGCTTAATAAGCACCTAATTACCTTAATTTTACAGAATAATGTCAATGCTGGATTTCCAACACAACTCTAATCAAAACAAGTCATTCACAAAAACTCTAATGTGCAATTATCAATTACATCAATTCATCAGTCTGTTGCCAAGTTCCTGCGAAATGGTCACAACATGAAATATTCTATGTAGACACAATGTATCAATTATATCCTGTAAGGGAAAGTAGGTTTTGTGGATAAGAACAGTACTGGCCTTGATTGGACTGGGTTGTTGTCGCTGATGTCTGCTGATGTCAGCACCTCCTCTCTCTCTCTCTCTCTGTCTCCTCCTTCTCGTCTCTCATATGACAGAAAGACAAAAGAACAAACAAGAATGTTTTTTTTTTTTTTTCACATTCACGCTAAGAAATAAGCAAACAGCTTAACTCAGGAATATTATAAATAGCTCAATAACATTTTATTTTATTTATTTATTTTATTATTATTATTTTTAATCCGTCAATATATCTCTTATTCACCAACTCAACCGATTATCAACCAAACAGTTTCACAGTCAAGCAACAGTTAATTCAACAGAACATTTCACTTGTGTGCAAGATTCCCCCTCCCTTTTTTGTCTGCTCTGAGACTGCCTCTCCCAGCAGTTCAGTGCAGGGGAGTGGCACATCTGTTGTACGTAACTCTAAACTCATAAAATCCTACGTGTGCGCAGTTCAGTCACCAATGTGATTTCAGAGTGAAAGGAACACTGTCGCTCCGTTCTCTCCTCCCATAGACAAACAATAACACATAGCTCACAAACGAACACGGAACACATAGAACATAGAACACAAATCCCACTTCCAAGTTTGTTATCTTCACTTATCCTAATCTGCAGATTTATAGTTATGTTGTTATCAATTACAAAACATCTCTATACACTCTTAAAAAAGTCCTCCCTGTAGGGTCATGCTATTCTAATAGTTAATGAACATTCTCTTTTTATAGAGACTCATAAGGTTTTAACCTTAACTAACATATTTCCTTACAAAAGACTAAAACCCCTGTTGTCATAGCCTTAGTCGACACACAGCTGGAACTCATCAGACACGCAGCCACTCTCTCTCTGTTTCACACAAACACACACCCACACACACACAGGCTCCGTTCCTCTCATACACACACATACACACACAGGCTTCGTTCCTCTCATACGCACACGAAAATAATGCATCCGTTCATACAAAGCATGCTTACCGCCGTTCCTATTTTTCTTTATATTCCTTTTGCTAAATTTCTGCTACCTTCAGGTTGTAGACATTCAAAAGAGAGGATTACTTCAGACAAATACTTCGTCAAATAGATTCTGAGCGGTTAACATACAATTGAATATCTTCTACAACCTGCAGTTCCCAGAACTGACTTGAGAGTTCATCTAATAACTATCAAGATTTATGGCACATCATATTGATCGCCTCGTTTTCAAGGGCTTCCTTAAATTATCGGCGTCCTAAAAGTATACTGTCTTTTATTCCTGGCCTTATTTCTTCATAATTTTCCTGGACACTCTCTCACACTTTTTCCAAGCCAAAATATGTGTGCCCAGTGTCAATAATTTCTATAGACTCTCCCCCCTTTCTGCGTTGTTCTCAACGCAAACTAATTTAGAAAATTTAGAACGGAATTCCTATCACACAGCAAAAAACCAGCAAAACGCACGCACAAGTAATTTGACGGTACATCTTGAAAGCACACACTCTGGACTCACAAAACGGCCAGCGCCCAATGTTAGGGATTAAGCTCACCTTATCTGCCGGCTTCTTGAGCGGGAGTCACTTTGTAGCCCAGGAATGGAATGCAGAGAAAATATGTATCACGACCCAAAAAAATAAAACAACCTCGCCGCCATTAATGTGGTGGCCAAAAACAAACCTTTGCTGATAATGCCGTGATGATAAGAAGTCCGCCGACACTGTACTTTGTTTATAAAGGTTTATTATAACAAAGAGTTTCAGCGTCAGATTTACAGATACCTGCAGATATCTGAAGAACAGCAGGAGCCAATTCTGTAATTCGCTATTCCCCCTCCTCCCTGTTCAAGACATGGTATTTATATCATATATGACATAGTATGGCGTGATTTTAATATCCAATCCCTGGCCTTTTTCACATATCTCCCCATATCCTTTTTTCCAGGAACTTTAGTAATGCTTTCCAGATGTTTCAGCAAAGTAGAGTAAAGTTCATCTGTTACACCATTTGCAATGTCAGCACAATCACAGAGCCTAAGACACTACACTCGTTTATGAGTTGTTTTGTCCTTTAAATACCACAAATTAAACACATGAAATGACACAGTTTTCAGTGCGCGTTCTATATATTTTTAAATGTTTGCTTGTCTTTGAGTGTTTCTGATATTGTGGCCAGAGTAGAAGCGATTTCACAGAGACTTTGCGCAATCCGCTCCTGGTTATCCAAGACCGCATCGGAGATGACACGTGCAGTTGGACGGGACCTGGGGGCACGTACAGAGGCACGCCTACTGCAGGAAGGCCGAATGATGTCAGGTTCCTCTTCACAGAGGGGTTGCCTGGATTGGAGATCTATAAATAACAAAAACGATACTGAAAGTAAAACAGTCACAGTGCACAGATTTTTTTTTTTTTATGTTTCAGTTTGTTCAATATAGGCCTACTGCAAAAGCAATATGATTTCAAACTGAATAAACTAGGAATTCAGGTGAGGACTCATTCAGTCACATAGGCCCACATTTGGTTTGACAACCTGGTGTAAAATTCCTTTCCAATGGTTTCACCGTTGCTTTTAGTTAAATTATGGCATGAAATTGTATAAATTCACTGGTGGGAGATGGCCTTGGAGGATATGAAGCTGTTGATATAGGGCCCTGGTCAGTGTCCAGTTGCTCCGCTGATGGCACACCTGAGAGTGCTGTCTCACCAATAATGGCCCTGATGCACTGGTCAATCTCAGATAACTCAGGGCCTGCATGGCCCGCTCCAGTGGTCAGCATATGTCTCTTATGTTTGGCAATTGATTTTTTGGTCTCTGATTTTAAGTCAAACCATTTATTTTTTACATCTTCAATTGAGCGACGTTGTCCAGAAACAGAGTTCACAGAATCCGTGATCTCCTTCCATGCCTCCGTTTTGTTGGTGGGTTTAAAACAACTGGAAACACTACTAAATATTATGCCTCGTTTGGCATTTCCCTGTTGCAGTAGAATTTCTATTTCAGAATTATTGAAGTTCCTTTTTCGTTTGGTGATCGGTGGACCACCACCGTCTGTGCGTCTTTTGGACATTCTCCAACTATTCTTGCACGGCCCTGAAGTGTCATGTCCTTATATGGGAATTTGCAGGGCGTTTTCTTATGCTAATTAGGAACAACTGGCACACGCTTTCAATTATGAAGACGTGGGATTCATCAACCCTAAGAACACAGGTGCGAACAATTCTGTTGTTTAAGAACATGTCATGAATATCGGATTTTTCTGATAAACTTATGGAGTTTATTAAGAACAAAGTTTAGAAAATTCTTATGTAGATATTGGTGAATGAGGCCCAATGACCCTAAACATACCACTAAAGCAACCCTTGTGTGGTTTAAGGGGAAACATTTAAATGTCTTGGAATGGCCTAGTTCTATATCGTGGAGCTCCGCCCCATAGGGGAGCTCTGCTCCTATTGGTTTACCCACTGCCCTAAGGCAGTATCAGCCTGAGACAAAATTATGCACACACCTGCAGCCAATAGGAGTACAGGTGTCCCTATAAGAGGGGATGCCTCCCCTCAATCAGCCTCCCTTTATCTTCAGCGACTGGACTAGACTGAAGAAGCCAAGAAGAGACGAAGAGAAGACTCAGGACAAAGAAAACGCTGTCGATTTTCCAGATCATCGACGTCGTCCTACAATGAGCACACCAAGCTTATCCATAGGGTAAGTATTAAACAAAAGCTATTTTCAGAGCTCAATGTTGCTCTTCCCCTTGGCGGCTGTCGACCCCCACCGACTTATGTTTCGTGGGTTGAGGGACACAGCATGCCAGGGACGGCCTCATTAATCCCCACTATGCGCCAGCTGCGCCCTCCTTTTTTGA
The DNA here is from genome assembly GCF_020615455.1 of Coregonus clupeaformis. Taxonomy (NCBI): domain Eukaryota; kingdom Metazoa; phylum Chordata; class Actinopteri; order Salmoniformes; family Salmonidae; genus Coregonus; species Coregonus clupeaformis. The sequence goes on along the minus strand of NC_059192.1, from coordinate 38,463,481 downwards.
AGGAGAGGAAGCAGCGTTGGGCATTTTAAGGGAGAATATTCCTCTTGAGGATGTGCTATCAGTGTTAGCCTCAGCTTCTGAGACATCATCTGAGGGCGCTGACTCAGGAGATGACAGGGCTATTGGGGAAGAAATTAATATTCTATTGAAACAATTCATTACACTGACCCAGATGTTTAACACCCCTTTTCCCTCAGGAAAGTTTGAGGTCATTTACATGCCTGGATGATGATGCCACAGCCTCTCTGTGCTCTGAATTTTCAGGTCTCATTGAGTGGGCTGCTAAACAGCTGGAGATTAAGCTGCCCCCCATTCCCTCCAACCCAGAAGTGGACAGGATGGAGGGCGGCCGTTACTCTCGCTACAGCTCGGCGTCAGACGGCGGCCTCCAGCAGCAAGGGAGTAGTTTTTCAATTCAGTTGAACTTGATTATGTTATTCCCATTCAAATCTATATTTTTCAAATGCAGCACAAAATGTATGTAGGTGCTGTCACATACCTCAGAATTGATGCACATGTCAATATATGTTTAGATATATCTCATAATGTGCTAGCAGAATGTTGTCTTGTACAAATAAAGCATAATACAAAATTTCAATATTTGACTATTTTATCATATAATGTTGTGCTTAATGTTTATAACAGCAAAATAAGCAGTCTCTTCAATGATATATGCGAGAAATGCATAGTGTTCCTACTATGGACAAGAGTAGCCCAAAAACCCTATCTTGCTTCTGGAACTCATAGGGGTACTCTCTTGCTTGCTCTAGGTCAGCAGTTCCCAATCTTTCTGCTCATGTACATACAAAAAATAATACAGTGGTGCCATTTCTCTTTGTGGGCTCACATACACACTGCTCTGCTCTACACTTACTCACATACAACAAACAGATACACTGAGTATACAAAACATTAAGGACACCTGCTCTTCCCATGACATAGACTGACCAGCTGAATCCAGGTGAAAGCTATGACTTCTTATTTATGTCCCTTGTTAAATCCACTTCAATCAGTGTAGATGAACGGGAGGAGACAGCTTAAAGAGGGATTTTTAAGCCTTTAGACAATTGAGACATGGATTGTGTATGTCTGCCATTCAGAGGGTGAATGGGCAAGACAAAATATTGAATTACCTTTGAACGGTAGTAGGTGGCAGGCGTACCAGTTTGTGTCAAGAACTGCAATGCTGATGGGTTTTTCACGCTGAACAGTTTCCCTGGTGCATGAAGAATGGTCCACCAACCAAAGGACATCCAGCCAATGTGACACAACTGTGTGAAGCATTGGAGTCAACATGGGCATATGTGTGCATGCACAAATGTGTGTATTTGGTACTGTAATACCATTTTGTTTGAGATACATACTTCATAGACTTGGTCCCTTAGATGTGTTGATGTTACGTACAGTGATTATGTGGATTTTTTGATGTCTTAGTATTTAACACTATTAGGAGGAGACAAGGTACAATTTTTTAAATCAACAGACTTTATCTGGACCTTAGTTAAAGCTGCAATATGTAACTTTTTGTGCGACCCAACCAAGTTCACATAGAAATATGTGTTATAGATCTGTCATTTGCATTGAAAGCACGTTTAAGACGCGATTTTTGGTTATGAAAAATATATTTCACAACAGTTTAGATGGTACAATGATTATATACACTGTACTTGCTTGTTTTGCCACATCAACTGAAATTAAGCAAACTATTAAAATTTTTGCAACCAGGAAATGGTGGAGCGATTTCTGCTAAGTGCATCTTTAATCAGTTGTCTGGCACAGGTTGAGAACTAAAACCTACACCCAAAAGCTCTGCACAAGCAGGGTAAAAATTGTCTGTCCTCGGTTGCAACACTCACTACCAAGTTCCAAACTGCCTCTGGAAGCAATGTCAGCACAAGAACTGTCCGTCGGGAGCTTCATGGAATGGGTTTCCATGGCCGAGCAGCCGCACACAAGCCTAAGATCATCATGCACAATGCCAAGCATCGGCTGGAGTGGAATTGGAACACCGACTGCCAGGCCTAATCGCCCAACATCAACGCCCGACCACTAATGCTCTTGTGGCTGAATGGAAGCAAGTCCCCGCAGCAATGTTCCAACATCTAGTGGAAAGCCTTCCAGAAGAGTAGAGGCTGTTATAGCAGCAAAGGGGGGACCAACTCCATATTAATGCAGATGATTTTGGAATGAGATGTTTGACGAGCAGGTGTCCACATACTTTTGGTAATGTAGTGTACCTTCATACTTATACTTCATACATATTTTTTTTTTACCGGTACCGGTTACTTTCAGATGAGTCCTGTGACACGTGTGGGGGTCCATGAGCATCATGTTCGTGAGAATCTCCCTTTTCCACAGTGGGGTCCCAATTAGTTTGTAGCCCAAACGGTTCGGACGCTACCAAAGAGAAGTTGGCACATCAACGTTACCGACTTCAGACGAGTCTCCTGACAATTGTGGGGGTCGTAGAGCAAAATAACACCATCATGTTCGTGAGAGTTTCCCTTTTCCATAGAGTTGTCATAATAGTTTGTAGGTCAAACCGTTCGGACGCTACAGACATTTACGTGAGAAGACCGATTTTCAGGATGTCTCATGGTCTGACAAACACAGCTCTAGCTCTGCCACCTTTCATCGCAGATGCGAAGTGCGACACTGAGGATAGAGATGCATCCAATGCAAAAAAAAAGTTATCTGTAGCTTAAACTGACATATTTTGGCTTGATGCATCTTGATGACTCATTGCGAGCTCACAGAACAGAGCTCCGGGCAGCTGAGTGGAAATGGAAGAAAACTAAACTCCCTGCGGACCTGGCATCTTTTCACTCCCTCCTCTCTACATTTTCTTCATCTGTTTCTGCTGCTAAGGCCACTGTCTACCACTCTAAATTCCAAGCATCTGCCTCTAACCCTAGGAAGCTCTTTGCCACATTCTCCTCCCTGCTGAATCCTCCCCCTCCTCCCTCTCTGTGGATGACTTCGTCAACCACTTTCAAAAGAAGGTTGACGACATCCGATCCTCGTTTGTTAAGTCAAATGACACTGCTGGTCCTGCTCACACTGCCCTACCCTATGCTTTGACTTCTTTCTCCCCTCTCTCTCCAGATAAAATCTTGCGACTTGTGACTGCAGGCCGCCCAACAACCTGCCCGCTTGACCCTATCCCCTCCTCTCTTCTCCAGACCATCTCCGGTGACCTTCTCCCCTACCTCACCTCGCTGATCAACTCATCCTTGACCGCTGGCTATGTCCCTTCCGTCTTCAAGAGAGCGAGAGTTGCACCCCTTCTCAAAAAACCAACACTCGATCCCTCTGATGTCAACAACTACAGACCAGTATCCCTTCTTTATTTTCTCTCCAAAACTATTGAGCGTGCCGTCTTTAGCCAACTATCTTGCTATCTCTCTCAGTATGACCTTCTTGATCCAAACCAGTCAGGTTTCAGGACTGGTCATTCAACTGAGACTGCTCTTCTCTGTGTCACGGAGGCTCTCCGCACTGCTAAGGCTAACTCTCTCTCCTCTGCTCTTGTCCTTCTAGACCTGTCTGCTGCCTTTGATACTGTGAACCATCAGATCCTCCTCTCCACCCTCTCCGAGCTGGGCATCTCCGGCGCGGCTCACTCTTGGATTGCGTCCTACCTGACCGGTCGCTCCTACCAAGTGGCGTGGCGAAGCTGTCTCCGCACCACGTGCTCTCACCACTGGTGTCCCCAGGGCTCAGTTCTAGGCCCTCTCCTATTCTCGCTATACACCAAGTCACTTGGCTCTGTCATATCCTCACATGGCCTCTCCTATCATTGCTACGCTGACGATACACAACTAATCTTCTCCTTTCCCCTTCTGATAACCAGGTGGCGAATCGCATCTCTGCATGTCTGGCAGACATATCAGTATGGATGACGGATCACCACCTCAAGCTGAACCTTGGCAAGACGGAGCTGCTCTTCCTCCCGGGGAAGGACTGCCCGTTCCATGATCTCGCCATCACGGTTGACAACTCCGTTGTGTCCTCCTCCCAGAGTGCGAAGAGCCTTGGCGTGACCCTGGACAACACCCTGTCATTCTCCGCTAACATCAAGGCGGTGACCCGATCCTGTAGGTTCATGCTCTACAACATTCGGAGAGTACGACCCTGCCTTACACAGGAAGCGGCACAGGTCCTAATCCAGGCACTTGTCATCTCCTGTCTGGATTACTGCAACTCGCTGTTGGCTGGGCTCCCTGCCTGTGCCATTAAACCCCTACAACTCATCCAGAATGCCGCAGCCCGTCTGGTGTTCAACCTTCCCAAGTTCTCTCACGTCACCCCGCTCCTCCGCACACTCCACTGGCTTCCAGTTGAAGCTCGCATCTGTTACAAGACCATGGTGCTTGCCTATGGAGCTGTGAGGGGAACGGCACCTCCGTACCTTCAGGCTCTGATCAGTCCCTACACCCAAACGAGGGCATTGCGTTCATCCACCTCTGGCCTGCTGGCTTCCCTTTCTCTGCGGAAGCATAGTTCCCGCTCAGCCCAGTCAAAACTGTTCGCTGCTCTGGCACCCCAATGGTGGAACAAGCTCCCTCACGACGCCAGGACAGCAGAGTCACTCACCACCTTCCGGAGACATTTGAAACCCCACCTCTTTAAGGAATACCTGGGATAGGATAAAGTAATCCTTCTACACCCCCCCAAAAAAAATAAAATAAATGGTAAAGTGGTTATCCCACTGGCTATAGGGTGAATGCACCAATTTGTAAGTCGCTCTGGATAAGAGCGTCTGCTAAATGACGTAAATGTAAATGTAAATATTTTGATAGGGATTTATTTGTTATGGAACTTAGATTGATGCATCGACTCTAGGGGGTTGAAACACACAGGCTTATTTTGGGATCTGGACACGTGATTGGATTTTGAGTGGAGGTGGGAGCCGAAACATCGTTATTACTAATGAGGTTAAGCTGAGCGGGGTTATGTACTGCCTGTTCCAAGCCTAGTCATAGTGGTTAGTTTTCCCTGTTTTCCTCGAGTGTCTTTGTATCTCTTTGAGCAATTCCTCCACAGAGGCCGTGCTCAGCATCCCCATTCAATGTTTTGTTACCTTTTTGGTCTGAGCTTTTGTATGAGTGGGTAGTAGTGAGTTTGTTATTAGGTTGGCTGTCATACGACCTGTTTTGCTTGTATCGGTCGTTATCTTTACGCCGGCCACGATATGCGAACTATTGCGTTGGTAGTCAGGTTGATAATTTTGGGGGGTGGCCACATTCCCTGTCCGTCTTGTGGGTGCTGTCCCTTTTAATTGGAGGGAATGTTCTTGTTGAACGGCGAACACAGAGGGGTCAGGGGTCTAAGTGTGGCTCTCCTTTGAGGCATTGTAAGCGGTACTGGTGAGTTCGCGAAGTTGAGAAATGGGTAGACCAGCATGAGCCGTTGGTCCTAGGAAGGTACCGTGGGTGGGTTACATGTTTTCTAAAAACATCTGTTTAAATGCTAATAGTTATTCCATGCCTGGTTCAGTAAGGTTACCCAAGTAGGCAGTACAGAGACGGTGGTAGTACACTTGTGGATGTTCTACCCTAGCCTGCTTGATGGTGTGAGCCAGAGAGCTGTCATGTCTGGGAATTGCAGAACCAGAACATTCAATCTGCAGGGCAGTGGAAAGTTGCCTATAAGCATTCTGTACGTGGCTATGTTGACAACGGACGAAGTTCGTAACGTGTCTTGGGCATGCATTTCAGCAGGTAAAGCCTATTTGCATTGGTGGCTTCTGGATGGTTGACAAGGGCATCACTCAGATCAGCCAAGTATGCCTCTGTGTCATTGGGCTTTTTATTTTTATATTTATTTTATTTCACCTTTACTTAACCAGGTAAACCAGTTGAGAACAAATTCTCATTTACAACTGCGACCTGGCCAAGATAAAGCAAAGCAGTGCGATAAAAAACAACAACACAGAATTACATATGGGGTAAACAAAACGTACAGTCAATAACACAATAGAAAATCTATATACAGTGTGTGCAAATGTAGTAAGTGATGGAGTTAAGGCAATATATAGGCCATTGTGCAAAATAATTACAATTTAGTATTAACACTGGAGTGATAGATGTGCAGAAGATGATGTGCAAATAGACATACTGGGGTGCAAATGAGCAAAATAAATAAAAATATAAATAACAATATGAGGATGAGGTAGTTGGGTGGGCTAATTACAGATGGGCTGTGTACAGGTGCAGTGATCAGTAAGCTGCTCTGACAACTGATGCTTAAAGATAGTGAGGGAGATAAGTGTCTCCAGCTTCAGAGATTTTTGCAGTTTGTTCCAGTCATTTGCAGCAGAGAACTGGGCCAAAGGAGGTATTGGCTTTGGGGATGACCAGTGAGATATACCTGCTGGAAAGCATACTACGGGAGGGTGTTGCTATGGTGACCAATGAGCTAAGATAAGGCGGGATTTGCCTAGAAGAGATTTATAGATGACCTGGAGCCAGTGGGTTTGGCGATGAATATCTAGTGAGGGCCAGCCAACGAGAGCGTACAAGTCACAATGGTGGGTAGTATATGGGGCTTTGGTGTCAAAACGGATGGCACTGTGATAGACTACATCCAATTTGCTCAGTAGAGTGTTGGAAGCTGTTTTGTAAATGACATCGCCGAAGTAAAGGATCGGTAGGATAGTCAGTTTTACGAGGGCATGTTTAGCAGCATGAGTGAAGGAGTTTTTGTTGCGAAATAGGAAGCCGATTCTAGATTTAACTTTGGATTGGAGATGCTTAATGTGAGTCTGGAGGAGAGTTTACGGTCTAACCAGACATCTAGGTATTTGTAGTTGTCCACATATTGTAAGTCAGACCCGCCGAGAGTAGTGATTTTAGTCGGGTGGGCGGGTGCAAGCAGCGTTCGATTGAAGAGCATGCATTTAGTTTTACTAGCGTTTAAGAGCAGTTGGAGGCCACGGAAGGAGTGTTGTATGGCATTGAAGCTCGTTTGGAGGTTTGTTAACACAGTGTCCAATGAAGGGCCAGATGTATACAAAATGGTGTCGTCTGCGTAGAGGTGGATCTGAGAGTCACCAGCAGCAAGAGCGACGTCATTGATATACACAGAGAATAGAGTCGGCCTGAGAATTGAACCCTGTGGCACCCCCATAGAGACTGCCAGAGGTCCAGACAACAGGCCCTCCGATTTGACACATTGAACTCTATCTGAGAAGTAGTTGGTGAACCAGGCGAGGCAATCATTTGAGAAACCAAGGCTATTTAGTCTGCCAATAAGATTGCAGTGATTGACAGAGTCAAAAGCCTTGGCCAGGTCAATAAAGACGGCTGCACAGTACTGTCTTTTATCAATCGCGGTTATTATATCGTTTAGGACCTTGAGCGTGGCTGAGGTGCACCCATGACCAGCTCGGAAACCAGATTGCATAGCGGAAAAGGTACGGTGGGATTCGAAATGGTCGGTGATCTGTTTGTTAACTTGGCTTTCAAATACTTACGAAAGGCAGGGCAGGATGGATATAGGTCTGTAACAGTTTGGATCTAGAGCGTCACCCCCTTTGAAGAGGGGGATGACCGCGGCAGCTTTCCAATCACTGGGGATCTCAGACGATACGAAAGAGAGGTTGATCAGGCTAGTAATAGGGGTTGCGACAATTTTGGCGGCTAATATTAGAAAGAAAGGGTGCAGATTGTCTGGCCCAGCTGATTTGTAGGGGTCGAGATTTTGCAGCTCTTTCAGGACATCAGCTATCTGAATTTGGGTGAAGGAGAAGCGGGGGGGGCATGGGCAAGTTGCAACGGAGGGTGCAGAGCCTGTGGCTCTTGAGCAACAACCGTCCCGTATAAGGCAACGTCTTAACTTTAGTTAATTTGTATTCGTTATTACAGGAAAATTAACTCCCAAGAAGATCATTATTTACAAGTTAATGGCGAGCTGATTACAGAAAATAGTTTACGGTTGTGAGTGTGACGAAATAAAAGCAGGGCATTCTACCGGAGAATTTTAGAACTTGGACGCTGTCTCATTGGCCTAATGTTATATCCTAATTTGACTTTGGTGCAGGTGATGTTGTTCTTCACATTTCCGTCTCTGGTAAACACACACTATATCAATTAAAATCTACGTTTATTTGTCACATGCACCGGATACAATGGTGTAAACAGTACAGTGAAATGGTTACTTGCATAGTGGAGTCTGTTGTTTAGACATGTAGGTTCTAAGAACTAAACACATTTAATGTTCATATGAGATAAACCTGAGATTTCATCATAAGTGACCACAGAATGTTTTTTCTGTACAGAGAACAGTTTCACAATCTTTAACAAGAAATACGTAGCATGTAGAGTCAAAACATGACCATTGTTCCTTTACACACTTCATATGTTACAGCAAAATCCACATTATTACTGCAACTCACTGTTGGCTGGGCTCCCTGCCTGTGCCATTAAACCCCTACAACTCATCCAGAATGCCGCAGCCCGTCTGGTGTTCAACCTTCCCAAGTTCTCTCACGTCACCCCGCTCCTCTGCACACTCCACTGGCTTCCAGTTGAAGCTTGCATCTGCTACAAGACCATGGTGCTTGCCTACGGAGCTGTGAGGGGAACGGCACCTCCGTACCTTCAGGCTCTGATCAGTCCCTACACCCAAACGAGGGCATTGCGTTCATCCACCTCTGGCCTGCTGGCCCCCCTACCTCTGCGGAAGCACAGTACCCTCTCAGCCCAGTCAAAACTGTTCGCTGCTCTGGCACCCCAATGGTGGAACAAGCTCCCTCACGACGCCAGGACAGCGGAGTCACTCACCACCTTCCGGAGACACTTGAAACCCCACCTCTTTAAGGAATACCTGGGATAGGATAAAGTAATCCTTCTACCCCCCCTTACCCCACCCCACCCCAACAAACAAACAAACAAAAAAACATATTGTAAAGTGGTTATCCCACTGGCTATAAGGCGAATGCACCAATTTGTAAGTCGCTCTGGATAAGAGCGTCTGCTAAATGACGTAAATGTAAAAATGTAAAAATTATACCCATTTTAATGATATAGGAGGATCAGAGGAGACATATAATATTATGTTTCAGGTTATATTTAATTCCTAATGCAAATTTCAATTGCAGTTCCTTGCTAGACTATATTTTCCCATGTTCAACATCACCAGAGTGAAATAGAGTTCAAGACGTGACAAGATCATATGAATAGACCCCAATAACGTTAGTCTATAATTTTTATGCATGCACTCACCTTTCACAAACCAAGGTTGACAAAGCAATTAGCACTGCATTCCCTCAATGAGCCTATAAATTGTGTTCAATCAATCAATCACATTTATTTATAAAGCCCTTTTTACATTAGCAGATGTCACAAAGTGCTTATACAGAAACCCAGCCTAAAACCCCAAAACAGCAAGCAATGCAGCTATAGAAGCAGAGTGGCTAGGAAAAACTCCCTAGAAAAGGCAGGAACATATGAAGAAACCTAGAGAGGAACCAGGCTCTGAGGGGTTGCCAGTCCTCTTCTGGCTGTGTCGGGTGGAGATTTTAGGAGTACATGGCCATTAAGGACAGATCGTTCTTCAAGATGTTCAAATGTTCATAGATGACCAGCAGGGTCAAGTAATAATCACAGTAGTTGTAGAGGGTGCAACAGGTCAGCACCTCAGGAGTAAATGTCAGTTGGCTTTTCATAGCCGAGCATTCAGAGGTCGAGACAGCAGGTGCAGTAGAGAGGGAGACAAAGAAGGAGAGAGAGAGGGAGGGAGAGAGAGCAAGGGAGAGTCGAAAACAGCAGGTCCGGGTCAAGGTAGAACGTGCAGAGAATAGGTCAGGGTTCCATAGCCGCAGGCAGAACAGTTGAAACTGGAGCAGCAGCACGAACAGGTGGACTGGAGACAGCCAGGAGGTCCTGGGGCTCATGTCCTCCGGGAGGGAGAGAGGGAGAATTAGAGGGAGCATACTTAAGTTCACACTGGACACCAGACAAGACAGGAGAATTTCACCAGATAGGACAGACTGACCCTAGCCCCCCACACATAGACTATTGCAGCATAGATACTGGAATCTGAGACACAGCCAACCTGACAGGATATAACCCCACCCATTTTGCCAAAGCACAGCCCCCACACCACTAGAGGGATATCAACAGACAACCAACTTACTACTGTCGTATCGAGTGAGTGGTGGCAATTATTGCTGATGAACAAAAGGAGTCTGCTCATACTGAACGTTGATCATAAGGTTTATTCAGACCACAAGCTTCAGCATGAGTAACAGACTCGCGAGGTCTGGAGAGCAGTGTCCTTCAATTCTAATGGCTGCTCTGCCCTATCTTCTTCGTGTACCCCTATTTATAAACAATGCAACAAGATGGGCTCCCTCTTCTGGCCAATCACCAGTTTACAACACACTTCCTGTCTATTATATGTGACATTATACTAAACATTGCCTTTTGATACTAACATAACCAACATTCCATTTCTTCATGAAAAACATTTAACAAAGACATAATCTTAATACACTACATATTTCCCCCCTTCGAGACGAACTAAACGTCTCGAAAACAAACAGAATAGGATTATGACTAGTAACCATTTATCTTATTGAGTATCTTTAACATTAAACCAAAAACATTCTTCTCTAGAGTGTAAATACCTTTCTATGCAATAACTGTTTATGAAGTGGGAATACATTACTATGACATATGAAGTGTGAATACATTACTATGACATATGAAGAAATCTCTATGGAGTGTAAGAGCGAAAAACTGTCCGGCAGCCATCCATCCATATCAATCAAGACAGTAAAATTCTCTCACGGTCCCTCTGCCCCAGGCAACCACCGTCGGTACTCCAGATAACCTCATTAACCATGTAAATGCATTTGAAACTATGATGCAATTAAATACACATGTAAGCCCCTGCAAACAAAATCCTATCCATAAACATCCACTTGCAAGGCTGGTCAACCCACCGGACTGTACAAGTGGAACTCTCCCTGCCTAGACCTTCTGTCCCTAAGCATTCACCGAAATAAACAAAAACATCTAAGATCCTCACATGTATTCAATAACATCAAACATCATTCTACAAAATTAATCCCTGAGACTATTACACAATTATGTATTACACATGTCTATATTTCATTGCAGACACTGGAATGTAGTCCACTACACTTCATCTCCCTGTAGTCTCGACTTCCAATGGACTGTTGATGATGGAATCAGCCACACCCTCCTTGTTTCATCTCCTCCAGTCATATTGTCCCTTCCCATGTTCCTGTTTGAGTATTTCAATCTCCATATGTTCCCCCAAATGCTTCTGGAAGAAAAAGAAACGACCAAACAGTATCTTTTGCAAAACAAACACTTTCAAATTAAACCTCAATTTCACCTAAGAATTTAAAAAATGATATATAAATGATGTATGAATCACATAAACCTATTCCCCCCTTTGATTCATAAATCATACCAACATCACCCCAATATTGAAAAAAAAAAAAAAAACTTTGAAAAATGATCAAATAATAAAAAAATGATATTTATCCATTCAGTTCCACTGGTCCATCTTTATCCAGATCAGGAACAGTCAACACCGGCATCTGAGTGTTGTCTCCAGGCATCATTCTCCAACCTATCTCAATATCATAGCTTTCTCAAAGGTCAGTAACCAATTACAAACATCACACAGTGTTATCAAAGCTGAAACTAAAATCTGACCCATCGCTGCCCCTACTGGCCTAATTGATCTTGCAACCAAATCCTCTCAGATCTCCCAAACACATCCCTTATAATGCATATATAACCCTAGTGATAATATCTGAACTATCTGGACTCAAAGTGTCTACTATTATCAATATGATCTTTCCAAATGTTACACCATACCATGAATAAAGTCCCCCCTTCTCCCTTAGACTTATCCTTCAATGATAGGCTTGAAGCCTATGACATGTCGCCATGTCACCCTTTTAACCCTAGATTTAGCTGTGTCCAGTGCTATCCCTCTTATAATGGTAAAAACCTCATATGGAAGCTTCAACATTGACATGTAACCAAATCCTGTCCATCCATAATGTAAGAATATATATGCTTTATCACCCCAAACCCTCTAAATATCTCTAAAATTCCCCATAGTCACATTGTCAGGCAAAAGCTAATCTTTTAACCCTCAAAGTCCTGCTGTTCTTACTAACTGGTATATTAAACAGTAACCTTATATTTCTCATTACTACCCTTAATGTCATGCTTATCCAAAGTCATCCTATAATCATCACAATCTGATATTCCCATAAACATACCCTTTACCTCATATGTTTTATTAGAACAAAAACAACTTTTAGCCCTCAATGTTTCACCTGAATACTTCAGGGTTCCGTTGTTACCTGATTTTCCTTTCCCATTTAACAATTCCCATAGGGTAATTCATTTAACCAAGAACACTTACACCTCAGCTTAAACCACTGTTCTGACAACGACATTATTTTATCTGTCAATGACTGTTGCTAATACCACAGTCATGACAAAGCATAAGACTGACCCATACCTGATAGAGGCCGCGCGACCGTCTAACATGTTTGGTGCTGGAATTCTCAACAGACATGGACCCTCAAGATTCCTCACTGATCTTACAGAATGAGTTAATCTATCTCTAATTTCCACAACAGAAGAACGAGCGGTACTGATCAGATACCTCTCCTTGTCTGTCATTCAAATCAAAGACCTCATCCTGTCCTCCATGATGAATCTATATTCTCTCTACTACTATCTGTTCTCCTATTTTAACCCTATTCGTACTATAATTGACAGCACTCTCCATCCGTAACATAAACCCATGAGTCTAAAATTCCCCATTTAATTTCAGAAAAGTTGTCGATGTTATACTCCCTACATTTGCTATTGCCATCGTATCATTAATCCCTTCCAAAGTTACCATTAAAGTAGTTGATGCATTAACCTTAATTACTTCTAATGCGAAAGTTCCCATTATCCTCTGTGTATTATCTACTGTTGGAGTGACTACTATAATCTACTCTTCCTGAACTCCCTCGGTGACTGCAGAACTTCAACAGATTTCAAATCTTCCATTATAAGCGTCACTTTACGAATTACATAGCCCTTTAACCCATAATTCTTAACCGGAACAACTTCTAATGCTTGCACTAGATAAGTATACATATATTCTCCCTGACCTTTCTCTGTAACATTACGCAACATAAGTGAACAGTCACTCCTAACCTCTTCCAAATTATACCTCCTTTGACTAGGTGCAACAGCTTCTACTCCTGGTCCTGATAACAATACTTATTCTCCATAATTATCTCTCTATGTGGGAGAACCGTCACCATCCTAACCCTAATAACAGTCTTTTCCCCCTATAATTGGTGCTGGACCCTTATAATCAAATGCGATATATTTATGACTTTAATAACTATCAATGTTGAAAGAGTTAAATTGCTTCTCACTGTTGTTATAATAGACTGAAGTGTTAATGTCCTTACTTACTCCTAGTTTTTTCCCCAAAGAAAAAAGTTGTCTTTGCTTGTACTTCCATCTATCACCACTAGTGTCACTTTTTCCCCAAATCTCAGTCCTTTCTCTCATCCCTGACTTTCAAACTTTTGATTACACAAAATACCCCTATAATTACCTTGATCTCCCTGCTGGGAACTGTAACTATAGATACTCAATCACCCTCAATCTTCTCTTATCAATGCATCAACACATACTTTCTCAATGCATCTGCCCCTAACAGATCTAAACTCCTACCATATCTTCCCACTAAACTTCTAAAAATGTCATTCACCACTTCTCTCTCTGTCTTACTACTAACTTTGAAACTTAGCTTACTGTCTCAGAGTTCCTTCAACCCTAATCCTCCTAACTTATTTTAATCTAATCTTTTCTCCCATAACTTTTAAACCTTTTTCCACTGATATATTTACAAAATCCCTTTACCACCAAATGTTAGAATATGTGATTGGGAAAGTTCCCAACTGCCTTTGACTTTTTACACACAGACTTGGCAAAACGACTAAACACCTTTTAGCCTAGCCTGAAATCCCTTAGTGTAAGAATGTAACCCAGAATAATAGTCACCCCTTTTAACTTTATTTTTCCAGACAGATTGTCTAATAGACAGAACAATAGATTATCATCCTTCCTATGATATTATCTTTTTTAAGCAAATGATTCCCAAAAACCCAGTCGTCTAGTGTACATCTTATTGTACAATTCAATTTAAACAATGCATCTCTTCCCAACACTGCCATAACCGTATCTTCTAATATTAGTATGTCTATTTTGATTTCTCTTTGATTTTTATAGCAGAGCTCCATGGATTCCCTAACTTCAATTGTTAGCTATTTTCTCTTCTTCTCTAATCGATTCTCTCAGCTGACACCCCCCTTCGTCTCTTCTAGGCACTAACAGGTGATCTTCACTTGCTCCTTTATCTTCCTCTGTTGTTTTCTCCTGACACATTTCCATCCCAGGTAAAGTAACCAATCTGTCCATAATTATAACAGTCTCCTGAAAGTTGCTGGAAGTGTAGCTGAAATCTTCCTCCTTCTTCTATTTCTTCTTTGTTCTTCTCCAATTCTTGGGATCCTCTCAGCAGTTTCTCCTCTTCTGTATCTTCAGCGTCTCGAGCTGTTCCTCTAGCTCTCTTACCTCTCCCAAAGTCGTCGCTTCCTCCAGGCCTGATACACCTCGGTCTATATCTCCTATTTCTTCTTTGCTAGTCATTGTAGGATAAAATCCTCTTGAACATAAAGCACCCTTAATCTCCCTCTTTTCTTCATCTTCAACTTCCATCAGAGATCAAATCTCGTGTATCCTTCTTCCTTCAACTTCCATCTGATCACAGAGTCATATCCACCCATGCATGACCTCTTCATCATCACTCTCATCTTCATCCTCCTCGTCTTCTTTAACCTCACTCTTCTCTTCCAGACATCTCATTTCCTTCCTTCTGGAGTTCTGGATTCATCTTTATCGTCGTTTCTGCTTGTCCTCTATCTATTATTCATCTTCATCTCTGATGCCATAATCACCCTGCTGGATGATCACTGAAAGCTGAGGATAAACATCCCTAAGCTGTACTTTTTCTGAATCCGTATGTGAGAAAGGTGTACTAACTTCTGCCATTAGTTTCTCCTAACACTACTTTAGTTAAAGAACTATCCTAATTAGTCAATTTTCCCCTATATCAACCCTTTTATATTCCTTTATTGTGAACTATCTTATTTTAGACTGTATAGCCTATGGCTTCCCCCCTTAAATTATTAATATAACCCTAACAACTCAAAAAAAAATAAAAAAAAATAAAAAAAAATCTTTTTTTTTTTTTTCCTCCCCAAAAAATCAAATAAAATCAAATATGAATATTAAAAAATTCAATTAAATGCCTTATTCAAAAACCATTTAATTAAAAATAAAAAACCAATTAAAAACTCAATTAAAAATTATGAATAATTTAAAACCAATTTTTATTCCTATGTCACCAATTTATCAATTAGTGTTGGCTATCTTACCACAACCCATCAAATGCAAGTAAATGTAGTTAGTCAACTTCAAAGCAATCCCCCAAAAACAAAGCCTTCTAACCTTACAACCCTTTGATTTTTATATAAATTCCATTGTTTAATATGCACCCAAGTATCTTAATTGCCAAATAATGTCAGTACCTGATTTCCAACCGAACTGTAATCCAGCCCAGTGATGCACAGAGACTCCAAAATGCACATTTTAATGAATCATTTGCCAAGCCTATGTAAAATTGTCATAACATCACATATTTTGTAAAAGATGATTTTGTGAACTAGCCTGATATCTGATCCTCTCGTCTGACTCTGCCTCGTCACACCTTGTCACGTCACGTCACACACACGTTAGCCCCCCTCTCTCTCCTGTCGTATCGTATCGTATTGCTCCACTCATATGACAGAAAAACAAAGACACAGAATCACATTTTAGTAGTCAATGCAATCCCTGAGTTATTTCAACCATATTCAATATTCCTTCGTTCACCCATTATTCACTCTAAGACTAAAATCAGAACTAAATAGATCGCTTAAAAACATTTTTATTTTATTTTAATCCGTCATTTAATTCAATTCATTATACTTCGCCAACATATATTTAATGTATAAATTCAATAGGTCACAAAACAAGTTTCATCTTTAACCATCGCCGTTTAAACTAGAATACTCATGTTAAAATCTCTCCTCTTTTGTCTGTGTCCATTTCCCCCTTGCAGGGTAACGCCAAATGGGACCTATGACCTTAACCCACCATTTTGGTTTGTAGGCTCAGCGCGACCTCATGTCGTAGTTTTAGCCCCGTAAAATCATGCACATGCGCACATCCCCTTAAGCCCATGCTTACCACACAATAGACCGATAGCATTACGCTACAGCATCACTATTTTATACCTTATACTCACACAATTACACATAACAGAGCTCACATTTGCGTAGAACTTTCAGTTCCACCACATACAAACAAGTTTAAGAGGCTTGAATCCATCGCAGTGGACCTCTAAGGTTAAAGTTATCATGTAGCACGCAACACAATTAGTATTTAGCAATTAGCCTTAGCCTTTAGCCTTAGGTACAATGTGACACAACACACATTTAGCATTTAGCCTTAGCATTAGCCTTTAGCCAACTGCGGCCTACAACATGTAACAAACCCGCATTGCGTCTTTAATTGAGTACTGTTTCGTTTGTCCTAAATTTATTCTGCCGTGGGTATGGCTATTTCTACGAGCGATCCCCCCCAATGCAACTACCCCGTCGGACAGAAGTTGAGCAAGCCATCCCCAAGAAATGTCCCACCAACCCCCAGTCCCAGACTGAACCTGAAACTCATAATGCGTTGCCAGGATTTTGGCCCACCCTGTTGGTCGCCCCGTTCGTCACAAGGGCTTATCTAAACCTGCAATGCTCTAAAATTGTATACATATCTTGGCCCCGACTGTTCTTGACTTACTATTCAAGCAACACATCTCTATAAACAATCCCTAAACTCTAACCACTTTTGCGCTATTTTTAAAATTTGTATAATGATTAGCCAGACCCCAGTCATCAGCAAAAACACCACCTGAGGCACGGTCATGAGGGTACATTCCTCCAGTGTACACAAGCAGTAACAAAACCAACAACTTAGCTGTGTTTAGTCGGGTCATGACTTCCAGACCGAAGTTAGCTTGAGTTAGCTTGGCGACTCCAAATGCAGCAAAGAAGGATTGCATAACACCTCCTGGCAAGCTCGCCATTTGTCGTATCGAGTGAGTGGTGGCAATTATTGCTGATGAACAAAAGGAGTCTGCTCATACTGAACGTTGATCATAAGGTTTATTCAGACCACAAGCTTCAGCATGAGTAACAGACTCGCGAGGTCTGGAGAGCAGTGTCCTTCAATTCTAATGGCTGCTCTGCCCTATCTTCTTCGTGTACCCCTATTTATAAACAATGCAACAAGATGGGCTCCCTCTTCTGGCCAATCACCAGTTTACAACACACTTCCTGTCTATTATATGTGACATTATACTAAACATTGCCTTTTGATACTAACATAACCAACATTCCATTTCTTCATGAAAAACATTTAACAAAGACATAATCTTAATACACTACACTACCCTGAGACAAGACTGAGTATAGCTCATGAAGATGTCTTCCACCACACGAGCCCGATGGGGTGCAAGAATGGACAGGAAGATCACATCAGTGACTCAATCCTCTCAAGTCGAGTATAGCGCAAAAATGCCTGGCACGACGTAATTCACCCCTCCTAGGGACGGCATTGGAAGAGCACTAATAAGCCAGTGACTCAGCCCCTGTAATAGGGTCAGAGGCAGAGAATCCCAGTGGAGAGAGGGGAGCCGGCCAGGCAAAAACAGCAAGTGCCTTGCCGTTCGCCTTTGCACCCCTGGGAAAGACTACAGTCAATCATAGGACCTACTGAAGAGATGTCTTCAGTAAAGACTTAAAGGTTGAGACAGAGTCTGCGTCTCTCACATGGATAGGCAGACCATTCCATAAATATGGAGCTTTTTTGGAGAAAGCCCTGCCTCCAGCTGTTTGCTTATACATTTTAGGGACAACAAGGAGGCCTGCGTCTTGTGACTGTAGCGTATGTGTAGGTATGTACAGCAGGACCAAATCGGAGAGATGGGTAGGAGCAAGTCCATGTAATGCTTTATAGGTTAGCAGTAAAACCTTGAAATCAGCCCTAGCCTTAAAAGGAAGCCAGTGTAGAGAGGCTAGCACTGGAGTAATATGATACATTTTTGGGGTTGTAGTCAAGATTCTAGCAACCGTATTAAGCACTAGCTGAAGTTAATTTAGTGTTTTATCCGGGTAGCCGGAGAGTAGAGCATTGCAGTAGTCTAATCATTTTTGGACAAAAGGTTTCTGATTTGTGCAATGCTACGAAGAAGGAAAAAAGCTGCCCTTTAAATATTCTTGATATGTTCGTCAAAAGAGATATCAGGGTTCAGAGTAATGACGAGGTCCTTCACAGTTTTATTTGAGACGACTGTACAACCATAAAGATTAATTGTCAGATCAAACAGCAGATCTCTTTGTTTCTTGGGACCTAGAACTAGCATCTCTGTTTTGTCCGAGTTTAAAAGTAAAACATTTGCCGCCATCCACTTCCTTAAGTCTAAAATACAGGCTTCCAGGGTAGGCAATTGTGTTTCCGAATGACATCACCAAGAGGTAGAATATATAGTGAAAACAATAGTGGTCCTAAAATGGAACCTTGATGAACACCGAAATGTACAAATGATTTGTCAGAGGACAAACCATCCACAGAGACAAACTCATATCTTTCCGACAGATAAGATCTAAACCAGGCAAGAACTTGTTAGTGTAGACCAATTAGGGTTTCCAATCTCTCCAAAAGAATGTGGTGATCAATGGTGTCAAAAGCGGCACTAAGGTCTAGGAGCATGAGGACAGATGCAGAGCTTTGGTCTGACACCAATAAAAGGTCATTTACCACCTTCACGAGTGCAGTCTCAGTACTATGATAGGGTCTAAAACTAGACTGGAGAGTTTCGTATACATTATTTGTAAGGCAGTGAGTTGCTGCACAACAGCTTTTTCTAAAACTTTGGAGAGGAATAGGAGATTCGATATTTCAGGAGAGGCTTTATTACTGCCACTTTTAGTGAGTTTGGTACACATCCGGAGGATAGGGAGCCGTTTATTATGTTCAACATAGGAGGGCCAAACACAGGAAGTATCACTTTCAGTAGTTTAGTTGAAATAGGGTCCAGTCGGCAGCTGGAAGATTCGTGAATGTGTCGAGAGATACAGGATTATAATACTCAAGTGTCTCCATTGATCCTAGGTCCTGGCAGTTCTGTGCAGACTCAGGACAACTGAGTTTAGGAGAAATATGCAGATTCAAAGAGGAGTCCGTAATTTACTTTCTAATGATCATGATCTTTTCATCGAAGAAGTTCATGAATTCATCACTGCTGAAGTGAAGGCCATTCTGTCTTGGGGACTGCTACATTTTAGTTAGGTTTGCGACAGTATACCTAACTAACAGTATATTTTTATTCTCCTCAATTAGGTTGGAAAAGTAGGCTGATCGAGCAGCAGTGAGGGCTCTTCGATATTGCACGGTACTGTCTTTCCAAGCTAGTCGGAAGACTTCCAGTTTGGTGGAGCGCCATTTCCGTTCCAATTTTCTGTAAGCTTGCTTCAGGGCTCGGGTATTTTCTGTATACCAGGGAGCTAATTTCTTGTGACAAATGTTTGTTGTTTTTAGAGGTGCGACTGCATCTAGGATATTACGGAAGGTTACATTTAGATCCTCAGTTAGGTGGTTAACTGATTTTTGTACTCCGACGTCCTTAGGTAGGTGGAGGGACTCTGGAAGGGCATCTAGGAATCTTTGGGTTGTCCGAGAATTTATAGCGAGGCTTTTGAGGTGCGACTGGTTGGGGTCTGAGCAGATGATTTTTTGCGATTGAAAACGTAATAAAAACTAGATCCAGGGTATGACTGTGGCAATGCATAGGTCCGGAGAAATGTTGGACAAAACCCACTGAGTAGATGATGGCTCCAACAGCCTTTTGGAGTGGGTCTGTGGACTTTCCATGTGAATATTGAAGTCACCAAAAATTTGAATAGTATTTGCCATGACTACAAGATCCGATAGGAATTCAGGGAACTCAGTGAGGAATGCTGTATACGGCCCAGGAGGCCTGTAAACAGTAGCTATAAAAAGTGATTGAGTAGGCTGCATAGATTTCATGACTAGAAGCTCAAAAGACGAAAACACAGTCATTTTTTTGGGGGGGGATAGAAATTTGCTGTCGTAAATATTAGCAACAACTCTGCCTTTGCGGGATGCGCAGGGGATATGGTCAATTTCATTATTCAGGCTTGAGCCATGTTTCAGTCAGGCCAATCATATCAATGTTATGATCAGTGATTAGTTCATTGACTTCACCTGCCTTGGAAGTGAGGGATCTAACATTAAGTAGTCCTATTTTGAGATGTGAGATATTATCACAACCTCTTTCAATAGTGACAGGAATGGAGGAGGTCTTTATTCCAGTGAGATTGCTAAGGCGAACGCCGCCATGTTTAGTTTTGCTCGACCCAGATCGAGGCACAGACACGGTCTCAATGGGGATAGCTGAGCTGACTACACTGACTGTGCTAGTGGCAGACTCCACTAATCTGGCAGGCTGGGTAAAAGCCTGCTGCCTGGCCTGCACCCTGTCTCATTGTGGAGCTAGAGGAGTTAGAGCCTGTCTATGTTGATAGATAAGATGGGACCACCCCTCCAGCTTGGATGGAGTCCGTCACTCCTCAGCAGGCCAGGCTTGGTCCTGTTTGTGGGGGAGTCCCAGAAAGAAAATACACCAACATACTGTACATACAAGTTGTCGAAAGCATTCCACAGGTAAGCTGGCCCATGTTGACTCCAATGCTTCCCACAGTTGCTTCAAGTTGGCTGGATGTCCTTTGGGTGGTGGCCCATTCTTGATACACACGGGAAACTGTTGAGCGTGGAAAAACCCAGCAGCGTTGCAATTCTTGACACAAACTGGTGCACTTTGCACCTAATGTGCCTTTTACTGAGGAGTGGCTTCTGTCTGGCCACTCTACCATACAGGACTGATTGGTGGAGTGCTGCAAAGATGGTTGTCCTTCTGGAAGGTTCTCCCATCTCCACAGAGGAACTCTGGAGCTCTGTCAGAGTGACCATCATGTTCTTGGTCACCTCCCTGACCAAGACCCTTCTGCCCCGATTGCTCAGTTTGGCCGGGCGGCCAGCTCTAGGAAGAGTCTTGGTGGTTCCAAACTTCTTCTATTTAAGAATGATGGAGGCCACTGTGTTCTTGGGCACCTTCAATGCTGCAGAAATGTTTCGGTACCCTTCCCCAGATCTGTGCCTCGACACAATCCTGTCTCTGAGCTCTATGGACAATTCCTTCGATCTCATGGCTTGGTTTTTGCTCTGACATGCACTGTCAACTGTGGGAACGTTATATAGACAGGTGTGTGCCTTTCTAAATCATGTCCAATCGACTGACTTTACCACAGGTGGACTCCAATCAAGTTGTAGAAACACTTCAAGGATGATAAATGGAAACAGGATGCACCTGAGCTCAATTTCGAGTCTCATAGCAAAGGGTCTGAATACTTATGTAAATATCGTATTTCGGTTTTTTTATTTGATAAATTTGATAAAATTTCTAAAAACCTGTTTTCACTTTGTCATTATGGGGTATTGTTTGTAGATTGATGAGGAAAAAACACCTTTAATTCATTTTAGAATAAGGCTGTAACGTAACAAAATGTGGAAAAAGTCAAGGGGTCTGAATACTTTCTGAATGCACTGAATATTCTTCTGAATCTCCAGAGGGAGGGTTGCTAAGGAGCAAGGGCAATCAGTAAGTGTTAGTAAGCTCATACAGGAAGTGTTTTGATGATGACTAAAGCTGTGGGTGTCATGCCCCTTTCCTGTCCAATCCTCCAAGCACCATGGACAGCACCCTTAGGCAGGAACGTTGCTAAACTGTGACACGAGCATACCTGCCCCACTGACCTGAAGTCTGGTTGTGTTGTTGTGTTCTCTGCCCTCAACTCCCATAAAAGCTCTTCAGCACAGCTAACATCAGGCTGAAGGCTGTACGGCTGACTGTGTGCTAGTGCAGTATATACTGTGACTCATGAGTTTTCTATCAGCCCTTTTCAATGGGTTATTTAACAGAGATCTTTCTTTTCTTCTCTTTCTCCAGATTCCGCTCTCTCTGCAGTTCATCTGTACATGTCTTTGTTTGGTTTTGAAATCAACAAAATGGCTTGTCTATGGGATGTTCATTACTTTGAAGGACACAAGTGTGCAGCTGATTTAATGTAGGCCTATCACTACAAGTATGGCCAGTGTGTTCCATTTTACTAGGGTTGTTTGTGTTCAGGGTTTCAGGTTTTTCACCCCTTAAATTGAAATATTTCTTACAGAAGAAATCTGGAAAGCATATGTATAACGATGGTAACAATAAACAGGAACAGTTTGGAGATTATAGGGAAATTATTAGACTAAAGATGAGGACACAACAGTTCACCTGACACAAGACTGAATCAAAACATTGCACTGTTGATTTTATGTGCATTTTACATTTACTATACAGATAATGATATCAACAAATACTCTGTATACAATCAGTGACTTGATAAGTACAGTGGGGAGAACAAGTATTTGATACACTGCCGATTTTGCAGGTTTTCCTACTTACAAAGCATGTAGAGGTCTGTAATTTTTATCATAGGTACACTTCAACTGTGAGAGACGGAATCTAAAACAAAAATCCAGAAAATCACATTGTATGATTTTTAAGTAATGAATTTCCATTTTATTGCATGACATAAGCATTTGATCACCTACCAACCAGTAAGAATTCCGGCTCTCACAGACCTGTTAGTTTTTCTTTAAGAAGCCCTCCTGTTCTCCACTCATTACCTGAATTAACTGCACCTGTTTGAACTCGTTACCTGTATAAAAGAAACCTGTCCACACACTCAATCAAACAGACTCCAACCTCTCCACAATGGCCAAGACCAGAGAGCTGTGTAAGGACATCAGGGATAAAATTGTAGACCTGCACAAGGCTGGGATGGTCTACAGGACAATATGCAAGCAGCTTGGTGAGAAGGCAACAACTGTTGGTGAAATTATTAGAAAATGGAAGAAGTTCAAGATGACGGTCAATCACCCTCGGTCTGGGGCTCCATGCAAGATCTCATCTCGTGAGGTATCAATGATCATGAGGAAGGTGAGGGATCAGCCCAGAACTACACGGCAGGACCTGGTCAATGACCTGAAGAGAGCTGGGACCACAGTCTCAAAGAAAACCATTAGTAACACCATACGCCGTCATGGATTAAAATCCTGCAGCGCACGCAAGGTCCCCCTGCTCAAGCCAGCGCATGTCCAGGCCCGTCTGAAGTTTGCCAGTGACCATCTGGATGATCCAGAGGAGGAATGGGAGAAGGTCATGTGGTCTGATGAGACAAAAATAGAGCTTTTTGGTCTAATCTCCACTCGCCGTGTTTGGAGGAAGAAGAAGGATGAGTACAACCCCAAGAACACCATCCCAACCGTGAAGCATGGAGGTGGAAACATCATTCTTTGGGGATGCTTTTCTGCAAAGGGGACAGGACGACTGCACCGTATTGAGGGGAGGATGGATGGGGCCATGTATCGCAAGATCTTGCCTAACAACCACCTTCCCTCAGTAAGAGCATTGAAGATGGGTCGTGGCTGGGTCTTCCAGCATGACAACGACCCGAAACACACAGCCAGGGCAACTAAGGAGTGGCTCCGTAAGAAGCATCTCAAGGTCCTGGAGTGGCCTAGCCAGTCTCCAGACCTGAACCCAATATAACATCTTTGGAGGGAGCTGAAAGTCCGTATTGCCCAGCGACAGCCCCGAAACCTGAAGGATCTGGAGAAGGTCTGTATGGAGGAGTGGGCCAACATCCCTGCTGCAGTGTGTGCAAACCTGGTCAAGACCTACAGGAAACGTATGATATCTGTAAGTGCAAACAAAGGTTTCTGTACCAAATATTAAGTTCTGCTTTTCTGATGTATCAAATAATTATGTCATGCAATAAAATGCAAATTAATTACTTTAAAATCATACAATGTGATTTTCTGGATTTTTGTTTTAGATTCTGTCTCTCACAGTTGAAGTGTGACTATGATAAAAATTACAGACCTCTACATGCTTTGTAAGTAGGAAAACCTGCAAAATCGGCAGTGTATCAAATACTTGTTCTCCCCACTGTATATTCTTGGAAGATTTGGGGTAGGTGCAACATAAGACAAAAAATTACAAGGGTTTGAGTGAGAGGTCTAACTGGTGTTTCCAAGCGGCCACACACCTCTGTGCACAGTTCCTAACTAATTTCAATGCACTATAGGGTGCTTTGTTTTGGGCTCTACTAGCTGTAGGAACTAGAACAAACACACTTGTAGTTGTTTTGTTTGGAACACAACC
Source organism: Coregonus clupeaformis (assembly GCF_020615455.1). Classification (NCBI taxonomy): domain Eukaryota; kingdom Metazoa; phylum Chordata; class Actinopteri; order Salmoniformes; family Salmonidae; genus Coregonus; species Coregonus clupeaformis. Next base: position 38,438,965 of record NC_059192.1, on the reverse strand, counting down.
CTGCATCCCCGCCTTTACACAATTACTGTTGTTGTTTACGAAATCCAAATACGGTCCATTATAAATAGCAATTGGGTCAGGTGGGCATAATTTGAAACCTTGTTCTATTGTCGACATGACTAGCGAAATTATAAAATATGATCTTACAGTGTTAGGCTTTCACAAGGCAATTTCTATTTTACTGCATGATCGTATGTGATGACTATTTGTTCGCATGGACTTTTGTTGGACATTGAATCAAACTGTTTCCTAATAAGATTTTACATTTGAGTAATTTAGCAGATGCTCTTATCCAGAGTGACTTACAATTAGTGCATTCATCTTAAGATAGCTAGGTGAGAAAACAACACATCAAAATCATATCAAGTACATTTTCCCTCAACAAAGTACAGTATTTATCAGCAGTCAGTGCTAGTGGGTAAAGAGAAGTGTATTTTATTTATTTTTGGGAGGGGGGAGTTGGGGGCGCCGTGAGAGTTATTCAAGATACTCTTCAAAGAGGTAGGGTTTCAGATATTTTCGAAAGATAGGCAGGGACTCCGCTGTCCTGACTTTAGGGGGAAGCTTGTTCCACCATTGGGGTGCCAGGATAGGGAAAAGCTTTGACTGGGCTGAGTGGGAGCTGCCCTCCTGCAGGAGTGGGAGGTCCAAAAGACCAGGGGTGGCAGAACGGAGTGCTCGGGATGGGATGTAGGGTTTGAGCATTGCCTGAAGGTAAGGAGGGGCAGTTCCCCTGAGCTGAACCTCGGCAAGACAGAGCTGCTCTTCCTCCTGGGGAAGGACTGCCCGTTCCATGATCTCGCCATCACGGTTGACAACTCCGTTGTGTCCTCCTCCCAGAGTGCGAAGAGCCTTGGCGTGACCATGGACAACAACCTGTCGTTCTCCGCTAACATCAAGGCGGTGACCCGATCCTGTAGGTTCATGCTCTACAACATTCGGAGAGTACGACCCTGCCTTACACAGGAAGCGGCACAGGTCCTAATCCAGGCACTTGTAATCTCCCGTCTGGATTACTGCAACTCGCTGTTGGCTGGGCTCCCTGCCCCTACAACTCATCCAGAATGCCGCAGCCCGTCTGGTGTTCAACCTTCACAAGTTCTCTCACGTCACCCTGCTCCTCCGCACACTCCACTGGCTTCCAGTTGAAGCTCGCATCTGCTACAAGACCATGGTGCTTGCCTACGGAGCTGTGAGGGGAACGGCACCTCCGTACCTTCAGGCTCTGATCAGTCCCTACACCCAAACGAGGGCATTGCGTTCATCCACCTCTGGCCTGCTGGCCCCCCTACCTCTGCGGAAGCACAGTTCCCGCTCAGCCCAGTCAAAACTGTTCGCTGCTCTGGCACCCCAATGGTGGAACAAGCTCCCTCACAACGCCAGGACAGCAGAGTCACTCACCACCTTCTGGAGACACTTGAAACCCCACCTATTTAAGGAATACCTGGGATAGGATAAAGTAATCTTTCTACCACCCCTTACCCCACCCCACAAAAAAAAATATATACATATTGTAAAGTGGTTATCCCACTGGCTATAAGGTGAATGTACCAATTTGTAAGTCGCTCTGGATAAGAGCGTCTGCTAAATGACGTAAATGTAAATGTAATGCTCCATAGGCAAGCGAGATTCGACTGGAAGCCAGTGGAGTGTGCGGAGGAGCGGGGTGACATGGGAGAACTTAGGAAGGTAGAACACCAGGCGGGCTGTGGCATTTTGGATAAGTTGCAGGGGTGTGATGGCACAAGCAGGGAGCTCAGCCAATAGAGAAATGCAGTAGTCTAGATGGGAGATGTCAATTGCCTGGATTAGGACCTGCGCTGCTTCCTGAGTGGGGAAAGGTCGTACTCTACGGATGTTGTAGAGCCTGAACCTGCAGGAGCGAGTCACTGCTTTGATTTCTGCAGAGAACGACAGGGTGTTGTCCAGGGTCATACCAAGGTTCTTTGGGAGGGGAGAGGGACACTGTGGAGTTGTCAACCGTGATGGAGAGGTCTTGGAGCGGGCAGGCCTTCCTCGGGAGGAAGAGCAGCTCCGTTTTGTCAAGGCTGAGCTTGAGCTTGAGATCCAAGCTCAGATGTCTGCCAGGCACGCAGACATGCATGTCGCCACCTGGGTGTCAGAAAGGGGAAGGAAAAGAGTAGTTGAGTGTCATCCGCATAGAAATGATAGGAGAGACCATGTGAGGATATGACAGAGCTGAGTGACTTTGTGTAAAGAGAAAAGAAGAGAGGGCCTAGAACCGAGCTCTGGGGGACACCAGTAGTGAGAGCACGTGGTGCAGACACAAATCCTCTTCATGCCACCTGGTAGGAGCGATCTGACAGGTAGGATGCAATCCAGGAGTGTGCAGAGCTTGAGACGCTCAACCCTGAGAGGGTGGAAAGGAGGATCTGGTGGTTCACGGAGTCGAAGACAGAGGATAGATCTAGGACGATGAGTACAGAGGAAAGAGTCTCAGCTTTGGAAGAGCAGAGAGCCTCTGTGACACAGAGGAGAGCGGTCTCAGTTGACTGAGCCGCCTTGAAGCCTGACTGGTTAGGATCAAGAAGATCGTTCTGGAAAAGATAATGAGAGAGTTGGTCAGAGACAGTATGCTCAAGTGTTTTGGAAAGAAAAGAAAGAAGGGATACCGGTCTGTAGTTTTTGATGTCAGAGGGGTCAAGTGTTGGTTTCTTGAGGAAGGGAGTGACTCTGGCCTTCTTGAAGTCAGACGGGACGAAGCCAGCGGTCAGGGATGAGTTGATGAGCAAAGTGAGAAATGGGAGAAGGTCCCCAGAGATGGTCTGGAGAAGGAAGGAGGGGATGGGGTCAAGTTGGCAGGTTTTCGGGCGTCCGGACATCACTAGTCGCAGGATTTGGAGAGAGGGGAGAAAGAGGTCAAGGCTAGGGTAGTTCTGTGTGAGTGGGACCAATGGGACTCCGATGAACCATCAAACAGGCAAAGAGTCAATACAGGAATAAGATTGAATCGTACTACACCGGCTCCGACGCTCGTCGGATGTGGCAGGGCTTGAAAACTATTACAGACTACAAAGGGAAGCACAGACGCGAGCTGCCCAGTGACACAAGCCTAGCAGATGAGCTAAATCACTTCTATGCTCGCTTCGAGACAAGCAACACTGAAGCATGCATGAGAACATCAGCTGTTCTGGATGACTGTGATCACGCTCTCCGTAACCGATGTGAGTAAGACTTTTAAGCAGGTCAACATTCACAAGGCTGCAGGGCCAGACAGATTACCAGGACGTGTATTCTGAGCATGCGCTGACCAACTGGCAAGTGTCTTCACTGACATTTTCAACATCTCCCTGACTGTGTCTGTAATACCAACATGTTTCAAGCAGACCACCATAGTCCCTGTGCCCAAGAACACTAAGAGAACCTGCCTAAATGACTACCGACCCATAGCACTCACTTCTGTAGCCATGAAGTACTTTGAAAGTCTGGTCATGGCTCACATCAACACAATTATCCCAGAAACCCTAGGCCCACTCCAATTTGCATACCGCCCCAACAGATCCACAAATGATGCAATCTCTATTGCACTCCACACTGCCCTTTCCCACCTGGACAAGAGGAACACCTACGTGAGAATGCTATTCATTGACTACAGCTCACGTTCAACACCATAGTGCCCTCAAAGCTCATCACTAAGCTAAGGACCCTGGGACTAAACACCTCTCTCTGCAACTGGATCCTGGACTTCCTGACGGGCCGCCCCCAGGTGGTAAGGGTAGGTAACAACACATCTGCGCCGCGGATTCTCAACACAGGGGCCCCTCAGGGGTGCGTGCTCAGTCCCCTCATGTACTCACTGTTCCCCATGACTGCATCGCCAGGCACGACTCCAACACCATCATTAAGTTTGCCGACGACGCAACAGTGTTAGGCCTGATCACAGACAACGATGAGACAGCCTATAAGGAGATGGTCAGAGACCTGGCCGTGTGGTGCCAGGATAACAACAACTCCCTCAACGTGATCAAGACAAAGGAGATGATTGTGGACTACAGGGGAAAAAAAGAGGACTGAGCACGCCCCCATTCTCATCGACAGGGCTGTAGTGGAACTGGTTGAGAGCTTCAAGTTCCTTGGTTTCCACATCACCAACAAACTATCATGATCCAAACACACCAAAACAGTCGTAAAGAGGGCACGACAAAGCCTATTCCCCTTCAGGAGACTGAAAAGATTTGGCATGGGTCCTCAGATCCTCAAAATGTTCTACAGCTGCACCATTGAGAGCATCCGGACTTGTTGCATCACCGCCTGGTATGGTAACTGCTCAGCCTCCGACCGCAAGGCACTACAGAGGGTAGTGCATACGGCCCATTACATCACTGGGGCCAAGCTTCCTGCCATCCAGGATCTCTATACCAGGTGGTGTCAGAGGAAGGCCCTACAAATTGTCAAAGACTCCAGACAGCCTAGTCATAGACCGTTCTCTCTGCTACCGCACGGCAAGCGGTACCGGAGCGCCAAGTCTAGGTCCAGAAATCTTCTTAAAAGCTTCTACCCTCAAGCCATAAGACTCCTGAACAGCTAATCATGGCTACCCGGACTATTTGCTACCCGTACATGGCTACCCAGAGTATTTCTTAAAACTACATTGTTGGTTAAGGGAAAATAAAAATGTATTTTATTTGAGTAGGCTGAGTGAATGAGGAGCGGATGTCGTCAACCTTTTTTTCAAAGTGGTTGAAAAGTCGTCCGCAGAGAGGGCGGAGGGAGGGGGAGAAAGTGGAGGATTAAGGAGGGAGGAGAAAGTGGAGAAGAGTTTCCCAAGGTTGGAGGCAGAAGCTTGAAATGACACCTCCCACTGTATTAACTACCTGCAAAGCCATGTGCTAACACCAGTCCTACAGCCCTATAAGAAAAGACTATCAGACATCCAGCGCTCTCTCCCATCCGGGGTGGGAACCTCGTCGACTGTAACCTTCCTCGCCAGTGACCATCTCCTGCAGCCACACGTCCTCGTCTCTCGCCAGCCCAGCAGGTCCAATCGACTGACTCCTGAAATTCGGGACTTCTGATTATGATGGGCTTGTCTTCCTTTGTGTAAAGGGAAGTAAAAACAACTAAACACAAGTTGGTGTGAATGTGATCTGACGATTGGTTAAGATGGTGGTACTAAGGACCCTTGTGTGTGTCCCCGACCTATACAGATTGTTTCCTAGACTGGGTGTCGAGCTTAGCGGTGAGACCGGCAATCGAGAGATGAGACGTGAGCAAGGAGGCATTCCTGAAGGACGGATCCTTCGAAGAGCAATCTGAACAGGCGAGTAACAGTCAAAACACTCGGCCTGTGTATGCTAATGAACATTCTAGCGATGAACAAACAGTATTCCATTCAGCATCATTCACCAGAGGTTAATCTCTCCGTTTGTTTGTTTCAACACCTGGGCCCGAGAAAGCCCACGGCTGTAGTAAACCATGGACTGGAGTCCGCGAACTGAACTATTCTCTCTTCAACGGAATGGACTGCGTTCCTACATGTTCCCCACTCCGGCCGATACAGTCGCAAATGGAGGACGCTTGCAGCTAAAGTAAACCCCGGACTGGAGTTCGTGAACTGAACTATTCTCTAGCTGTTCCCTATGGACTGGACTGAGTTACCACTCACTCCCACACTCCGACCGATACAGTCGCAAATCCCGGGATGGAGAACACTAGACTCTAGACTGGGCGACTCGCACTACACTTGAGTACTATTTTAAAATAGATTTTACCTTGATATTTGTATAATAAAAATGGTAAATGTTGTACTTACCTCTGACCCTCTGGTGTCTGTGTTGATGTGGCCCAGGATCCTAGAACCTGTAAGGGAATAAATAGGTTTAGTAATTAGTACAAACCTGTGACATGTACAGAGACAAACTGTATAAATGATACACTGTAGAATAAAATGATCTGCCCTGCCTCACTCACTACTCATGCCACTTACACAAATACTTCTAACACAGTATACTCACAACCATTCCATAACACACTGCAAAACATTCCTACATTTTACGCTTGACATGTGAACACAAAATCCAAGATACCACATTCATAAGCATATTATCATGTTTATTGGAAACACCCCAAATAAGAGGGCAGCTGTACTGATATAGAACAACACAACACACACACACCTTCACTGAGAACAGAGAGTAACACACACAAGTATCCTTCAGTTCTACTTTCTATTCTGACAGTGAGTCCATTGAAAAATTATCTAACATATCTAACCAGGTTAGAACTGAGAACATATTATTTTTCAAATGTGGGCGTGCAGTATACAATTGTTCAGTTGCATATTATATAATATAGTATTATATCATATGTTGTAATAATATGCAGTGCCTTCAGAAAGTATTCAGACACCTTTACATTTTCCACATTTTGTTACGTTACAGCCTTATTCTAAAAAAAATGTTTTTTAAATTAACCCTCAGCATGAATTGTGTTCCTCATCAGTCTACACACAATACCCCATAATGATAATGATAATTGTTGTGCAAATGTATGAAAAATAAAAAACAGAAATACCTTATTTACATACGTTTTCAGACCCTTTGCTAAGAGACTCAAAATTGAGCTCAGGTGCATCCTGTTTCCATTGATCATCCTTGAGATGTTTCTACAACTTGATTAGAGTCCACCTGTGGTAAATTCAATTGATTGGACATGATTTGGAAATGCACACACCTGTCTATATAAGGTCCCACAGTTGACAGTGCATGTCAGAGCAAAAACAAAGCCATGAGGTCAAAGGAATTGTCCATAGAGCTCCTAGACAGGATTGTGTCGAGGCACCGATCTGGGGAAGGGTACCAAAACATTTATGTGGCATTGAAGGTCCCCAAGAACACATTGGCCTCCATCATTCTTAAATAAAAGAAGTTTGGAACCACCAAGACTCTTCCTAGAGCTGGCCACCCGGCCAAACTGAGCAATCGGGGGAGAAGGGCCTTGGTCAGGGAGGTGACCAAGAACCCGATGGTCACGCTGACAGAGCTCTAGAGTTCCTCTGTGGAGATGGGAGAACCTTCCAGAAGGACAACCATCTCTGCAGCACTCCACCAATCAGGCCTTTATGGTAGAGTGGCCAGACGGAAGCAACTCCTCAGTAAAAGGCACATGACAGAACTCTTGGAGTTTGTCAAAAGGCACCTAAAGACTCTCAGACCATGAGAAACAAGATTATCTGGTCTGATGAAACCAAGATTCAACTCTTTGCCCTGAAGGCCAAGCATAATGTTTGGAGGAATCTTGGCACCATCCCTATGGTGAAGCATGGTGGTGGCAGCATCATGCTGTGGGGATGTTTTTCAGCGGCAGGGACTGGGAGACTAGTCAGGATCGAGGCAAAGATGAACAGAGCAAAGTACAGAGAGATCCTTGATGAAAACCTGCTCCAGTGTGCTCAGGACCTCAGACTGGGGCGAAGGTTCACCTTCCACCAGGACAACGACCCTTAGCACACAACCAAGACATTGCAAGAGTGGCTTCGGGACAAGTCTCTGAATGTCCTTGAGTGGCCCAGCCAGAGCCCGGACTTGAACCCGTTTGAACATCTCTGGAGAGACCTGAGACTAGCTGTGCAGCAACGCTCCCCATCCAACCTGACAGAGCTTGAGAGGATCTGCAGAGAAGAATGGGAGAAACTCCCCAAATACATGTGTGCCAAGCTTGTAGTGTCATACCAAAGAAAGCTCGAGGCTGTAATCGCTGCCAGAGGTGCTTCAACAAAGTACTGAGTAAAGGGTCTGAATAGTTAAGTAAATGTATATTTTCGTTTTTTATTTTTAATAAATTAGCAAATATTTCTAAAAACCTGTTTTTGCTTTGTCATTATGGGGTATTGTGTGTAGATTGATGACTACTATTTAACCAATTTGAGAATAAGGCTGTAACGTAACAAAATGTGGAAAAAGTCAAGGGGTCAGAATACTTTCCAAAGGCACTGTATATTATAAAATCACTCTAAATATAGTTTCTATTAACATCCTCAAACTTTGTGGTTTCTCTGTTTTCAAAATGGCAGCTTGTTGATGTTGTAACAGTAAAGGTTTCCTTAGCCACAAATGGAAGGTCTGTAGAGTCCCACTTATCAACAAAAGAAGCTCACATGAGCATATTTTTCCTATCTCTGTTCATGGATGATTTTCACACAGCGGCAGACAGTCCATTGTTGCACATAAAGTATATAAACAGCAAAACACATTTTCAAAGTGCTCTTAAGGCCAGACATGCTTATCCATATACAATAGTATTTTTTCACAAATGGTATTTTCATGCCATGGTCAATAATGATGCTTAATTTTTTCTACAAAGATGGTTATTCAACATCGGTTTGGTTACCTTTTCAAAATTAAAATGAATAAAAAAATACAAAATGAAGATTAGAAGTAATTGATAAGTAAAATGTTGTTGATAAAATGAAGCAAAACATAAATGTACTCATGGTCAGCAATTTCACCCTTGAATATTTATCCACAATCACTTATTTTAGTTATCTACTTTTTTCCTACTTGATATATATTTTCAAGACATAGACTTTTTGGCTGCAAATAATAAATGTTACATTAGGAAAATAAGTTCCAGTACTTTGTGGCTCCAACAGGCAGTCCAGAGGTCTATACATCACTTTAACAATCCAAATACATTTCTGATATGTCATGACAATGCTCCCAGCAGCATCACAGAATTATAACTTGTGACTAAATGCTTTAGGCCTTAAAAGTCCTCACTCAAGGATACTCATACCTGCAAACACTGTTCATTGCAATCAGTGGTGCAAAGACACACGTGATGTTACAGAAAAGTTATAGACCTTTGTGCATTAGCTGGGTCAACTCTTAGCAGGGCTGATGACTAGCTTCCAGACGTGCTCAGACCTCCACATGGAAAGGCTGATGGTGTCCACTGTTTAGCACCTGTACACAGTCCCATCCATCATGGGACTTAAGGAAAGTCTCATGCCTAACTTGGTTAGCTCTGTGTTGTAATGTTATTGGACCTAAAGCACGGTCCTAGTCCAACATGCTGGTGGACTCTTTCGACACACACAATCAGACACACAGGCACACACACACACACAATCTGGCACACAGGCACACATACACACACACACACACACACTTTTAACGCGCTGCCAATTATTGTGTCAGATTGTTGATCATGACTGTGGTTCTTATCTTGCCCTCAAAGCCAAGATGTAAAATAACCCAGCTCTCTCTTATGAAGTTTCAGGACAAGAGATACACTTTCAGAACAAGGCAAACCACTGACTAATCATTGCAGAACAGAGTCTGACTGGTATGGGGCTGCAGGCAGAGACATACACTTAAAAAAGAAGGTGCCACCTAGAACCATAGGGTTCTTTAATTTTCCTCTTAGGAGAACCCTCTGAAAATGAAACATTTAGGTTCCAAGTGAAACCCTTTCACTAATACAAGGTAGAACCGCCAAAGGGTTCACCTATGGGGACTCCTATGTTCTCCTATGGGGTTCTCCTATTGTAAGTCGCTCGTGATAAGAGCGTCTGCTAAAAGATGTAAATGTAAATGAGGACAAACAAATAATGTTTTTTTTTCTAAGACTGTAGTGCTTTGTTTTCCTATTTGGGTGGGCTTGGGTGCACCATTGGCATCCCTCACTCTGCATTATGGTGATTAGGGCTGGATGGCGCATCAAGTGGTTACATAAGATGCAGAAGCCCAGCTCAGCTCATCCCTATAATGCCACAGCAATGGTACAGTATGCTTCAGCAGTAAAGGAAATATGCCAATTGATCTTAGTTTGATGACTAACAGTGGGGAATACCCTATGTTATCTCACTGAATAAGATCACAGTATTTATTTTTTATAAATTGGCACGAAATTTGGGCTTGGCACAATAATGAGTAATGACCGCTCCCTCTGTAAGGGCCCTAACATTTTAGTCATTTAGCAGACGCTCTTATCCAGAGTGACTTACAGTTAGTGAGAGCATACATTTTCATACTGGTCCCCCGTGGGAATCGAACCCACAACCCTGGCGTTGCAAGCGCCATGCTCTACCAACTGAGCTACACGGGTCCCCTCCATAATTCTAAATTACTCTTTTGTGAGGCAACTGTGGACTAAAATCCATTTGCAATGCTTGGGCTGTCCTCACAAGCAGTGCTGCCTAACCCAACATAATGAGGATTCATGCAGAATCAGACTGGCGTTTATGCCTGGCTCAACGCACTTCCACCATGCCAATTCCACCTGCCTGTTATTGATTGCCGTCATTGAGCTTTAATTTGTATTCAAATCTAAGATCAACCTCAGTGCAGGAAACGTTAAACACCCAGTCAGCCCACGCCAGGGCAGGAGGGAGATATTACTAAGCGAGAGAGCATGCGAGAAAGGGAGCAGGTGGAGATGGAGGAGGGAGAGAGAGGGGGGAGAGAAAGAAAAATTAAGAGAGATAGAAGGAGAGAGAGCAAGAGAAGGGAGAAGGCAGCTGGAAGGTGAGAGAGAAAGAAAAGTGAGAAGTGTCATGGAGGGATGAGATATGACATGAGAACAATTTGAGAAAAACGTAGAAACTGGATGTAAAGAAACACATAGACAGAATGGGAGGAATTGAGAAAAGAGAAAGAAACGGGACTGGGGAGAAGATCGGCTTTGACATCAAACAGTCCTTCCCTCCATGAATGTATAGCTCATTATCAATAAAAGTCACAATAAGGTGTAGAGCGTTCGATTTGCCTGCTGGGGGGCAAGGAGACCCGCAGCTCCGCTAAAATCATTGCCATTTTCAAGGGATTGTTAAATAGATGTTAACTATTTGATTGTAATATCATCACCTCTTGAAGAGCATAGTCTGAAGTATCCAATTATTCCATGCAAAACAATTGCGCACATTTAGTTATATCATTAGTTATAAACCTACAGCAAGCACCGGCATGTTTTTCATGATCAGTTAACATAAATTGACCATGTAATTTCAGATACACTACATGACCAAAAGTATGTGGACACCTGCTCATCGAAAACCTCATTCCAAAATCATGGGCATTAATATGGAGTTGGTCCCCCTTTTGCTGCTATAACACCCTCCACTCTTCTGGAAATGCTTTCCACTAGATGTTGGAACATTGCTGCGGGGACTTGCTTCCATTCAGCCACAAGAGCGTTAGTGAGGTCGGGCACTGATGTTGGGCGATTAGGCCTGGCTCGCAGTCGACGTTCCAATTCACCCCAAAAGTGTTCGATGGGGTTGAGGTCAGGGCTCTGTGCAGGCCAGTCAAGTTCTTCCACACCGATCTCGACAACCCATTTCTGTATGGACCTCGCTTTGTGCACGGGGGCGTTGTCATGCTGAAACAGGAAAGGGCCTTCCTCAAGCTGTTGCCACAAAGTTGGAAGCACAGAATCGTCTAGAATGTCATTGTATGCTGTAGCGTTAAGATTTCCCTTCACTGGAACAAAGGGGCCTAGCCTAAACCATGAAAAACAACCCCAGACCATTATTCCTCCTCCACCAAACTTTACAGTTGGCACTATGCATTCGGGCAGGTAGCGATCTCCTGGCATCTGCCAAACCCACATTTGTCCGTCGAACTGCAGTTTGGAACTCAGTAGTGAGCGTTGCAACCGAGGACAGATGATTTCTACTCGCATGAGAACTTGGTGGTCCCGTTCTGTGAGATTGTGCAGCCTACCACTTCGCGGCTGAGCCATTGTTGCTCCTAGACATTTCCACTTCACAATAACAGCACTTACAGTTGACCGGGGCAGAAATTACAAACTGACTTGTTGGGAAGGTGGCATCCTATGACGGTACCACGTTGAAAGTCACTGAGCTCTTCAGTAAGGCCATTCTACTGCCAATGTTTGTCTATGGAGATTGCATGGCGGTGTGCTTGGTTTTATACACCTGTCAGCAACGGGTGTGCCTGAAATAGCCGAATCCACTAATTTGAAGGGGTGTCCACATACTTTTGTATATATAGTGTATGTGAGGGTAGCCTCACAATATCTCTCAATATTGGCCACCATAAATTTGATATTTGAGTGATAAAAAATAAAAGTGAACTATACCTGACAAGTATGAGTGGTATAGGTTACTTTCCCATCCTTTGTGGGGTCTGCCTGTCAAGCAGCAGAAGGGCACATATGCTGATGTAACGTTACTGTTAGCTGATAAGGTTTACTTTGCAAGCTACCGATATAAACTTTGTACATTTGGCTAAACATAGTGGTAATTAGACCTAATGTACTTTTTTCACCAACTAACGTGGGCCTACCTTGCGAAGTAGCTATCATTATCCCCTTTTAAACAGTGTTTAATCACGATTGCTGCTGACAGACATGATAGGCTACATTGATTGATGGACAATGTTAAATTGGCTAGCTAGCTAATAACAGATCATGTCAATATGGCTAGTTAACAAGATAACTTTCAGGGGATAAATTAGATGGCTATTCCCAAATATTGTTTGATTTGCTTGCCATCTATAGTGGTGATGACAGTAGTCTGACTGACAACTTTACCAGGGCGATGTCAAGCTCTTTTCAAAAGCCTAAAGCACGCTAAATGACACGTTGTTTGCTTTAGCTAGCTAGCTACATGCCAAATAGATCTGGCTACCCTCACATATCTGAAAATACATGATCAATTGATGTTTACTGATTGCTGTAAAACTCTGATGATAGAGCTAAATGTGGAATAATTGGAAATGTGTAGTTCTGACTATGCTCTTCAAGAGGTGATGATATTAAAACCAAATAGTTATAACATTTATTTAATAATTCCTTGAATACGGCACATAGTTGTCAATGATTTTAGCGGAACTGGAGGTCTCCTTGCCCCCCAGCAGCCAAATTGAACGCTATTTTGACGTTTTGTTGATAACGACCTATTGATGTTATATTTATAATTATGTTGCCATGGAACACCAGTAGCAGGAGAGATGTGAACAATGCAAAAACAACGTCTGTGGGTCTAAGACCAAGGCAGTGGCTAATAGAATATTAATAGATTACAGTTTGGACAACATTAGTGACGATACATTTGGTCATTATTGCTGATGTGTGCTCTCAAAGTTAGACATGTGTGAGCTATCAGATTTTGTAGTGTGAATTTCCTCACTGCCGAAGCGATTAGATATCTCATAAATCAAATTGGGGAGCTGTGACATCTAACATACCCATTGCTCCATTGCTGTGACATTTAATGGGATTACCACCAGGCGCTCTGCATTCCATCCAACTCTACATCAAATTGCTATACCAGCTGCTATACCAGCTAACTCCATTCTACTGAAGTGAGCAGTGAAGAAAATGTAGAGCAACAACTTCTAATGAACATCCTAGCAGTTTAATGTTGGGTTAGGGCTTTTGCCTTTTTGCTCCAGCAATGTTGTCCCACAGTGAGGGAAAAAATTATTTGATCCCCTGCTGATTTTGTACGTTTGCCCACTGACAAAGAAATGATCCGTCTATAATTTTAATGGTAGGTTTATTTGAACAGTGAGAGACAGAATAACAACAAAGAAATCCAGAAAAACGCATGTCAAAAATGTTAGAAATTGATTTGCATTTTAATGAGGGAAATAAGTATTTGACCCCTCTGCAAAACATGACTTAGTACTTGGAGGCAAAACCCTTGTTGGCAATCACAGAGGTCAGACGTTTCTTGTAGTTGGCCACCAGGTTTGCACATATCTCAGGAGGGATTTTGTCCCACTCCTCTTTGCAGATCTTCTCCAAGTCATTAAGGTTTCGAGGCTAACGTTTCGCAACTCTAACCTCCAGCTTCCTCCACAGATTTTCTATGGGATTAAGGTCTGGAGACTGGCTAGGCCACTCCAGGACCTTAATGTGCTTCTTCTTGAGCCACTCCTTTGTTGCCTTGGCCGTGTGTTTTGGGTCATTGTCATGCTGGAATACCCATCGACGACCCATTTTCAATGCCCTGGCTGAGGGAAGGAGGTTCTCACCCAAGATTTGACGGTATATGGCCCCGTCCATCGTCCCTTTGATGCGGTAAAGTTCTCCTGTCCCCTAGCAGAAAAACACCCCCAAAGCATAATGTTTCCACCTCCATGTTTGACGCTGGGGATGGTGTTCTTGGGGTCATAGGCAGCATTCCTCCTCCTCCAAACACGGATAGTTGAGTTGATGCCAAAGAGCTCGATTTTGGTCTCATCTGACCACAACACTTTCACCCAGTTCTCCTCTGAATCATTCAGATGTTCATTGGCAAACTTCAGACGGGCCTGTATATGTGCTTTCTTGAGCAGGGGGACCTTGCGGGCGCTGCAGGATTTCAGTCCTTCACGGCGTAGTGTGTTACCAATTGTTTTCTTGGTGACTATGGTCCGAGCTGCCTTGAGATCATTGACAAGATCCTCCCGTGTAGTTCTGGGATGATTCCTCACCATTCTCATGATCATTGCAACTCCACGAGGTGAGATCTTGCATGGAGCCCCAGGCCGAGGGAGATTGACAGTTCTTTTGTGTTTCTTCCATTTGCGAATAATCGCACCAATTGTTTTCACCTTCTCATCAAGCTGCTTGGCGATGGTCTTGTAGCCCATTCCAGCCTTGTGTAGGTCTACAATCTTGTCCCTGACATCCTTGGAGAGCCCTTTGGTCTTGGCCATGGTGGAGAGTTTGGAATCTGATTGATTGCTTCTGTGGACAGGTGTCTTTTACACAGGTAACAAGCTGAGATTAGGAGCACTCCCTTTAAGAGTGTGCTCCTAATCTCAGCTCGTTACTTGTATAAAAGACACCTGGGAGCCAGAAATCTTTCTGATTGAGAGGGGGTCAAATACTTATTTCCCTCATTAAAATGCAAATCAATTGATAACATTTTTGACATGCGTTTTTATTTTTTTTGTTATTCTGTCTCTCACTGTTCAAATAAACCTACCATTAAAATTATAGACTGATAATTTCTTTGTCAATGGGAAAACGTACAAAATCAGCAGGGCATCAAATACTTTTTTCCCTCACTGCATATTCCCAGATGCCACACATACACAGCCTCTCTAAACATAGACCACTGAAAAGGTGCTGATTCCGGCAGGCAAAACAAACAAAGGGCGAGGGTGGAGGGAGGTGAGAGACAAGGAGAAATATTGAGAGAGCGAGAGGTGTACAGTTCTGTCCACTGGTATATGTAAGTACTAGCTAGTCAGTCTAGAGTTAGTGAGAGGGGGAGCGGGTTGAGTGGTCTTGGGGTGATGGTGGGGTTAGAGACTGGGTCTGGAGGTAGGGGTTGGCAGGAGTTATACAGGCCCCTCCGTCAGCCCCTTCAGAGGCAGGCTGGTGGCGTTCTCGGTCGGCAGGACCAGGGGATCACCCTGGGCAGAGATGAGGTGGGGGGCTTTGGCCAGACTGGCATACGGCAGGTGGCAGTCCATGTGCAGGAACGGGGGGTAGTGCTGCCGGTAGCAGATGTAGGCAAAAAGCAGGCCGATCACCCCTCCAACAAAGGCATCTAGGGAATAATAATAATAATAATAATATATTAATACTGTACATATAATAATATATGCCACTTAGCAGACGATTTTATCCAAAAGGAAGTTACAGTATAGTGAGTGCATAACTTTTTTGGGTGTCTCTGAGTGATACCTGCAGGAAATGAACCCACAACAATGGTGTTATTAGCTCCACACTCTTACCTTGGGTCTTACCTTGGGTCTAACTTACCTACAGTATATCTCAGAAATCTACAATAGGAAATAAACTTGGGTACTTAGTCATTTATACAGTGCATGAATCATTGATGTTACTTCATTAATGGTGATAACATTGGAAATGTTTGCTAATTTAGATTATCAGTAGCTAGGAGAAATGGGGGTGGTACAGTCATGTGGAATTTGTTACAGCCCAACAACAGACTTCAGAGAGGTATTTCCTAAAGTCTTGCTGGTAGACAGATAGGATAATGTATGCACTCACTAACTGTAAGTCGCTCTGGATAAGAGCGTCTGCTAAATGACTAAAATGTAAAAAAATAGGACAACAAGAGGAAAGGTCAGCATTTGAGTTTGTTCTGGATGGGTGCTGGGAGCAGTTTGATTCAAGGTCCAATGCAGCTGTTTTTATCTCAATATCAAATAATTTCTCTGTAACAATTAAGTACCTTACTGTGATTGTTTTCAATTAAAATGGTCAAAAAGAAACAAAAATAGCTTCTTAGCAAAGGGCAATTTCTCAAGCAGGAAGACCAAAACTCCATCCCACCAAAACAGGCTGAAATTTCAGGCAGTCTTTTCAAACAGCTCTTACACTAAAAGGGCATTATCATAATTTTCACAATTTCACAGTGTTATTCCAACCTCAAAGTGTGGAAATATGTATAATACACAGGAATATCACATTTTTGACTGCACTGGGCCTTTCAGCTTTCGTGAATGTTAGGCTGATGTTGGGCAGACGTCACTGCTGGGGCTGGCTATATTGGAAATGTCAGATAATTTAGTTTATCAGTAGCCCGGTAAAATGGAGGTGGCATAGTCATGGAGGTGAAACAAGTGAGACATTTGCAAATGCTCAAAAACAGATATTCCTAGAGTCTTTCTTGTAGACAGATAGGAAAACAAGTGGAAGGGTTTGAGTTTTCTCAATGAGAATAACGTGTTTGGATGGGTGCAGGGTAACAATTTGTTGGGCTAACATTGGGCTGATGTTGGTCTGACATTGGGCTGATGTTACTACTGGGGCTCGCTGAGTCTCAACATGTCACTGGGTTGGACAAACCATCTCTGTTACTTTGTCACCATAGCTGAGAACATGTCACCTCACAGTGACCACAACCCTATGAGCTATAACATGCAAAATCATTGCCTTCTCATGATCAATGTTTGGGAAAAAAGGGCTAAAGTTTTGTAGAGGGAATGACTAGCTTGTGTAGTAGTTGGACCGGTTGAACTAGACTCTGAAAGATTTAGGAAACAATTATTTATCTGTCCAGCTGGAGGAAATGAGGTTAACATCTGCACCATAAATTGTGCTTGAACATAAACTGGCCACATTCCAACATCCATACTAGCATCCCACTTAGAAGACAAATTGCTTCACACTAACTAGTGTATGCTAGTGTGGATTGGAACAGAGCCAGTGGTTTCTCCTGTTGATGACCTCACACAAGCTGTGACTTTTAACTATGCGGTCAAGATGGATGACTATAAGTAGGGAAACAGTCCAAACTAATGATGTGTAGGCTTTGTCCCTGAGCTGGTTATTTGAAAGGTATCATGATACTTGGAGAGTCATCTAAAGGTTGATGTTGTTGACGCTTCAGTATGGATGCCTTCTCCAGTGCTGGATCTGAAACCCCAGACATTTTCCCAGGGCCCTGGGGGCTAGAGTATCCCATAATGGGGAAGAGTGTGTGGTGTTAAGCACCCAGCACAGTTTGCATAGCAGGCTAATAGGAGCTCCTGTTTAACTAAGACTAGGGTGCAGGAGGAAGCGCCATATACGGGTGGGTTGTTTACCAACAAAACCAATGCGTGTGCAACTGTGGGGCAAAACAAAAAGGGTTGGCTTACAAACAAAAGGTTTTTGACAATATAAGTACATTTGCATAATAAGCACTTGTCTTTCAAATACATCGTTACAGTTGTTGGTTAGCTTGCTAGCAGATTTTTTGCCATATTAGCATAGACGTGACATAAGTCAAAACAAGACATGATATCAAGAACAAGATGATACAACTAGCTGAAATAAGCCAAATACAATTCATCACACGGCAGCTTCTTGTGATTGTTCAAAGCTATCTAACCGTTCAGAATCATAACACACAGCCTTTAGCCTCCGAGATGCGTGCGCCCACCCATCTATAAGTACTGCTGTGGTTTCAATAGTCTATCATGACCAGGAGGGACACAAAAGATTAGTGCAACATATGAAATGTCACAGGACAGGTGTTGTGAGTGCACAGCACGGCACTATGCTGTGTGTTATTATCACACTTCATTGTAACGGGCTATAAGGCAACATTTTCCTGACGCAAAGACACTTGCGCCATGAGCTAATTAACTATAAGGGCGATTCCAGCGTTATGGAAGTGACATTTGCACTCAAAATCTAAACTTGAATGTCTCACAGAATGGACAAATAATATAGAAATGAAACTTTTGATGTGTGTGTCTATTATCGCTTGGGGGGAGTGTATACCCAAAAAAGCAGACTTCTAAATATTGGCATGATGGAGAAATAAAGCAAAAAATAAGTGTTATGGATGTTACAATGAAATGGACAAGTTTTGGGGGGAGACTGAACATACTTCTGATATTTTCTTTTGAACCCAACCCTGATCTGTACTTCTCCACAACTTTGTCCCTGACCTGTTTGGAGAGCTCCTTGGTCTTCATGGTACTGCTTGCTTGGTGGTGCCCCTTGCTTAGTGGTGTTGCAGACTCTGGGGCCTTTCAGAACAGGTGTATATATACTGAGATCATGTGACAGATCATGTGACACTTAGATTGCACACAGGTGGACTTTATTTAACTAATTGTGTGACTTCTGAAGGTAATTGGTTGCACCAGATCTTATTTAGGGGCTTCATAGCAAAGGTGGTGAATACATATGCACGCACCACTTTTCCATTATTAATTTTTTCGAATTTTTTAAACAATTAATTTTTTTAATTCCACTTCAACAATTTTGACTATTTTGTGTATGTCCATTAAATGAAATCCAAATTAAAATCCATTTAAATAACAGGTTGTAATGCAACAAAATAGGAAAAACACCAAGGGGGATGAATACTTTTGCAAGGTACTGTAAGGTTTGAAAGTGCCAGATGTTGTCATTGATAAGCGCCTCAATTGGAACGCAGTCGCTGTACAGTAACATGCTATAAATGACATCAGAGCTCCGGTTCTCCGCTTCACAGCAGTGTATGGGTTTTGACAGACGTTATAAACTTGAGCACTGCGGGCTGCAAGAAAATGCCCCCATCCCTCCCGCTAATTGGGCTACTTTTGCACATTTGTTGTTGTCTGAGTGAGGAAAATTAGGATGTATTCTGAAAGATGAGACATTGAGGATTATAATAAATACCGCGTTGATGTCATACAATACACATTATATGTAGGCCTACATTCATGGGTATTGTTGTTTTTAATGTCTTCTGTGTACATCGTGATGATAGCGTTGCAATTCCCTGGTTTTCCAGAAATCCTAGTTTGAAGATTCCTAGAATTTAGAAAGAATAAGCAGGAAGTCCACAGATCCTCCAACCAGGATTTCTGGAAAACCAGGGAATTTTGGGAAAATTACCAGAATGTTGCAACCGTAGTGATGACCAAATGAATTTTTGCACGTATGATAATAAAGTTAGCTGAATTGTAGACCTAAATGGCATATCTGCTGATTCATTTGGATGTGGCGTGACTGTGACAGGGATCGTGACCGACCTTGCCAGTGGTGTTTGTAGTCGCAGGTGCGGGACAGGGCGATCATCACAGCGCTGTAGAGGGGCAGCAACATGGCACACAGACGCCAGCTGCACCCGCGGCCCCGGTCTGTGAAGCACTGCAGCTTCCCAGCCAGGTAGAAGGAGGTGAAGCCCAAGCCAGAGAATGCAACTGAAGGATGGGGAGAGAGGGAGACACAAATACTTATTACACCTTTAATTATATCATAACCTTGGGGGTCCCACTTTAAATGATGTGCAGCTTATAAAGGCTTCATAAAGCCTTCATGAACACTACATAAATGTGTTACAAATAGGGCTGCTGCAGTGACCATATTATCGCAGTCATGAGTCATGACCCACGTGACCGTTGAGTCACAGTAATCTCCTTTTATGCACCCTGGACATGCTTTGGTAGTACCCAACTTGCTAACTATCATCAGGTCCTAACCACTCTGACATCAATGCAAATGCAATCGAAAATCACATCAAACACAGTAGGCCTATTGTACTTTTAAAAGTCACCTCACTGTGATGATCAATTTGAAGAAAACAGCAGATTGAAACAGTGTAAAACATGGTTGTTGTATTTGTATTTATTATGGATCCCCATTAGCTGCTGCCAAAGGCTACTCTTCCTGGGGTCCGGCAAAATTAAGGCAGTTATACAATTTAAAAAACATTACAATACATTAATTACAGAATTCACAACACACTAAGTGTGTGCCCTCAGGCCCATAATCCACTGCCACATATCTACAACACAAAATCCATGTGTACGTGTGTGTATAGTGCGTATGTTATCATGTGTGTGTATGCATGTGTCTGTGCCTATGTTTGTGTTGCTTCACAGTCCCCACTGTTCCATAAGGTGTATTTGTATCTGTTTTTTAAATCTGATTGTACTACTTGCATCAGTTACCTGATGTGGAATAGAGTTCCATGTAGTCATGGCTCTATGTAGTACTGTGCACTTCACATAGTCTGTTCTGGACTTAGGGACTGTGAAGAGACCTCTGGTGGCATGTCTTGTGGGGTATGCATTGGTGTCTGAGCTGTGTGCTAGTCGTTTAAACAGACAGCTCGGTGCTGACAGTGATGAAGTCAATCTCTCCTCTACTTTGAGCCAGGAGAGATTGACATGCATATTATTAATGTTTGCTCTCTGTGTAAATCCAAGGGCCAGCCGTGCTGCCGTGTTCTGAGCCAACTGCAATTTTCCTAAGTTCCTCTTTCTGGCACCTGACCACACGACTGAACAGTAGTCCAGGTGCGACAAACCTAGAGCCTGTAGGACCTGCCTTGTTGATAGATAGTGCTGTTAAGAAGGTAGATCAGCGCTTTATTATGGACAGACTTCTCCCCATCTTAGCTACTGTTGTATCAATATGTTTTGACCATGACAGTTTACAATCCAGGGTTACTCCAAGCAGTTTAGTCACCTCAACTTATTCAATTTCCATATTATTTATTAAAAGATTTAGTTGAGGTTTAGGGTTTAGTGAATGATTTGTCCCAAATAGAATGCCGTTAGTTTTTGAAATATTTAGGACTAACTTATTCCTTGCCACCAATTCTGAAACAAACTGCAGCTCTTTGTTAACCTCCTAAGTATCGGATCATTTTCGCCTAAAATGACATAACCAAATCTAACTGCCTGTAGCTCAGGACCTGAAGCAAGGATTTATTACAGGAGAGGGTTGCAGTTCCGGAGCGACCCATTAGGTGTCATCCTCCGACAACCTTAGGCACCTCCTCACTCACAGTCTGGACTAATCATCATCCTATTGGTGTCACCTGTGTCTATCTGTTCACATGTGTATTTATGCCCTCACCTCCCTGTATTGTCTTGCTCAGTTTTCTCTGCTAGTTTCTCTATGTCCAGCAGTACTACTCAGTGTCTGATCGGAGACCTATGTACAGGTACTTGAGAAGTGTTCTCCCTGTTTTGTTATTTGTTTCAGTCTTAGGTAGTATTTCGTATTTTGGCTGTCAGACGGTTTTTGGAGACTTATTTGCTCCGTCTTTCTTTTATCGTGGTAAGTCCGTTATTTTGTATTTTGGCTTCGGGACCACCAGTAAAGATCCTTGTTTCACCATCTCTGCCTACTGCCTACTGCATATACTGCACAGCACCTGGGTCACACCTCACCCCAACCCTTACAAGGATGTGAAATTAATGTAGGAGATTATAACACATTAGATCTGGTAAAAGGTAATGTTGATCTGTGAATTAACTAATGCTATTAGGCCACACCCGGCCATGATTACAGACACCTGCGTGTGTCTTTTGACACTATATAAACTAGTGACCCACAGTGTTTGTTATTATACCCTGATGAAGATAGCTTCTCTGTCGAAACGTTGGTTATTAGGATATTAAATTATTGCATCTGAGCTCCTAGAGTGTGCGGCTTTCCTTTTCTTTTTCAAAAGATAATGCAAACCAAAATATATATATATATATATATTTTTTTATCATCTTTGAAATGCAAAAGAAAGGCCACAATATAATATTGCAGTTTAGGCGCAATTTAGATTCTGGCCACTAGACAGCAGCAGTGTGTGTGCAAAGTTTCAGATTGATCCAGTGAAGCATTGCAATACTGGACTATTTTGTATCAAGTCTGCCCAAATCTGCCGAATTGGTCAATCGATACATTTTCAAGTACATAACTATAGAGAACATACACAATTTAAATTTACACACTCCCAGGAATGTCATACATGATGGATCATTAGCTTATATTAGCTTATACACTAACTTTCACACATCTAGATGGCCGGGCGGGGTGGGTGTGGAGCCAGAGACAGCAAGGGTTCAAACTGTATAACCCAATTTCTACATTTGAATATAAAAATCAATTTTATCAAACAAAACTATGCTACATGTTATCTCTGGGACCCTCAGGATGACAAATCAGAGCAAGATTACTGAATGTAAGTACATTATTTACCTTCAGAGGTGAATGTATCAAACCAGTTGCCGTGATATGTGTTTTGTTGTTGTGCACTCGCCTCAAACAATAGCATGGTATTTTTTTCACTGGAATAGCTACTGTAAATTGGACAGTGCAGTTAGATGAACAATAGTTTAAGCTTTCTGCCCATATAAGACATCTCTATGTCCTGGAAAGTTTGCTGTTACTTACAACAGTCATGCTAATCACATTAGTGCATGTTAGCTCAACCGTCCCGTATACAGGACATCGATCCCCTAGAGGTTAAGTGTTGCAGTCATTTCAGTTGCTGTAGTAGCTGACGTGTATAGTGTTGAGTCATCCGCATACATAGAGACTCTGGCTTTACTCAAAGCCAGTGGCATGTTGTTAGTAAAGATTGAAAAAAATAAGGGGCCTAGACAGCTGCCCTGGGGAATTCCTGATTCTACCTGGATTATGTTGGAGAGGCTTCCATTAAACAACACCCTCTGTGTTCTGTTAGACAGGTACAGGGGGTGTACATCCATAACACATACGTTTTTCAATTATCAGACTATGATTGATAATGTCTAAAGCAGCACTGAAGTCTAACAAAACAGCCCCCACAATCTTTTCATCATCAATTTATCTCAGCCAATCATCAGTCATTTGTGTAAGTGCTGTGCTTATTGAATGTCCTTCCCTATAAGTGTGCTGAAAGTCTGTTCTGGTCAAACACAATTTTTCCCAAAACATTACTAAGGGTTGGTAACAGGCTGATTGGTCGGCTCTTTGAGCCAGTAAAGGGGGCTTTACTATTCTTAGGTAGCGGAATGACTTTTGCTTCCCTCCAGGCCTGAGGGCACAAACTTTCTAGTAGACTTAAATTGAAGATATGGCAAATAGGAATGGAAATATCATCTGCTATTATCCTCAGTAATTGTCCATCCAAGTTGTCAGACCCCGGTGGCTTGTCATTGTTGATAGACAACACTACTTTTTTCACCTCTTCCACACTCACTTTACGGAATTCAAAATTACAATTCTTGTCTTTCATAATTTGGTCAGATATACTTGGATGTGTAGTGTCAGCGTTTGTTGCTGGCATGTCATGCCTAAGTTTGCTAATCTTGCCAATTAAAAAATCATTAAAGTAGTTGGCAATATCAGTCGGTTTTGTAATGAATTTTTTATTTTTATTTTATTTCACCTTTATTTAACCAGGTAAGCCAGTTGAGAACAAGTTCTCATTTACAACTGCGACCTGGCCAAGATAAAGCAAAGCAGTGCGATAAAAACAACAACAGAGTTACATATGGGGTAAAAAAACATAAAGTCAAAAAAATACAACAGAAAATATATATACAGTGTGTGCAAATGTAGCAAGCTATGGAGGTAAGGCAATAAATAGGCCATAGTGCAAAATAATTACAATTAGTATTAACACTGGAATGCTAGATGTGCAAGAGATTATGTGCAAATAGAGATACTGGGGTGCAAAAGAGCAAAATAAATAACAATATAGGGATGAGGTAGTTGGGTGGGCTAATTTCAGATGGGCTGTGTACAGGTGCAGTGATCGGTAAGGTGCTCTGACAACTGATGCTTAAAGTTAGTGAGGGAGATAAGAGTCTCCAGCTTCAGAGATTTTTGCAATTCGTTCCAGTCATTGGCAGCAGAGAACTGGAAGGAATGGCGGCCAAAGGAGGTGTTGGCTTTGGGAATGACCAGTGAGATATACCTGTTGGAGCGCAGACTACGGGTGGGTGCTGCTATGGTGACCAATGAGCTAAGATAAGGCGGGGATTTGCCTAGCAGTGATTTATAGATGGCCTGGAGCCAGTGGGTTTGACGACGAACAGTGAGGACCAGCCAACAAGAGCGTACAGGTCACAGTGGTGGGTAGTGTATGGGGATTTGGAGACAAAACGGATGGCACTGTGATAGACTACATCCAATTTGCTGAGTAGAGTGTTGGAGGCTATTTTGTAAATGACATCGCCGAAGTCAAGGATCGTTAGGATAGTCCGTTTTACAAGGGCATGTTTGGCAGCATGAGTGAAGGAGGCTTTGTTGCGAAATAGGAAGCCGATTCTAGATTTAACTTTGGATTGGAGATTCTTAATGTGAGTCTTGAAGTTGAGTTTACAGTCTAACCAGACACCTAGGTATTTGTAGTTGTCCACATACTCTAGGTCAGACCCGTCGAGAGTGGTGATTCTAGTCGGGTGGGCGGGTGCCAGCAGCGTTCGATTGAAGAGCAAGCATTTAGTTTTACTAGTGTTTAAGAGCAGTTGGAGGCTACTGAAGGAGTGTTGTATGGCATTGAAGTTTGTTTGGAGGTTAGTTAACACAGTGTCCAATGAAGGGCCAGATGTATACAAAATGGTGTCGTCTGCGTAGAGGTGGATGTGAGAGTCACCAGCAGCAAGAGCGACATCATTGATATACACGGAGAAAAGAGTCCGCCCAAGAATTGAACCCTGTGGCACCCCCATAGAGACTGCCATAGGTCCAGAAAACAGGCCCTCCGATTTGACACATTGAACTCTATCTGAGAAGTGGTTGGTGAACCAGGCGAGGCAGTCATTTGAGAAACCAATGACATTTAGTCTGCCAATAAGAATGGAGTGGTTGACAGAGTCGAAAGCCTTGGCCAGGTCGTTTAGGACCTTGAGCGTGGCTGAAGTGCACCCATGACCAGCTCGGAAACCGGATTGCATAGCGGAGAAGGTACGGTGGGATTCGAAATGGTCGGTGATCTGTTTGTTAACTTGGCTTTCAAATACTTTCGAAAGGCAGGGCAGGATTGATATAGGTCTGTAACAGTTTGGATCTAGAGTGTCACCCCCTTTGAAGAGGGGGATGACCGCAGCAGCTTTCCAATCTCTGGGGATCTCAGACGTTACGAAAGAGAGGTTGAACAGGCTAGTAATAGGGGTTGCGACAATTTTGGCAGCTAGTTTTAGAAAGAAAGGGTCCAGATTGTCTAGCCCAGCTGATTTGTAGGGGTCCAGATTTTGCAGCTCTTTCAGAACATCAGCTGTCTGAATTTGTGTGAAGGAGAAGCGGAGGGGCATGGGCAAGTTGCAGCGGAGGGTGCAGAGTTGGTGGCCGGGGTAGTGGTAGCCAGGTGGAAAGCATGGCCAGCCGTAGCAAAATGCTTGTTGAAATTCTCGATTATTGTAGATTTATCGGTGGTGATAGTGTTTCCTAGCCTCAGTGCAGTGGGCAGCTGGGAGGAAGTGCTCTTATTCTCCATGGACTTCACAGTGTCCCAAAACTTTTTGGAGTTAGTGCTACAGGATGCAAATTTCTGTTTGAAAAAGTTAGCCTTTGCTTTCCTGACAGCTTGTGTATATTGGTTCCTAACTTCCCTGAAAAGTTGCATATCGCGTGGGCTATTTGATGCTAATGCAGTACGCCACAGGATGTTTTTGTGCTGGTCAAGGGCAGTCAAGTCTGAGGAGAAACAGGGGCTATATCTGTTCTTAGTTCTGTATTTTTTGAATGGGGCATGTTTATTTAAGATTGAGAGGAAATTGCTTTTAAAGAACAACCAGGCATCGTCTACTGACGGAATGAGATCTATATCCATCCAGGATACCTGGGCCAGGTCAATTAGGAAGGCCTGCTCGCTAAAGTGTTTTAGGGAGCGTTTGACAGTGATGAGGGGTGGTCGTTTGACCACGGACCTGTTACGGACGCAGGCAATAAGGCAGTGATCGCTGAGATCCTGGTTGAAGACAGCGGAGGTGTATTTAGAGGGTACATTTGTCAGGATTATATCTATGAGGGTGCCCATGTTTACAGATTTAGGGTTGTACCTGGTACGTTCGTTGATCATTTGTGTGAGATTGAGGGCATCTAGTTTAGATTGTAGGTTGGCCGGGGTGTTAAGCATATCCCAGTTTAGGTCACCAAGCAGTATGAACTCTGAGGATAGATGGGGGCAATCAGTTCACATATGGTGTCCAGGGCACAGCTCGGGGCTGAGGGGGGTCTGTAGAAAGCGGCAACAGTGAGAGACATTTCTGGAAAGTTGGATTTTTAGAAGTAGAAGCTCAAACTGTTTAGGCACAGACCTGGATAGTACGATAGAGCTCTGCAGGCTATCTCTACAGTAGATTGCAACCCCACCCCCTTTGGCAGTTCTATCGAGACGGAAAATGTTGTAGTTGGGGCCTTCCTAAGCCAGGATTCAGACACTGTTAGAACAGGTTGGCGGAGTGTGCTAACGCAGTGAATAACTCAAACTTAGGGCGGAGGCTTCGGATGTTAACGTGCAAGAAACCAAGGCTTTTACGGTTACAGAAGTCAACAAATGATATCGCCTGGGGAGTAGGAGTGATACTGGGGGCTACAGGGCCTGGGTTAACCTTTACATCACCAGAGGAAAAGAGTAGGAGTAGAATAAGGATATGGCTAAAGGCTTTAAGTACTGGTGTTCTAGTGCGTTGGGTACAGAGAAAAAAAGGGGCAGATTTCCGGGCGTTGTAGAATAGATTCAGGGCATTATGTACAGACAAGGATATGGAAGGATATGAGTACAGTGGAGGTAAACCTAAGCGTTGGGTAATGATGAAAGAGATAGCATCACTGGAGGCACCGATTGAGTTGGTCTCTGCGTGTATGGGGTGTGGGACTAAGGAGCTATCTAAGGCAGGTTGAGCTGGGCTGGGGGATCTATTGTGAAATAGTACAATAAGAAATAACCGAAACAGCAATAAGCAAGGCATTTTGACATGGGAGAGAGGCAAACAATCACAGGTGTTATTCGAGAGAGCTAAGACAACAGCTGGTAATGGCGACAAAGTTTCGGTTGAGGCTAAACATAAACAGGATGCGGTACCGTATAAAGGAAAAGTCCAGCAGGCATCAGCTGTATAGCTGAGTTATCATAAGGTCCGGTGAACAGCAATAGAAGAGTTCGAAGGTAGTTCGGGGGCTGCTATAGCACTGGCGAGCAAGAGACCACGGCTTGTGTGTGCTAGCGGGCCAGGGCTAGCAGATGGATCTTCGTGGTCAAAGTCGTAACGGGAAGCCTGTTGAAACCACATCAGACGATTTAGACGGCAGACCAGTCGTGTTGGATCGGCGGGGTTCTGTGTCAACACTAGGAGGTCCCGTCCGGTTGACAGAGAGGTAGATAGCCGGGAGATGGGGCTGGCTGGAGGCTAGCTCAAGGCTGATTAGCCAACAACAACATCCATTTGGTTGCAGCTAGCTAGTTGCGATCCGGTGTTAATGTCCAATGATTCAGTTATTCCGGCAGAAAATCCGATGTTTTGGGTGAAAACCGCTAAAGGTGGCTAATAGCAAGTAGCTAGTTAGCTGGCTAGCTAGTTTCAACTGGAGATTCTAGATAAGAGGTAAGTCAATAATATAATCCATTCCACATTGAGTGAGGCGGGTTGCAGGAAAGTATATTTTGTAGAAGGATGAAAAGTGTGATAGGGAAAAATAAGGAAAAAACTGGCCATTTACACAGACACACAACAAAGAACACGACCGCACTGCTACGCCATCTTGGATCGGTGAGTGTGGTGCTCTTCTGTACTTTTGGTAGGTAATTACTTGACCTATGGGGAGAGGGAGTGGGGAGGATGAGGGAAGGGAGAGGATGATGAGACAGTGGGTAAGTGGGTGAGATATTGTCACTATAATTGCATAATGGAACTGTATGTGATTTGTATATGAACTGTACGTCCAATTACAAAAAATACCTTGTTCAGTAATCACCTCACCTGTTAGTTGACGGTGAACTATGTGGCCATTGAGGTGTCGATCAGATGGAAAAATATATTCTTATACCACTTGGTAGTTTTCCGAGTGCATTCCACAAAGCTGTTTATCATGTCCGCCTTATCCACTGATCCCATTTTGAGGTTAGAGTCAAGCAAACAGTCTGGTTTGATCTTTCTCTCTCCCGTCAGGTGGTCCACCTTCCCTGTGGCCGACATGGTTGATGTATGGACAGTGGAGAGGACATGGACGTCTCGTTTTGTCATGCCACTTTACTGCCAGCTGTTGACCGTTCTCCTTGAACTCCACCTCCCCACTCTGCATCTTCCTGCATCCGAATGCCGGCATCCCCTTCCTGTTCGACCTGACTGTGCCACAGGTCCCTGTGCTATTGGAGAGCAGATGCTGGAAGAGTGTGGGACTGCTGTACCAAGCATCCACATACAAAGTGTGTCCCTTGCCAGCATGGTCATTACAGTGGACCTGGACACCCCAAGCCCCTCATAATGTTGGATATCAGTGGTGGACCCTGTGTAGACTATCATGTCCTGGACAAATCCTGTCTTCACGTCGCACATGACAAAGAACTTGACACCAAACCTGTGCCTTTTGGAGGGAAAATATTGACAGAACGCCAGCCTACCCTTCCATAACATCAGGGACTCATCAATGCATAGGTCCTTGTATGGCACAAAGACCCAACCAAATGCTGATGTCAGGCTGGTAAGAACATTTCTTATTTTGTGTAACGGGTCATTTAGGTTGGCAGTAGCGTTGTTGATGAAATGCAGGCATTGCAGCAGAACTAGGAAGCGGTCTTGGGAAAAGAAGGTGGCAAAGAAGGGAGTTGCAGACATAGGATCTGTGCTCCAGTATTCTCTTAGGGAGTTCTTCTTTACTATTCCCATGAGAAGGACTGTCACCAGGAAGGTATACATTTCACTAATTGTGGTTGTCACCCATTTAGCGAGTTTCCCCCTCACTTCTGGCTCTCTCTTCTCCTGTAGCTCCAAGGCATAGCGATTGGTCTCTGAGGGAAATGGCAAGGGGCTTTGCACTCCAGACTGGGACTCTTCAAAGCAAACAGCAGGGCCAGGAGGGGTGAAATGGTTGGCGGCCTTCCAGCTACCACAGACTGATGAATGGCGCCGGAGAAGATGGCTGCCGTTTTACAGCCCTCTGACCAATTGTACTATTATGTGTGTTTTTTCACGTTATTTGTAATTTATTCTGTACATAATGTTTCTGCCACCGTCTCTTATGACCAAAAAGAGCTTCTGGATATCAGGACAGCGATTACTCACCTCGTATTGGACAAAGATTTTTTCTTCAACGAGTCGGACGCAAAATATATTCTACAGACACCCGACAAGGCCCAAATACACGTCATTTGCATGAGAAAGAGACAGAGATATCGTACACGTAGGTCGGGATGCCTTGTAAGGATCCGACGGCGAGCGAGTAAACTGCCTCTTCCATCAAACCTATTAGCCAATGTTCAATCATTTGAAAATAAATTGGACGACCTAAGATTAAGGTTATCCTACCAACGGGACATTCAAAACTGTAATATCTTATGTTTCACCGAGTCGTGGCTGAACGACAACATGGATAACATACAGCTTGCGGGATATACGCTACATCGGCAGGACAGAACGGCTGACACCGGTAAGACGAGGGGTGGCGGTCTGTTTACAACAGCTTGAGCATAACATCTAATACTAAGGAAGTCTTGAGGTTTTGCTCGCCTCAAGCGTATCTCATGATAAGTTGTAGACCACACTATTTACCAAGAGAGTTTTCATCTATATTTTTCGTAGCTGTCTATTAACCACCACCAACCGATGCTAGCACTAAGCTCTCACTCAATGAGCTGTATAAGGCCATAAATCAACAGGAAAAGGCTCATCCAGAGGCAGCGCTACTAGTGACCGGGGACTTTAATACAGGGAAACTTAAATCCGTTCCACCTCATTTCTACCAGCATGTTAAATGTGCAACCAGAGGAAAAAAACTCTAGACCACCATTACTCCACACACAGAGACATGTACAAAGCTCTCCCTCGCCCTCCCTCGCCCTCCATTTGGCAAATCTGACCATAACTCTATCCTCCTGATTCCTGTTTATAAGCAAAAACTAAAGCAGGAAGCACCAGTGACTTGGTTAATAAGGAAGTGGTCAGATGATGCAGGTGCTAAGCTACAGGACTGTTTTGCTAGCACAGACTGGAATATGTTCCGTGATTCTTCCGATAGCATTGAGGAGTACACCACATCAGTCACTGGCTTGATCAATAAGTGCATCGATGACGTCGTCCCCACAGTGACCGTACGTACATACCCCAACCAGAAGCCATGGATTACAGGCAACATCAGCACTGAGCTAAAGGATGGAGCTGCCGCTTTCAAGGAGCGGGACTCTAACCCTGATGATGATAAGAAATCCCGCTATGCCCTCCGACGAACCATCAAACATGCAAAGAGTCAATACAGGACTAAGATTGAATCATACTACACATATGCTGAGCACTTGTTGGCTGCTTTTCCTTCACTCTGCCGTCCGACTCATCCCAAACCATTTCAATTGGTTTGAGATCGGGGGATTGTGGAGGCCAGGCACTCCATCACTCTCCTTCTTGGTAAAATAGCCCTTACACAGCCTGGAGGTGTGTTGGGTCATTGTCCGGTTGAAAAACAAATGATAGTCCCACTAAGCCCAAACCAGATGGGATGGCGTATCACTGCAGAATGCTGTGGTAGCCATGCTGGTTAAGTATGCCTTGAATTCTAAATAAATCACAGACAGTGTCACCAGCAAAGCACTGCCACACCATAACACCTCCTCCTCCATGCTTTACGGTGAGAACTACACATGCAGAGATCATCCGTTCACCCACACCGCGTCTCACAAAGACACAGTGGTTTGAACCAAAAATCTCACATTTGGACTCCAGACCAAAGGACAAATTTCCACCGGTCTAATGTCCATTGCTCATGTTTCTTGGCCAAGCAGGTCTCTTCTTCTTATTGGTGTCCTTTAGTAGGGATTTCTTTGCAGCAATTCGACCATGAAGGCCTGATTCACAGGTCCTCTGAACAGTTGATGTTGAGATGTCTGTTACTTGAAGTCTGTGGTGCATTTATTTGAGCTGTAGTTTCTGCGGCTGTTAACTAATGAACTTATCCTCTGCAGCAGAGGTAACTCTGGGTCTTCCATTCCTGTGGCGGTCCTCATGAGAGCCAATTTCATCATAGCGCCTGATGGTTTTTGCGAATGCACTTGAAGAAACTTTCTTAAGTTGTTGACATTTTCCGTATTGACTGACCTTCATGTCTTAAAGTAATGATGGACTGTCATTTCTCTTTGCTTATTTGAGCTATTCTTGACATAATATGGACTTGGTCTTTTACCAAATAGGGCTATCTTCTGTATACCCCCCCCCCCTACCTTGTCACAAAACAACTGAATGGCTCAAACACATTAAGAAGGAAATAGATTCCACAAATTAACTTTTAAGAAGGTACCTGTTAGTTGAAAATAATTCCAGGTGAATACCTCATGAAGCTGGTTGAGAGAATGCCAAGAGTGTGCAAAGCTGTCATCAAGGCAAAGGGATGCTATTTGAAGAATCTCAAACATAAAATAAATTTTGATTTGTTTAACACTTTTTTGGTTACTACATGATTCCATATGTGTTAGTTCATAGTTTTAATGTCTTCACTATTATTCTACAATGTAAAACGTTTTAAAAAATAAAGAAAAACCTTGAATGAGTAGGTGTGTCCAAACTTTTGACTGTTAGTGTATATATATTTTATCTTTCGTTTTTTTCCCTAACCCTAGCACCCCTCCCCTAATTGGAGTAAACTAATGGACAACAACACTTAGGCTTCTACTTCCAGCTTATACATACTATCTACATTTTACGGACACAGTGTATTTTACAATAGTTATCTTTTGTTTGTTTTTAGTCCCATCCTTCAGCTATCTTCAACCCCTCCTATCTATCTCTGAAGATGTTGATTTCTGTTTGCCATATATTTTTCAACTGTGCTATGATGTTTCACAAAAGTTCTAAACCTTTCTATTCTCATAGTTTCTACAGATTGTAAATTAAAGATAAACATTTTTGCTAAGAGTATTATTATTTTATTGATCAATTGACTATAACTTTTTAAATCACCCAGCAGTGCAATTTGCAGAGTTAGCACCAGGTAAATGTAGCAATTCTTCAGACATTCCTGAAACGGAACACATTTTTTAAATCTAATGATTCCGACTCTTTGCAGCATTTTGTGTATCAGTTCATAAACCATGTGCCATGGAATCGGTACATTGAAAATCTCTTCCCAACTATTTTGCAATCTATATGGCAGAGTTGTACATTTTTTTTATCCTTAAATGAAACAGGTATACTTTTTTATTAATGAACATTTTATTTAACCAATTTTGGTCTTTAATGCATTTCCTGACTTTCTCCCCCTTCCACTTGCCTCTTCCATTTTTGCGGTAATGCTGCAATTAGTTGGTTATAATTTTGATTATAGCAGACATTTCTATATATTTTTGTTAGCTGCACCTGAGACATAACTCCACCAGTCCTTTTTATAATATCATTTACAAAGATTATACATTTTTCTTATTTCTTTTTATCAATTTGTATATTTGAGTTTAACCATAATATTTGTTCTAATATTTATTCTGTTTTTTTCTGGTGGATTAAACTGAAATTGCACCTATCTTTATATGGCTTGTTTTAAAAATAGCGATATTTTGGAGATTATTTCATTTTCATGAAAATGAGAGGTATTTTTTAACAGGGGGTGAGACATTCCTACTAAACAGCTAGAGAACCAATTCAGATTTAAGTATAACTTTTGCATGACTTAAGCTTTTAGTGAGAGGTCTAATGCTTTAATATTTAATCATTTCTGTCCTCAGAATTCATATTCATTATATAAATAGGTCAGTTTAATTTTGTCTGAGTTGCCGTTCCAAATAAAATATAATATTTTTTGCTCGTATATTTTACTATACATAACTTTAACCCAATGTATAAGAGATTCTCCAAAATGGAAATATTCCAGGCATTGATATAAACATTCCAGTCGTGCAGTGGCTTGCGAAAGTATGCACCCCCCTTGGCATTTTTCCAATTTTGTTGCCTTACAACCTTGAATTAAAATTAATTTTGGGGGGGTTTGTATCATTTGATTTACACAACATGCCTACCACTTTGAAGATGCAAATTTTTTGTGTGTTAAACAAACAAACAATAACACAAAAAACTATTCACAACCCCAAAGTCAATACTTTGTAGAGACAGCTTTTGCACCAATTACAGATGCAAGTCTCTTGGGGTATGTCTCTATATGCTTGGCACATCTAGCCACTGGGATTATTTCCCATTCTTCAAGGCAAAACTGCTCCAGCTCCTTCAAGTTGGATGGGATCCACTGGTGTACAGCAATCTTTAAGTCATACCACATATTCTCAATTGGATTGAGGTCTGGGCTTTGACTAGGCCATTCCAATACATTTTAATGTTTCCCCTTAAACCACTCAAGTGCTGCTTTAACAGTATGCTTAGGGTCATTGTCCTACTGGATGGTGAACCTAAAGTTGAAGTTGGAAGTTTACATACACTTAGGTTGGAGTCATTAAAACTAGTTTTTCAACCACTCCACATATTTCTTGTTAACAAACTATAGTTTTGGCAATTCTGTTAGGACATTTACTTTGTGCATGACACAAGTAATTTTTGCAACAATTGTTTACAGACAGATTATTTCACTTATAATTAACTGTATCACAATTCCAGTGGGTCAGAAGTTTACATAAACTAAGTTGACTGTGCCTTTAAACAGCTTGGAAAATTCCAGAAAATGATGTCATGGCTTTAGAAGCTTCTGATAGGCTAATTTACATCATTTGAGTCAAGTGGAGGTGTACCTGTGGATGTATTTCAAGGCTTACCTTCAAACTCAGTGCCTCTTTGCTTGACATCATGGGAAAATTTAAAGAAATCAGCCAAGACCTCAGAAAAAAAATTGTAGACCTCCACAAGTCTGGTTCATTCTTGGGAGCAATTTCCAATCACCTGAAGGTACCACGTTCATCTGTACAAACACCATGGGACCACGCATACCGCTCAGGAAGGAGACGCGTTCTGTCTCCTAGAGATGAACGTACTTTGGTGGGAAAAGTGCAAATCAATCCTAGAACAACAGCAAAGGACCTTGTGAAGATGCTGGAGGAAACAGGTACAAAAGTATCTATATCCACAGTAAAACGAGTCCTATATCGACATAACCTGAAAGGCCGCTCAGCAAGGAAAAAGCCACTGCTCCAAAACCACCATAAAAAAGCCAGACTATGGTTTGCAACTGCACATGGGGACAAAGATCAGAGTTTTTGGATAAATGTCCTCTGGTCTGATGAAACAAAAATAGAACTGTTTGACCATAATGACCATCATTATGTTTGGAGGAAAAAGGAGGTTGCTTGCAAGACAAAGAACACCATCCCAACCGTGAAGTACGGGGGTGGCAGCATCATGCTGTGGGGGTGCTTTGCTGCAGGAGGGACTGGTGCACTTCACAAAATAGATGGCATCATGAGGATGGAAAATTATGTGGATATATTGAAGCAACATCTCAAGACATCAGTCAGGAAGTTAAAGCTTGGTCGCAAATTGGTCTTCCAAATGGACAATGACCCCAAGCATACTTCCAAAGTTGTGGCAAAATGGCTTAAGGACAACAAAGTCAAGGTATTGGAGTGGCCATCACAAAGCCCTGACCTAAATCCTATAGAAAATGTGTGAGCAGAACTGAAAAAGTGTGTGCGAGCAAGGAGGCCTACAAACCTGACTCAGTTACACCAGCTCTGTCAGGAGGAATGGGCCAAAATGCACCCAATTCATTGTGGGAAGCTTGTGGAAGGCTAACCGAAACGTTTGACCCAAGTTAAACAATTTAAAGGCAATGCTACCAAATACTAATTGAGTGTATGTAAACTTCTGACCCACTGGGAATGTGATGAAATAAATAAATGCTGAAATAAATCGTTCTCTCTACTATTATTCTGACATTTCACATTCTTAAAATAAAGTGGTGATTCTAACTGACCTAAAACAGGGAATTTTTACAAGGATTAAATGTCAGGAATTGTGAAAAACTGAGTTTAAATTGATCTGGCTAAGGTATATGTAAACTTCCGACTTTAACTGTACGTCCCAGTCTCAAATCTCTGGAAGACTGAAACAGGTTTCCCTCAAGAATTTCCCTGTATTTAGCACCATCCATCTTTCCTTCAAATCTGACCAGTTTCCTAGTCCCTGCCAATGAAAAACATCCCCACAGCATGATGGTGCCACCACCATGCTTCACTGTAGGGATGGTGTTCTCGGGGTGATGAGAGGTGTTGGGTTTGCGCCAGACATAGTGTTTTCCTTGATGGCCAAAAAGCTCAATTTTAGTCTCATCTGACCAGAGTACCTTCTTCCATATGATTGGGGAGTCTCCCACATGCCTTTTACCAAACACCAAACGTGTTTGCTTATTTTTTTCTTTAAGCAATAGATTTTTTCTGGCCACTCTTCCATAAAGCCCAGCTCTGTGGAGTGTACAGCTTAAAGTGGTCCTATGTACAGATGATCCAATCTCCGCTGTGGAGCTTTGCAGCTCCTTCAGGGTTATCTTTGGTCTCTTTGTTGCCTCTCTATTAATGCCCTCCTCACCTGGTCAGTGAGTTTTGGTGGGCGGCCCTCTCTTGGCAGGTTTGTTGTGGTGCCATATTCTTTCAATTTTTAAATACAGTGGGGGGAAAAAGTATTTAGTCAGCCACCAATTGTGCAAGTTCTCCCACTTAAAAAGATGAGAGAGGCCTGTAATTTTCATCATAGGTACACGTCAACTATGACAGACAAATTGAGAAAAAAAAATCCAGAAAATCACATTGTAGGATTTTTAATGAATTTATTTGCAAATTATGGTGGAAAATAAGTATTTGGTCACCTACAAACAAGCAAGATTTCTGGCTCTCACAGACCTGTAACTTCTTCTTTAAGAGGCTCCTCTGTCCTCCACTCGTTACCTGTATTAATGGCACCTGTTTGAACTTGTTATTGTCACGGTCGTCTGACGAATGAGTAGACCAAAGCGCAGCGCGTTGAGTGAACATGACTTTATTAAGATAAAGTACACTAACCAAAACAATAAACACTGACGAAACGTGAAGTCCAACAGTACACGACTGAACACGGAACAAAAACCCACAAACACACAGTGAAACCACAACAGTTTAAATATGGCTCCCAATCAGAGATAACGAGCCGACAGCTGTCACTCGTTACCTCCGATTGGGAGTCACATGAATAATCAAGAACCACCACAACATAGAAATGCACAACTAGAAATCCCAACATAGAAATACACCCAAATGAAAATGAACAACCCTGGCTCCATAAATCAGAGTCCCTGGAGCCAGAGTGTCACAGTACCCCCCTAAAGGTGCGAACTCCGGGCGCACCAGCATACAGTCTAGGGGAGGGTCTGGGTGGGCGTCTGTCCATGGTGGCGGCTCTGGCACTGGTCGTGGTCCCCACCCCACCATAGTCACTACCCGCTACGTAGCCTCCTCCAAATGACCACCCTCCAATATAACCCCCACTGGATTAAGGGGCAGCACCGGACTAAGAGGCAGCACCGGACTAAGGGGCAACACCGGACTAAGGGACAGCACCAGGAGAAGGGGCAGCACCAGGATAAGGGGCAGCACCAGACTAAGGGGCAGCACCAGACTAAGGGGCAGCACCAGACTAAGGGGCAGCACCAGGATAAGGGGCAGCACCCGGATAAGGGGCAGCACCAGGATAAGGGACAGCACAGGGCTAAGGGGCAGTACCGGACTAAATGGCGGATCCTGGCTGGCTGGCTCTGGCAGATCCTGGCTGGCTGGCGGATCCTGGCTGGACGGCTCTGGCGGATCCTGGCTGGACGGCTCTGGCGGAT
Source organism: Coregonus clupeaformis (assembly GCF_020615455.1). NCBI lineage: Eukaryota > Metazoa > Chordata > Actinopteri > Salmoniformes > Salmonidae > Coregonus > Coregonus clupeaformis. The sequence goes on along the minus strand of NC_059192.1, from coordinate 38,401,879 downwards.
CCTGGCTGGACGGCTCTGGCGGATCCTGGCTGGACGGCTCTGGCGGATCCTGGCTGGACGGCTCTGGCGGATCCTGGCTGGGACGGCTCTGGCGGATCCTGGCTGGACAGCTCTGGCGGATCCTGGCTGGACGGCTCATGGCCGGCTGACGGATCTGGCTGCTCATGGCTGGCTGACGGATCTGGCTGCTCATGGCTGGCTGACGGATCTGGCTGCTCATGGCTGGCGGAAGGCTCTGGCTGCTCATGGCTGGCTGGACGGATCTGGCTGCTCATAGCTGGCGGAAGGCTCTGGCTGATCCTGTCTGGCGGAAGGCTCTGGCTGATCCTGTCTGGCGGAAGGCTCTGGCTGATCCTGTCTGGCAGACGGCTCTGGCTGATCCTGTCTGGCGGAAGGCTCTAGCGGCTCCTGTCTGGCGGAATGCTCTAGCGGCTCCGATCTGGCGGACGGCTCTGAAGGCTCATGGCAGACGGGCGGCTTTGCAGGCTCAGTACAGACGGGCGGCTTTAGCGCCGTAGGGCAGACGGGTAGTTCAAGCGCCGTTGGGCAGACGGGCAGTTCAGGCACCGTTGGGCAGACGGGCAGTTCAGGCGCCGTTGGGCAGACGGGCAGTTCAGGCCCCGTTGGGCAGACGGCAGATTCTGGCCGTCTGAGGCGCACCGTAGGCCTGGTGCGTGGTGCCGGAACTGGAGGTACCGGGCTGAGGACACGCATCTCAGGGCTAGTGCGGGGAGAAGGAACAGGGCATGCTGGGCCCTGGGGACGCACCGTAGGCCTGATGCGTGGTGCCGGAACTGGTGGTCCCAGGCTGAGAACACGCATCTCAGGGCTTTTTATGGTGCGTGGAGCAGGAACAGGCCGGGCTGGGCTGGCGACGCGCACCGTATCCCTGGTGCGAGTGGCCGGAACAGGCCGGGCCGGGCTGGCGAAGCGCACCGTATCCCTGGTGCGTGGAGCAGGAACAGGCCGGGCTGGGCTGGCGACGCGCACCGTATCCCTGGTGCGAGTGGCCGGAACAGGCCGGGCCGAGCTGGCGACGCGCACCGTATCCCTGGTGCGTGGAGCAGGAACAGGCCGGGCTGGGCTGGCGACGCGCACCGTATCCCCTGGTGCGAGTGGCCGGAACAGGCCGGGCCGGGCTGGCGAGCGCACCATATCCCTGGTGCGTGGAGCAGGAACAGGCCGGGCTGGGCTGGCGACGCGCACCGTATCCCTGGTGCGAGTGGCCGGAACAGGCCGGGCCGGGCTGGCGAAGCGCACCATATCCCTGGTGCGTGGAGCAGGAACCGGCCGGGCTGGGCTGGCGACGCACACCGTAGGTTCTGTGCGTGGAGCAGGAACAGGCCGGGCTGGACTGGCGACGCACACCGTGGGCTTGATGCGTGGAGTAGGAACAGGCCGGTCCGTACTGGGAACACACACCACTGGCTTTAACTGGGGATCAGGAACGGGCCGGACCGGACTGGTAACACACATCAGTCTCTCACGCCGTGCCGCAACAACTTCCCTTCCTCTACTCGCCAATGGCTCCCGTAATCCGATAGCCTTCTCTCCACGTCTCCCTGTGGTAGCCTCCTGCTGCCCAGCCGCCCAAGCCATGTGCCCCCCCCAAAAAACTTTTTTGGGGGTTGCCTCTCGTCCTTCCAACGATGACCCTGCTGACGCCGTTGCTCCTCTCTCGCCAGGGCCTTGATCTTCCCCCAAGGTCCCTTGCCCCCGAGCATGTCCTCCCAGGACCACGATTTGCCCACCTGGGCCATCGCCAGCCTCTCGATCTCCTTACCAGGCGCCTCCTCCCATGTCCAGTCTCTTTGCTCCTGGACACGCTGCTTGGTCCTTTTATGGTGGGTTTTTCTGTCACGGTCGTCTGACGAATGAGTAGACCAAAGCGCAGCGCGTTGAGTGAACATGACTTTATTAAGATAAAGTACACTAACCAAAACAATAAACACTGACGAAACGTGAAGTCCAACAGTACACGACTGAACACGGAACAAAAACCCACAAACACACAGTGAAACCACAACAGTTTAAATATGGCTCCCAATCAGAGATAACGAGCCGACAGCTGTCACTCGTTACCTCCGATTGGGAGTCACATGAATAATCAAGAACCACCACAACATAGAAATGCACAACTAGAAATCCCAACATAGAAATACACCCAAATGAAAATGAACAACCCTGGCTCCATAAATCAGAGTCCCTGGAGCCAGAGTGTCACAGTTATCAGTATAAAAGACACCTGTCCACAACCTCAAACAGTCACACTCCAAACTCCACTATGGCCAAGACCAAAGAGCTGTCAAAGGACACCAGAAACAAAATTGTAGACATGCACCAGGCTGGGAAGACTGAATCTGCAATAGGTAAGCAACTTGGTTTGAAGAAATCAACTGTGGGAGCAATTATTAGGAAATGGAAGACATACAAGACCACTGATAATCTCCCTCGATCTGGGGCTCCACGCAAGATCTCACCCCATGGGGTCAAAATGATCACAAGAACGGTGAGCAAAAATCCCAGAACCACACGGGGGGGACCTAGTGAATGACCTGCAGAGAGCTGGGACCAAAGTAACAAAGCCTACCATCAGTAACACACTACGCCGCCAGGAACTCAAATCCTGCAGTGCCAGACGTGTCCCCCTGCTTAAGCCAGTACATGTCCAGGCCCGTCTGAAGTTTGCTAGAGTGCATTTGGATGATCCAGAAGAGGATTGGGAGAATGTCATATGGTCAGATGAAACCAAAATAGAACTTTTTGGTAAAAACTCAACTCGTCGTGTTTGGAGGACAAAGAATGCTGAGTTGCATCCAAAGAACACCATACCTACTGTGAAGCATGGGGGGTGGAAACATCATGCTTTGGGGCTGTTTTTTCTGCAAAGGGACCAGGGACGACTGATCCGTGTAAAGGAAAGAATGAATGGGGCCATGTATCGTGAGATTTTGAGTGAAAACCTCCTTCCATCAGCAAGGGCATTGAAGATGAAATGTGGCTGGGTCTTTCAGCATGACAATGATCCCAAAGACACCGCCCGGGCAACGAAGGAGTGGCTTCGTAAGAAGCATTTCAAGGTCCTGGAGTGGCCTAGCTAGTCTCCAGATCTCAACCCCATAGAAAATCTTTGGAGGGAGTTGAAAGTCCATGTTGCCCAGCGACAGCACCAAAACATCACTGCTCTAGAGGAGATCTGCATGGAGGAATGGGCCAAAATACCAGCAACAGTGTGTGAAAACCTTGTGAAGACTTACGGAAAACGTTTGACCTGTGTCATTGCCAACAAAGGGTATATAACAAAGTATTGAGAAACTTTTGTTATTGACCAAATACTTATTTTCCACCATAATTTGCAAATAAATTCATTAAAAATCCTACAATGTGATTTTCTGGATTTCTTTTTCTCATTTTGTCTGTCATAGTTGACGTGCACCTATGATGGAAATTACAGGACTCTCTCATCTTTTTAAGTGGGAGAATTTGCACAATTGGTGGCTGACTAAATACTTTTTTCCCCCACTGTATATAGGATGTAATGGTGCTCAGTGGGATGGTCAAAGTTTCAGATATTTTTTCATAACCCAACCCTGATCTGTACTTCTCCACAACTTTGTCCCTGACCTGTTTGGAGAGCTCCTTGGTCTTCATGGTGCCGCTTGCTTAGTAGTGTTGCAGACTCTGGGGCCTTTCAGAACAGGTGTTTATATACTGAGAACATGTGACAGATCATGTGACACTTAGATTGCACACAGCTGGATTTTATTTAACTAATTATGTGACATCTGAAGGTAATTGGTTGCACCAGATCGTATTTAGGGGCTTCATAGCAAAGGGGGTGAATACATATGCACGCACAACTTTTCCGTTATTTATTTTTTTCATTTCACTTCACCAATTTGGAAAATTTTGTGTATGTCCCTTACATGAAATCCAAATAAAAATCCATTTAAATTACAGATTGTAATGCAACAAAATAGGAAAAACGCCAAGGGGGATGAATACTTTTGCAAGGCACAGAACTTTATCAAAAACCTTTTCAAAGTAATCTATGAATACCAGGCCTGGTTTCCCTGATTTTCATAGATTTTATTGTTTCCAGTACTTGTCTTATATTATCTCCAATGTGTATCGTCCATGTAAAAAATTAGGATGAGTAATATCCGACAATACCTTTTTAATTCTATGTTCTATGCATTTTGCTAGAATTGTTGCATCACAACACTGAATGACTATCGCCCCGTAGCACTCACTTCTGTCATCAGTAAGTGATTTGAGAGACTAGTCAAGGATCATATCACCTCCACTTTACCTGTCACCCTAGACCCACTTCAACTTGCATACCGCACCAATAGGTCCACAGATGATGCAATTGCCATCACACTGCACACTGCCCTATCCCATCTGGACAAGAGGAATACCTATGTAAGAATGCTGTTAATTGACTATAGCTCAGCATTCAACACCATAGTACCCTTCAAGCTCATCATCAAGCTTGAGGCCATGGGTCTCAACCCCACCCTGTGCAATTGGGTCCCGGACTTCCTGACGGGCTGCCCCCAGGTGGTGAAGGTAGGAAACATGTCCACTTCACTGATCCTCAACACTGGGTCCCCACAAGGGTGTGTGCTCAGCCCACTCCTGTACTCACTGTTCACCCATGACTGCGTAGCCATGCACGCCTTCAACTCAATCATCAAGTTTGCAGACGACACAACAGTAGTAGGCTTGATTACCAACAACGATGAGACAGCCTACAGGGAGGAGGTAAGGGCTCTCGGAGTGTGGTGTCAGGAAAATAACCTCTCACTCAACATAAAAAAACAAAGGAGATGATTGTGGACTTCAGGAAACAACAGAGGGAGTACCCCCTATCCACATCGTCGGGACAGCAGTGGAGAAGGTGGAAAGTTTTAAGTTCCTCAGCGTACATATCACTGGCAAACTAAAATGGTCCACCCACACAGACAGTGTGGTGAAAAAGGCGCAACAGCGTCTCTTCAATCTCCGAAGACTGAAGAAATGTGGCCTGTCACCTAAAACCCTCACAAACTTTTACAGATGCACAATTGAGAGCATCCTGTCGGGCTGTATCACCGCCTGGTACGGCAACTGCACCACCCACAACCGCAGGGCTCTCCAGAGGGTGGTGCGGTCCGCACAACGCATCACCGTGGGTAAACTACCTGCCTTCCAGCACAACTACAGCACCCGATGTCACAGGAAGGCCAAAAAGATAATCAAGGACAACTACCACCCGAGCCACTGCCTGTTCACCTCGTTATCATCCAGAAGGCGAGGTCAGTACAGGTGCATCAAAGCTGGGGCCGAGAGACTGAAAAACAGCTTCTATCTCAAGGCCATCAGACTGTTAAACAGCCATCACTAGCACAGAGAGGCTGCTGCCTACATATAGACTTGAAAATCACTGGCCACTTTAATAAATTGAACACTAGTCACTTTAATAATGTAACTTTAATAATGCCACTTTAATAAAGTTTACATATTTTGCATTACCCATCTCATATGTATATACTATATTCTATACTATCTATTGCATCTTAGCCTATGCCACTCTGATAATGACATTGCTCATCCATATATTGATATATTCTTATTCCATTCCTTTACTTAGATTTGTGTGTATTAGGTTTTTGTTGTGGAACTATTAGATATAACTTGCTAGATATTGCTGCCCTGTCAGAACAAAAAGCACAAGCATTTCGTTACACTCACATTAACATCTGCTAACCATGTGTATGTGATTTTTTTTAATGGACTGGATCATTATATTTACCACTTGGGTACTGTTTCAGTAATAATGAAATCAGACCTTCTTGTTGAGTATTTGATAATCTACCATTTTATAGGAGTGGTTAAAACATGCTAATAACGGTCCTCTGAGTACATCAAAAAAGGTTTGGTTTACCTTACCTGGTATGCCATCTAGTCCTGGAGTTTTCCCAGACTTAAAGGCTTTTATTGCATCAAGAAGTTCCTCCTCTGTAATTTGACCTTCACATGAATCTTTCTGTACAGCTGTTACTTTTACATTATTAATAGAAACAATTCACTTTGGTTAGTGGAGATGGAGGAGACTGAAACAAAAACATATGCTTACAGTACTTTCCTTCCTCTTTCAAAATATAATTTGGTGAATCATGGATGTAACATGTTTCAGTAAATAATATTTGGTAGCATTTCTATGTTGAAGATTAAAAAATAATTTGGTGCATTTTTCCTCACATTCCATCCAGTTCGCTTTATTTTATAATATATTACGCTTGATCTTTCTTGAATACGTTCCTCCATTTCTGTTTGTTTTTCCTTTAACATATTCTGTGCATCTATGGTAGTTTTTATTGCTATTTATCTGTACGGTTAGTCCCTCTATTTCCTTTGTTAATATTAATTATTTTGACCTAAATTGCATTTGTTTTAAAGATGAGTATTGAATTGCATGGCCTCTAAAGGGACATTTAAAAGTGTCCCATACAATAAGCGAATCTGCTGTTCCTATATTATGTCGGAAAAAGTCAGTTATACATTTTTTGTCCTGGTTAAAAACAAGTTGTCATCCAATTGGCTTTGATAACATTTCTAATATCCTCGCCTACGTGGACATTCTGTAAGAGTAATTAATATGCCAATTATTTGATGGTCCGACAGCACATCTACCATGATTTTTGGGTGTGTGTCAGCTCATGCTTTTTACTGGACATGAGGGATAAAACCACAACTGTTTGGACATTTAGGGGATTAGGAGAAATTATAACTTGGTGTTAAATGTGCGCTCTTTGTGTTTTGTTTTGTATTTTTTGCAGCAGTTCTTCATGAGATTGTAGCACTTTCCTGCAGTCAATGACCAAAAGCGCCCCCTTTGGCCTCATGGGTGGAATGTTATTAATATTTTGCATAATTCATAATTCATAAATGATATAATTTTTTTAACAATGAAAATCCGGTGTTTCTGTGTTAAACAGTTTTGTTATATTTCAGTCTTCTGTGATTTATTTAAAGTGTAATATTGGGATGCAAACTCAACATTGAATGAAGTTCAACTCTATATCTGCCATGGTACAGGTGTGTTCTTTTTTTAAGCCCATAAGCTCATGTGTGTGAGGTGTATACTTTTGTTTCAAAGTAGATTTGTTTCAGACTACCAAGAATCACTCTGTGTGACCCTGATTTAGCCCCCTGCAGTAAAAGGTTAATTAACACCATTAGAGACACTTAAGTAAAAACAATAGCTGATTCTGCTGGAACTGCAAAGGCTGCAGTTGAATAATAATAATAATAATAATATGCCATTTAGCAGACACTTTTATCCAAAGCGACTTACAGTCATGTGCGCATAAATTTTTACGTATGGGTGGTCCCGGGGATCGAACCCACTACCCTGGCGTTACAAGCGCCATGCTCTACCAATTGAGCTACAGAGGTGGAAGACTACCAGAGGGGAGAATACGACCAGTTCGAGTAGAGGAGTGCTGTAACTACTACACCCGACAGTATACCCTACCCTACACACTAAACACAATAACGGGGAATGCTGTTACCATACCAAAACCAATTTCGCTAAGTGGGGAGGTCTCTTTGTGATGTTCCTCATCAGACTGTAAAGTACAAATCCTATCAGTTCTTAGGGCACAGTTGGTCTCGGGAAAGGTCATGCTACTTTTAATATGTAAACCTGTGCATGTTTATTACCAGTGTCATACCTTCATATTTCAATAGAGATGTGATGTAATGTTCATTACGTTAGACACCTCTTGATGCACAGTTAACAATTAAGACCAATTTTTTTTCAACTGTTCTCAGTACTTTATATTTGATATATAATAAATGTTCACATAGATGATCAGAAAAACCTTAAAGCCACACTCCATAATTTGAGTTCATTGGGTAGTCAAAAAAGTTTCTGAGAGAAGTGACTCATTGTACGCTCACAGGCACCCTGAAGAAAGCCTGTGAGCTGCAACACGTTGGTGCGTTTTATTTTTACTATGCAATAGCCACTAAAAAAAGGCATTGAACTTTTCCCAATTATTTTGAAGTATGATGTTTTTACACAGCTGCAACTTCATTTGGTCGCTATAAGCCTGTGCTGTCTTTGCTTTTGATGAATTGTCACCACTGAAACAACCTTGATGCAGAATTTCGCAAGATATATTTCCTTATATTCACTGACAGGACATGTGACATGTTGTAGAATAGGACCATCATTGTGAGATTTTTAAACATGGTACTTCACTACAACCATCAGAGGTTGCATGTTCAAACTCTGACATCCGTCGTATAACAACAACAACAACAAAATAATTGGACCTAAGAAGTTTTCAAAAGGAAACTCTGAGATAGTATTCAGTCATCACTTAGAAGTATAAGGCTATGCACATTATATACATTATCTCTTTACCATAAAACTAGCCAAAATGCTCTACAAAAGACACTAGTAAAATTAGGCATATTGGCAATGCTTGTATTGGCCTGCCCATATTGTTCTTCTCAGGCCATGTTAAAATGTAAAAACTGAGGCTTCCATGGCCCCAGAGCAAAGTTGATACTACAGTGAGATTGATGTCAATGGTATTGGTTGTAGTGAAAGGCTATTTTTTTGTGACAGGCCAGTTTGTCACAGGCCATGCTGCAGCTGGAGACTGTAGTTGATGTTGTGGATGTGGGCTCTGTTCCCTATGTGATTTTTTTGAATGAATTATAACACATTTCCTGTTGAAAAATAAATAAATTCTAAGCAATGAGTAAATGTCTACTTGTTCATTGTGTGAGGTTGTTACAGCTGTTTGTATTTTGATATAGTATAATGCAACTGAATCAGGGAGGTGGATGGGTAATATTAACAAGAATTTGCATCGGACCACTTCTGGGGGGATTCTGACAAGACACCTGCTGTGTCGGCTTAGTTCTGGCAGACAGAATTGGCCCGATGTACTCGGCCTGATTCTGGGCAGTCATTCAATATGTCGAGCTGAGCCCGGCAGCCAGACTCTGGCCGATTTAAATCAGTTCCGGCGCACCCATAGGCTCTGGTCAGAAGTAGTGCACTATAGGGAATAGGGTGCCATACTTGGCATTGATCCTGACTAGAAGCATTCATAGGATGATTCGATAATTGGAAAGGAAAATACCTTCCATTTTGTTAGGCTTACTGTAATCAAAGATTATCTATTATATTGAGAAGATAGTTGTGTGACCACTCTAACAATGGAAATACATGTCCTCAAAGATGGAAGGAAGGCGGGAGGAGGCGAGATCAGGTGAGACCATTCTAGCCAATGAGAGGGCAGATACGCGTGTGAACAACAGGCACAACTTCAATATAAAGTCACCAAAATGCCACGGGCGTCAATTTAATCAATGCATTCGTAATAACCTACACATTACGAAACGTATATTAGCTCAAATAAGCCTAATGTAGTAAATTAGCAATTCCATTGTCTGTTGACCAAATTCAACACTCTCATTGACCTCCATACAAAAATGCATATTTTTGTGGACAGTTTTTGAGTGAAGTAAAACCCTCTTGCTTTTCCTCTTCCTCTCTGCTGTAATACAGCCATCTTTAGCTGTAATGAAAGGTGTCCCTGTGACAATATGATATCTAGCCTACTGACAGAGGTATGTTTCAGATTGACTACATTGCAGCCGGACTACGCAGAATCACTGATCTACAAATGATATTGCATCCTAAATAACTACTCATTATGTGATCAAGATTAGGGCTGTTGTGGTGACCGTATGACCGTTGAGTAACGGTAAGCTCCTTTTATGCACTCTGGACATACCTAACTGGACATACCCAACTGGACATACTCAAATCGCTAACGACCATCAAGTCGCTAATGGCCTCGTACTCAGGGCTCTATTGTTCCTCTAACCATTCTGACATCAATGCAAATGGTATCGAAAATCAAATCAAACACTTATCATCAAAACAGTATCTTGCTTTTCAAACTTACCTCACTGTGATTGATCAATTTGAAGAAAGAAGTTCAACAACAGGTTGAAACTGAGTGGAAAACATGATCATTGTGGATGCATATGGATAAGCCTAACACAACAAAATGGACAGCACTTTCTAAGGTTCATTCAAAACAACCATACGCATATTAGAGCTTATGCATATGCATAGTCCTATATATGAGCCCAAGCCTGAAAAAATAACTGAATTAATATAAGGATTGTGCCGTTATACAATACATAGCTTACCGCATATTACACATGGCAGAACATTTTGAAAAAACTGATTTAAGATGTCTTTGGTACATAATTGGTCTAGTCTATACTCCAATTCTAGTAATCGCCTTTGAGTGTGGACTGTATTGGATGGACTGGTTAGCATATGCTACGCTTCAAACTTTATATCCATGCAGGGGCGGACTGGCCATCTGGCATTTCGGGCAAATGCAAGATTGGCTGGTCCGTTTTTAGCCTAGTGGGCCTGTCTAATTTGTTTTAGTTTTTTTAGCAAAAAGGTAATTATCTGGCTAATAATGGGGGCCTCAAGGAAATAAATGGGCCGGTGTGGGGGCCTCAAGGAAAAAAATGGGCCGTGTGTTAGAAATGCCAGGCTATGCTAATGGTTCATCGATTGTGCAGGGCGGCTTACAGAGTTAGCTTTCACTTATAGTGAATTTGAATAGCCTAGTAATAGGGCTTTTTTTTATAGGCTGACACATTACCTCTAGCTACAGAGTATCTCACCATTGTGTAGAGAGAAGGGCTGTCAACAGTTTAATGAAATATGTTTAGTTGTGAAAACATATTACTATCGATGTTCCCAAACAAATTTCACTTGGTTTCCCAAATTAAGCACTGGGTAGCTGCAGGAAGAGGGTTGGAGAACCTATGGCATACAGAGTTTGGGGCTGCATGCCCCTCAAACAGTGGTTGATGCATTGAATCGCTATTCGAGTGCATACGGATGACATGTCTTTTTTTCCCTGCCCCTGTTCGTGCCCATTTAATAATGGGCCATTCTAAATCTAAACAAATTTTACATATTAGTAAAGACGAGATTCAACTGAGAATAGTCTGATGGATGAAAATATGATCACTTGAGAGAACAGCGTTTGCAGCCTGAGGCAAGGAACATAGGTTTTTGCAACTTTCTCAAATCATCAATAACCTATAGTTGCATCATACAACCCATATATGTTTTGATTTCTAAGACATTCTAAGGTTTGTATCATTCACAACTAAAGTTGCCAAATAACTCTAAATCTAGCGTGTTTCAAATTATCACTTTTGCGCTCATTGTCACGAATTCCACCGAGGCTGCTCCTCCTCCTTGTTCGGGCAGGCTTCGGCGTTCGTCGTCCCCGGAGTACTAGCTGCTACCGTTTGATGTTCTCTATGTTTGTTTGGTTTTGTCTTGTTGGTGCACCTGTCTCGTATTATGTATGGATTATGTCACCTATAAGTTTCCTTTGGTTTTGTTTGCAGTTGTGTGTTGTTGTACGCCTGTCCGTTTGGTGTATCGTTATTGTGTTCTCGAGTATTTAGTCTTTTACGCACTGTTAGCGTAATTGCTCGCCTCCTGTGTTAGAGGCACGTTATTTTGGTTATTGCCTTTTTGACTTTTAAAGTCGTTGCGACTAAGCTTCTGTGTCCTGCGCCTGACTCCCACACCGCATCCACATCAGCCGTGACAGAACAACACACCATACTATGGAGTCAGCAGGAGCAGCTGCGCCGACCGAGTCGCTGGAGGATCGGGTCAGCTGCCAGGACGCCAGGATCCAGCAACTCGGCTCCGCCATGCAGGAGGTGATGAAAACACCCTGCGCCGATGGGAAAGGGGAGGCGTGCCCACACCTCCTCCTACATTACCACCACCATCGGCCAGTCCCACCAGACCAGCTCCGGAATCCAGTGGGATTCGGCTCTTGCTCCCGAGGGCGTATGATGGCACCGCAGCCGGGTGTCAGGGGTTCCTCCTTCAGGTGGAACTCTACCTGGCCACCATACACCCGGCGCCCTCGGGATATGAGAGCGTTTCCGCCCTCATGTCCTCTCTCTCCAGCAAGGCGTTGGAGTGGGCCAACGGCGAATGGAGGGGAATAGACGCCGCCACCATCAGCTACGCGGAGTTCTCCCGCCGCTTCAGGGCTGTTTTCGATCACCCTCCTGAGGGTAAAGCGGCGGGGGAGCGTCTGTTCCACCTCCGACAGGGGAAGAGGAGCGCACAGGAGTTCGCCCTGGATTTCCGGACTCTAGCGGCGGATGCGGGGTGGAATGAGAGGGCCCTCATCGATCACTATCGGTGTAGCCTGCGTGAGGACGTTCGTCGAGAGCTGGCCTGCAGGGACACCAACCTGTCCTTCAACCAGCTAGTGGACATGTCCATCCGTCTGGATACCCTGCTGGCCACCCGCGGATGTCCCGAGTTGGGGCCGTCCATTCCATCCCCCAGCACCTCCGTGCCGAGCCCTATGGAGCTCGGGGGTGCTGGCGCTAGAGAGAGAAGGAGAGAGAACCCGAGGGGGGCCGTCCCCTGCACCAGCTGTGGCCGTGGAGGACACACTGCGGCTAGGTGCTGGAGAGGGTCTCCAGGGAATCGGGGCAACAGGTCGCGCACTGGGGAGTCATTTCAGGTGAGTAGGCGCCCCACTCACCCAGAGCTCTCTGTTGTTCACTTGTGTATACCTGTGGTATTTCCTCAGGTTGCATCTCATTCCCAGCATAAGGCGCTAGTCGATTCAGGCGCAGCTGGGAATTGTATTTATCGGAAATTTTGTTCTAAGTTAGGGATTCCCCTCCTGCCCGTTGATGCACCTTTTCCTGTCCATGCCCTAGATAGCCGCCCGTTGGGATCTGGGTTGATTAGGGAGGTCACAGCGCCAATAAAGATGAAGACGCAGGGGGGTCATGAGGAGATTATTCAGTTGTATCTAATTGACTCCCCTGCGTATCCCGTGGTGCTGGGGCTTCCTTGGTTAATCACCCATGACCCCACCATTTCGTGGCAACAGAGGGCTCTCAAGGAATGGTCTGGCCAGTGTGTTGGGCGATGTTTAGGTGTTTCCGTTGGGGCGACCACGGTGGAGAGTCCGAACCAAGTGCCCGCAATGCACATTCCCCCTGAGTATGAGGATTTGGCACTCGTGTTCAGCAAGACGAGGGCGACACGATTGCCACCTCAGACAGGGAGATTGTGCGATAAACCTCCAGACAGGTGCAGCACTCCCGCGGAGCCATGTGTATCCTCTGTCTCAAGAGGAGACGGCGGCTATGGAGACATACATAGCTGAGTCCCTGAGACAAGGATACATACGGCCCTCCACTTCCCCTGCGTCCTCGAGTTTATTTTTTGTGAAGAAGAAGGATGGAGGGTTGCGCCCGTATATTGATTACCGTAGTCTCAATCAGATCACTGTGAAATACAGTTACCCTCTTCCTCTGATTACGAGTATGACTGAATCATTACGCGGAGCGCGTTTCTTCACAAAACTGGATCTCAGGAGCGCTTATAACTTGGTGCGCATTAGGGAGGGAGATGAATGGAAGACGGCATTTAGTACCACCTCAGGTCATTATGAGTATCTTGTCATGCCATACGGGTTAATGAATGCTCCTTCAGTCTTCCAATCATTTGTGGAAGAGATCTTCCGGGACCTGCATGGGCAGGGAGTGGTAGTGTACATTGACGACATCCTAGTGTACTCTGCTACACGAGCCGAGCATGTAGCCCTGGTGCGCCGAGTGTTGGGTAGGCTGTTGGAGCATGATTTGTATGTCAAGGCAGAGAAATGTCGGTTTTTCCAGGAGTCCATCTCCTTCTTGGGTCATCGGTTGTCAGCGTCAGGGGTGAAGATGGAGATTGACCGTGTGTCAGCCGTGCGTAACTGGCAAACCCTAACCACTGTTAAAGAGGTGCAGCAGTTTTTGGGTTTTGCCAATTACTACCGGAAGTTATCCGGGGTTTTGGACAGGTAGCAGCTCCCATTACTTCCCTGCTGAAGGGGGGCCCGGTGCGTTTAAAGTGGTCGGCTGAAGCGGACAGGGCGTTTTGTAAACTGAAGGACCTGTTCAATTCGGCTCCGGTGCTGGCTCACCCGGACCCCGTTTTAGCGTTCCAGGTAGTGGTGGACGCGTCAGAGGCCGGTATTGGGGCAGTACTGTCGCAACGCTCCGGCACGCCTCCTAAGCTCCGTCCCTGCGCTTTTTATTCTAAAAAGCTCAGCCCGGCGGAACGTAATTATGACGTAGGGGACAGGGAGCTGTTAGCCGTGGTTCAAGCCCAAAAGGTGTGGAGGCATTGGCTTGAGGGGGCTCAACACCCTTTTCTCATTCTGACTGACCATCGTAACCTGGAGTACATCCGGGCAGCTAGGAGATTGAACCCTCGTCAGGCTAGGTGGGACATGTTTCTGACCCGGTTCGTTTTTAAGATCACTTACATCCCAGGGTCCCAGAATGGTAAGGCAGACGCCCTGTCCCGGCGGTATGACACAGATGAGAGGTCCATTGAGCCCACTCCCATACTGCCGGAGTCTTGTCTGGTGGCACCGGTGGTATGGGAGGTCGATGCGGAAATTGAGCGGGCGTTACGCACCGACCCTACTCCCCCAGAGTGTCCAGTGGGTCGAACGTACGTGCCGCTCGAGGTCCATGATCGTCTCATTTATTGGGCTCATACGTCACCCTCCTCTGGACATCCAGGTATTGGCCGGACAGTGCAATGCCTTAGTGTTAAGTACTGGTGGCCAACATTGGCTAGGGACGTGAGGGTTTATGTTTCCTCCTGCTCGGTGTGCGCTCAGTTTAAGGCGCCTAGACACCTGCCCAGGGGGAAGTTACAACCCCTGCCCGTTCCACAACGGCCGTGGTCTCACCTCTCGGTGGACTTTGTCACAGACCTTCCCCCCTCTCAGGGGAATACCACTATTCTGGTCGTTGTGGATCGGTTCTCTAAGGCCTGTCGTCTCATTCCAATGCCGGGTCTCCCTACTGCCTTACAGACCGCTGAGGCTTTGTTCACCCACGTCTTCCGGCACTACGGGGTTCCCGAGGATATAGTGTCTGATCGGGGTCCCCAATTCACCTCTAGAGTCTGGAGGGCGTTCATGGAACGCTTGGGGGTCTCGGTTAGCCTTACCTCGGGTTACCACCCTGAGAGTAATGGGCAGGTGGAGAGAGTGAACCAGGATGTGGGTAGGTTTCTGAGATCATATTGCCAGGGCCGGCAGGAGGAGTGGTCGGGGTATATCCCCTGGGCAGAGATGGCTCAGAACTCTCTTCGCCACTCCTCTACTAACCTGACCCCTTTTCAGTGCGTGTTAGGGTATCAGCCGGTTCTGGCACCATGGCATCAGAGCCAGATCGAGGCTCCTGCGGTGGATGAGTGGTTTCGGCGCTCGGAGGAGACGTGGAACGCTGCACACGTACATCTGCAGCGGGCCATCCGCAGGCAGAAGGCGAGCGCCGATCTCCACCGCAGTGAGGGTCCTGTATACGCCCCGGGAGATCGAGTCTGGCTCTCGACTCGAAACCTGCCCCTTCGCCTGCCCTGCCGGAAGCTTGGCCGGCGGTTTGTGGGGCCATTTAAAGTCCTTAGGAGATTGAACGAGGTGTGTTACAAGTTGCAATTGCCTAATGACTATCACATTAACCCCTCATTCCATGTGTCTCTCCTCAGGCCGGTGGTAGCTGGTCCACTCCAGGAGTGTGAGATAAGAGAGACCCCTCCGCCCCCACTGGACATCGAGGGGGCTCCGGCGTACTCAGTCCGGTCCATCGTGGATTCGAGACGTCGGATGGGGGGTCTACAATATCTCGTGGAGTGGGAGGGGTACGGTCCAGAGGAACGGTGCTGGGTGCCTAGGAGGGACATTTTAGATCCATCCCTCCTGACTGAGTTCCACCGGAGTCATCCTATGCGCCCTGCTCCACGTCCTCCTGGCCGTCCCCGAGGCCGGGGTCGGCGCACGGCTGGAGCCGCGCGTCAAGGGGGGGGTACTGTCACGAATTCCGCCGAGGCTGCTCCTCCTCCTTGTTCGGGCAGGCTTCGGCGTTCGTCGTCCCCGGAGTACTAGCTGCTACCGTTTGATGTTCTCTATGTTTGTTTGGTTTTGTTTTGTTGGTGCACCTGTCTCGTATTATGTATTGATTATGTCACCTATAAGTTTCCTTTGGTTTTGTTTGCAGTTGTGTGTTGTTGTACGCCTGTCCGTTTGGTGTATCGTTATTGTGTTCTCGAGTATTTAGTCTTTTACGCACTGTTAGCGTAATTGCTCGCCTCCTGTGTTAGAGGCACGTTATTTTGGTTATTGCCTTTTTGACTATTAAAGTCGTTGCGACTAAGCTTCTGTGTCCTGCGCCTGACTCCCACACCGCATCCACATCAGCCGTGACACTCATATGCGCACTCGATCCTAAATGGGAATTATATTATTTATATTTTATTCAGCTAAGTTGAATTATATTGTTCTTACAATAAAATTATATAATATAAAATAATGGCACGGGACTTATAAGCATATCTTGTCTGCTAAATTAACAAGCCTACAGCCTATGGCATGGCGCATAGCCAGATAACATACAGTAGTGTAACTCATACTCTGTTCTTCTGAAATACATTTTCTTCATATCATGTTTCTTTAGACCTGCCTAAAATAAATAATGGATTTATTGTGAT
Organism: Coregonus clupeaformis; assembly: GCF_020615455.1. Classification (NCBI taxonomy): domain Eukaryota; kingdom Metazoa; phylum Chordata; class Actinopteri; order Salmoniformes; family Salmonidae; genus Coregonus; species Coregonus clupeaformis. Next base: position 38,385,219 of record NC_059192.1, on the reverse strand, counting down.
GGTGTATATTACATTGATTTATTAGACTTTAAAATGTAGATGTTTCAAAGGCCCGTATCAGCGGCTTGTAAGCGTTGAGGCCTGGAGATGATAAATGTGTATTCAATTACCGTGAGACCCTCAGTCTTTTGCATGACAATAACTGGCTGACAACATTTCATGACCACCACAGCCCTAATCAAGATGAGTGATTATGTGCCTTGACTGGCTCAAGCTGATCCCTAAAACATACTGATTAACAGTGTTGTGGCTGCTGACTGACTGGTACTCACAGGAGGAGTGGCTGCTGGGGAAACTCTTGCGTCCCTCTGACACCAGGTCTGGTTCTCCGGTGCACAGCATTGTAACATTCACCTGTCCATCTGGGAAACAGCGCTGGAAGTAGTCTGGCCTGGGTCTGTAGGGAAAGGAAAAAATACACTTAAATCAATCGCTCTCTTAAAAAGTGGTTTGTTATTGCTTATGCCACCTGAAGTTAACTTTCAATACATGTCAAAGGCATTTTGTTCAATTTTGAAAATGCCACAGCATAACTGAATGTGAATGCCAATTAATAATATATAATAATAATAATAATAATAATAATAATAATAATAATATGCCATTTAGCAGACGCTTTTATCCAAAGCGACTTACAGTCATGTGTGCATACATTTTTACGTATGGGTGGTCCCAGGGATCGAACCCACTACCCTGGCGTTACAAGCGCCATACTCTACCAATTGAGCTACAAGGTACTCTGCTTTGACATATAAACCAACATTTTCCCAAACGGTGTTTGAGTCTAGTTGGTGTATTGCATTATGTATTTACCTGCCAACTATCAACTTGATAGTGTTTGTGAAGACTCCATTCAAAGCCAGAGCAAGTGAGACAGCTGTAGGACAGAGAAAAACAACTAGAGACAGAAACAGGTTTTACAGAAACACAGAGTAAAACACAACACAGCACTTACAACCCCAACAATAAACATGAGTCAGAGGGCAGAGATGAATGATATTCAATGGGGAGTAAATTCTGCAAACTTTTTTGCTGCATTGTACTGTTTTCCTTTGCCGCTGTGGTAGAGATTCTGGACCGGTGCCAGTTATCCTGCCTCTAATTTAGTATTAAAACAGACCATTAAAGGGACAATTTGCGATTGGTACACCCATTTTTTTTATTTATTAATGATTTATACCCATTTATTCTTAAATAATAAAACATTTTTTTAAACTAATGTTTTAAGTGAAATATTAGCTTTTGTCTGAAGACGAAAAAGACAGGAAATTCAAAAGCTAATTTGACTTATGCACTGATAAGGCTTTTCAGCATAAGCGGCGTGACTACTGCTGGAGTACTGTAGCTTTATTGATCTACTATACTTTAACAACAGATGTACTCACATTGGATGGGTTGATTAGGATTCAAACCATCTCTCAAACAGCCTAATACATAACCTTAGAGTAGGTTTACCCCATTCATTTTGTAGCTATACATGGTTTATGTTCCTGTTATAAACAATGGCGTAATGCAACCTTATATTTGGGGTTATGATAGGGTAAGACAGTTGTGCTATGCTCTTGAGACATTTATAAGTTATAGTTATTTGAATGGTCAATCTGTGATTGCGTCATACATTTTGTTGACTTTTACATTATTTACACACACCCATTGATTCTTGAGTAATATAACTTATATAAGAAATGCCTCATGAGCTTAGTCCAATTGTCATACCCAATCAGAACCCAAAATACATGCTTGTTCTATGCAATTATTTGTAAACAATGCAATTTAAACAAACACTGTTTAGACTCTGAATATGGTTAAAATTGTCATTTTGTATCCATAGCTCTATCAATTAATTTGAGAATGATTACATTTCTCCACCCTTGTCAGGGACAAGATTGTAGACCTACACAAGGCTGGAATGGGCTACAAGACCATCGCCAAGCAGTTTGGTGAGAAGGTGACAACAGTTGGTGCGATTATTAGCAAATGGAAGAAACACAAAATAATTGTCAATCTCCCTTGGCCTGGGGCTCCATGCAAGATCTCACCTCGTTGAGTTGCAATGATCATGAGAACGGTGAGGAATCAGCCCATAACTACACGGGAGGATCTTGTCAATGATCTCAAGGCAGCTGGGACCATAGTCACCAAGAAAACAATTGGTAACACACTACGCCGTGAAGGACTGAAATCCTGCAGCGCCCGCAAGGTCCCCCTGCTCAAGAAAGCACATATACAGGTCCGTCTGAAGTTTGCAAATTAACATCTGAATGATTCACAGGAGAACTGGGTGAAAGTGTTGTGGTCAGATGAGACCAAAATGGAGCTCTTTGGCATCAACTCAACTCGCCGTGTTTGGAGGAGGAGGAATGCTGCCTATGACCCCAAGAACACCATCCCCACCGTCAAACATGGAGGTGGAAACATTATGCTTTGGGGTTGTTTTTCTGCTAAAGGGACAGGACAACTTCACCGTATCAAAGGGACGACGGACGGGGCCATGTACCATCAAATCTTGGGTGAGAACCTCCTTCCCTCAGCCAGGGCATTGAAAATGGGTTGTGGATAAGTATTCCAGCATGACAATGACCCAAAACACACGGCCAAGGCAACAAAGGAGTGGCTCAAGAAGAAGCACATTAAGGTCCTGGAGTGGCCTAGCCAGTCTCCAGACCTTAATCCCATAGAAAATCTGTGGAGGGAGCTGAAGGTTCGAGTTGCCAAACGTCAGCCTCAAAACCTTATTGACTTGGAGAAGATCTGCAAAGAGGAGTGGGACAAAATCCCTCCTGAGATGTGTGCAAACCTGGTGGCCAACTACAAGAAACGTCTGACCTCTGTGATTGCCAACAAGGGTTTTGCCACCAAGTACTAAGTCATGTTTTGCAGAGGGGTCAAATACTTATTTCCCTCATTAAAATGCAAATCAATTTATAACATTTCTGACATGCGTTTTTCTGGATTTTTTTGTTGTTATTCTGTCTCTCACTGTTCAAATAAACCTACCATTAAAATTATAGACTGATCATTTCTTTGTCAGTGGGCAAACATACAAAATCAGCAGGGGATCAAATACTTTTTTCCCTCACTGTACATGATTTGCTTTTTAAACATGGAGATGGTGATTGGACATGGTTGACAGCCTAACATGAGTAAAATAGCACCATGCTCTACCAACTAAGCTACAGAAGACCACATCGTTCAATCCCTATTTTATTGTGCATGGTCCAGTTCTGCGTAACATTCTTTGATGACACCAGGCCAGGGATAGAAGATAACGGGAGGGTGCTTAGGCTACTGTCAGGGTGCTTCATTTGATTGAAACAAACTGTCTTTTTGGCATGATCAGGGTTGTAATAGGAGTTGAGTTTATATGACCTGATTAAATGTATCCACACATTTACAGAGAACTGTCTGGTCTGTACGTTCCGACATTTAAATAGTTAACCTCAAAGTCTAAGCCGTTGGGTGGGAGGGGTGGGCTGAATTGGCTACATTGGAAAATCATAAATCACAAACACAGTTGGGTCACCTGCTATGGTCCTCCCTTCCACTGGTATACTATTAAGTTCAGCTCACAACTGTTTATTTTCTCTGTCATCTGGTGGTCAAACCAAGTGTGTTAAAACAGTCTGAGTTTGGACAACCCCCTCCCTCTCTCTGCCTTTCCCTCTCCAGTTAATGTCACCTCTTCCAGATCTTACTTTCACCTACCCATGAGCCCCATCTCTTCCATTTACTTAAATCAGCATCCTCACCCACTGAGCACCGACCGACACCGGAAGTCCATGGACGTTGAAATTGGGTCAGTCCACCCTGGCCTTGATGTTTTACAAGTTTCGATAGCACAGTACAGGGAGTAGAGCACAATACAATACAATACAGCAGGGGTGTCAAACTCATTCCATGGAGGGCCTAGTGTCTGCTGGTTTTTCCATTCAATTAATACTTAGACAACCAGGTGAGTGAAGTTCCTTTACAAAAACTAATTTAGTGGAAGAACTGTGCAGATGCAAAATTTGCTAACGGACATACCTAAAAATCTCCCTCAGGTTTTTATGTGACCACGTTTTTCTAAAACTATGTTAAATATCTCCTCCAAATTAAGATTCAAAGATGTCATTTTAGAGACATCAACTGTAAGTGCTGTTATTGTGACGTGGAAACGTATAAGAGCAACAACGGCTCAGCCGCGAAGTGGTAGGTCAAACAAGCTCACAGAACAGGACCACAGAGTGCTGAAGTGCGTAGAGCGTAAAAATTGTCTGTCCTCGGTTGCAACACTCACTACCGAGTTCCAAACTGCCTCTGGAAGCAACATCAGCACAATAACTGTTCCTCGGGAACTTCATGAAATGGGTTTCTATGTCCGAGCAGCCGCACACAAGCCTAAGATCAACATGCACAATGCCAAGCTTCAGCTGGAGTGGTGTAAAGCTCGCCGCCATTGGATTTTGGAGCAGTGCAAACGTGTTCTCAGTGCAAACGCTTCACTATCTGGCAGTCTGACAGACAAATCTGGGTTTGGCGAATGCCAGGAGAAGGCTACCTGCCCTAATGCATAGTGCCAACTGTAAAGTTTGTTTGAGGAGGAATAATGGTCTGGTGCTGTTTTTCATGGTTCGGGCTAGGCCCCTTGGTTCAAGTGAAAGGAAATCTTAACGCTACAGAATACGATTACATTCTAGACGATTCTGTACTTCCAACTTTGTGGCAACAGTTTGGGGAAGGCCCTTTCCTGTTTTAGCATGACAATGCCCCCGTGCACCAAGCAAAGTCCATACATAAATTGTTTGTCGAGATCGGTGGGAAGAACTTGACTGGCCTGCACAGAGCCCTGACCTCAACCACATCGAACACCTTTGGGATGAATTGAAACGCCAACTGCGAGCCAGGCCTTATCGCCCAACATCAGTACCCGACCTCACTAGTGCTGAATGGAAGCAAGTCTGCGCAGAAATGTTCCAACATCTTTTGGAAAGCCTTCCCAGAAGAGTAGAGGCTGTTATTGCAGCAAGGGGGGGACCTTGAGATGTTCGACGAGCAAGTGTCCACATACACTACATGACCAAAAGTATCACTATCTTAAATTGACAGATTTCTATGGGGATTTTTTTTTATTATGCTTCAATTAAAGGGTGTTGCTTGCGCTACTCTGTTGCACTAAAACCATGTGTGGTTATTATGAGGAGGACAACATCTATTGTTGGCTTCAACTTGGCTTTCCATACAAAATCTTCCATTACAAAAGGAACCTGTTTTTTGGTCGCCTTCTCATTATAAAAACAGCAATTGGTGAGATTAATGCTACAGCTATTCATAATTAATGGGCAGTTGTAACCTATAACATACCTCGTTCAATCTCCTCAGGACTTTAAATGGCCCCACAAACCGCCGACCCAGCTTCCGGCAGGGCAGGCGAAGGGGCAGGTTTCGGGTCGAGAGCCAGACCCGATCTCCCGGTGCATACACCGGAGCCTCACTGCGGTGGCGATCGGTGCTCACCTTTTGCCGCCTGATAGCCCGCTGCAGATGGACATGCGCAGCGTTCCAGGTTTCTTCCGAGCACCGAAACCACTCGTCCACCGCAGGGGCTTCGATCTGGCTCTGATGCCAAGGTGCCAGGACCGGCTGATAACCTAGCACACACTGAAAAGGCGCAAGGTTAGTTGAGGAGTGGCGGAGTGAGTTTTGGGCTATCTCTGCCCAGGGGATATATCCCGACCACTCCCCCTGCCGGTCCTGGCAATAGGACCTCAGAAACCTACCCACATCCTGGTTCACTCTCTCCACCTGCCCATTACTCTCAGGGTGAAAACCTGAGGTAAGGCTAATAGAGACCCCCAGACGTTCCATAAACGCCCTCCAGACTCTAGAGGTGAACTGGGGACCCCGATCAGACACTATATCCTCAGGTACCCCGTAGTGCCGGAAGACGTGGGCGTCAGCAGTTTGTAGGGCTGTAGGGAGACCTGGCATAGGAATGAGACGGCAGGCCTTCGAAAACCGATCCACAATGACCAATATCGTCGTGTTCCCCTGGGAGGGGGGAAGGTCCGTGACAAATCCACCGATAGGTGAGACCACGGCCGTTGTGGAACGAGTAGGGGTTGTAATTTCCCTCTGGGCAGGTGTCTTGGCGCCTTACACTGGGCACACACCGAGCAAGAGGAAACATAAACCCTCACATCCTTAGCTAAAGTGGGCCACCAGTACTTCCCACTAAGGCAGTGCACTGTCCGACCAATACCAGGATGACCAGAGGAGGGTGACATGTGAGCCCAATATATCAATCGATCACGAACCTCGAGCGGCACGTACTTCCTACCCTCTGGACACTGTGGGGGAGTAGGATCGATACGTAACACCCGCTCGATGTCCGCATCAACCTCCCACACCACCGGTGCCACCAGACAAGACTCTGGAAGTATGGGAGTGGGCTCAATGGACCTCTCCTCTGTGTCATATAGTCGGGACAGGGCGTCTGCCTTAGCGTTCTGTGACCCTGGTCTATAGGTGAGCGTAAATACAAATCGGGTAAAAAACATAGCCCGGATGTACTCCAGGTTACGATGGTCAGTCAAAATGAGAAAAGGGTGTTTAGCCCCCTCAAGCCAATGCCTCCACACCTTCAGTGCTTGGACCACAGCTAACAGCTCCCTGTCCCCCACGTCATAATTGCGCACCGCCGGACTGAGCTTCTTAGAAAAGAAAGCACAGGGGCAGAGTTTTGGTGGCGTATCCGAGCGCTGAGACAGTCCAGCACCGATCCCAGCCTCGGACGCATCCACTTCAACTTGGAACGCCAAAGAAGGATCCGGATGTGCCAGCACTGGAGCCGAGGTAAACAGGTCCTTCAGATGTCTAAAAGCCCTGTCCGCCTCAGCCGACCACTGCAGACGCACCGGACCCCCCTTTAGCAGGGAGGTAATGGGAGCTGCTACCTGTCCAAAGCACCGGAGAAACCTCCGGTAGTAATTGGCAAAACCCAAGAACCACTGCACTTCCTTCACCGAGGTGGGAGTCTGCCAATTGCGCACGGCTGATACGCGGTCAATCTCCATCTCCACCCCTGACGCGGACAACCGGTGTCCCAGGAAGGAGATGGACTCCTGGAAGAACAGACATTTCTACGCCTTCGCATACAAGTCATGCTCCAACAGTCTACCAAGCACCCGATGAACCAGGGACACATGCTTGGCTCATGTAGCGGAGTATATTATAATGTAATCAATATACACCACTACACCCTGTCCATTCAAGTCCCGGAAAATCTTGTCCACAAACGATTGGAAGACTGAAGGAGCATTCATTAAACCGTATGGCATGACGAGGTACTCATAGTGACCCAAGGTGGTACTGAATGCTGTCTTCCACTCATCTCCCTCCCTAATGCGCACCAGGTTGTACACACTCCTGAGATCAAACTAGCGCCTTATGCTGGGAATGAGGAGAAACCTCGGGAAACACAACTTTAATACATATATGCGCAACAGGGAGCTCTGGGTGAGTTGGGTGCCTACTCACCTGGAATGACTCATCAGTGCGCTGCCTACTGCCTCGATTCCTAGGAGACCCTCCCCAGCACTGACCAGCAGTGTGTCCTCTGCGGCCACAGTTGGTGCAAGGGACGGCCTCTCTCCTGGTCTCCCTAGAACCAGCACCTCCGAGCTCCATAGGGGTCGGCTCGGATGTGCTGGGGGATGGATTGGACAGCCCTGAATCCGGACGTCCGTGGGTAGCCAACAGGGTATCCAGACGAATGGACATGTCCACCAGTTGGTCGAAGCTGAGGTTGGTGTCCCTGCAGGCCAATTCCTACAGGCTACATCTGTAGTGGTCGATGAGGGCCCTCTCATTCCATCCCGCGTTGGCAGCCAGCGTCCGGAAGTCCAGTGCGAACTCCTGCGCGCTCCTCCTCCCCTGTCTGAGGTGGAATAGACGCTCACCTGCCGCTTTACCCTCAGGTGGATGATCGAATACTGCCCTGAAGCGGCGGGTGAACTCCGCATAGTTGATAGTAACGGCGTCTATTCCCCCCTACTCGGCGTTGGCCCACTCCAGCGCCTTGCCAGACAGACAGGAGATGAGGGCGGACACGCTCTCGTATCCCGAGGGCACCGGGTGGATGGTTGCCAGGTAGAGTTCAACCTGGAGCAGGAAACCCTGACACCCTGCAGCTGTGCCATCATAAGCCCTTGGGAGCGAGAGCCGAATCCCACTGGACCCCGGAGGTGAAGCGATGGGCATCGCCGATGGTGGTGGTATCATCGGAGGAGGTGTAGGCAGACCTCCTCTTTCCCATCGCTCCATTGTGCTCACCACCCGTTCCATGGCGGTGCCGAGCACCTGGATCATGGCCGCTTGTTGTTCGACGCGTTCCTCCATTGATCCAGCTGGCACTGCCGCTCCTGCTGACTCCATGTATGGTGTGTGATTCTGTCATGGTGACGTGTATGCGGTAAACGAAGTCAAGCGCAGGACACAGAGCTACTGGCAGACGTACTTTACTGAACACAGTAATAAAAGTACAAAACAAACCTCCTAACAGGGAGGAACAATAACTCGCACACAAATGCAACTGCCGTCCTAACGAAAAACAATCACACACAATACACCAGAAGAGACAGGGGGTTATAAAGGGAATACAATGCAACATAATTGGAAACAGGTGGAAACAATAAAGACCAAACAAGACAAACACCGAAACATAGATCGGTAGCAGCTAGTACACCGGGGACGACGAATGCCAAAGCTTGCCCGAGCAAGGAGGAGGATCAGCCTCGGCTGAATCCGTGACACCTCTGTATGCCTATGTAGATATTCCATAAAAAATCTGCCGTTTCCAGCTACAATAGCCATTTACAATATGAACAATGTCTACACTGTATTTCTGATCAATTTGATGTTATTTTAATGGACAACAAATTTGCTTTTCTTTTGAAAACAAGGACATTTCTATGTGACCCCAAACTTTTGAATTGTAGTATATATCACTTGTTGGCCTAAACAGTTGAAGTCGGAAGTTTACATACACCTTAGCCAAATACATTTAAACTCAGTTTTTCACAATTCCTGACATTTAATCCTAGTAAAAATTCCCTGTGATAGGTCAGGTAGGATCACCACTTTATTTTAAGAATGTGAAATGTCAGAATAATAGTAGAGAGAATGCTTTATTTAAGCTTTCATTTATTTCATCACATTCCCATTGGGTCAGAAGTTTACATACACTCAATTAGTATTTGGTAGCATTGCCTTTAAATTGTTTAACTTGGGTGAAACGTTTCAGGTAGCCTTCCACAAGCTTCCCACAATAAGTTGGGTGAATTATGGCCCATTCCTCCTGACAGAGCTTGTGTAAATGAGTCAGGTTTGTAGGCCTCCTTGCTCGCACACGCTATTTCAGTACTGCCCACAAATGTTCTATAGGATTGAGGTCAGGACTTTGTTATGGCCACTCCAATACCTTGACTTTGTTGTCCTTAAGCCATTTTGCCACAACTTTGGAAGTATGCTTGGGGTCATTGTCCATTTGGAAGACCCATTTGCGACCAAGCTTTAACTTCCTGACTGATGTCTTGAGATGTTGCTTCAATATATCCACATCATTTTCCTTCCTCATGATACCATCTATTTTGTAAAGTGCACCAGTTCCTCCTGCAGCAAAGCACCCCCACAGCATGATGCTGCCAACCCTGTGCTTCACGGTTGGGATGGTGTTCTTCGGCTTGCAAGCGTCCCCCTTTTTCCTCCAAACATAACAATGGTCATTATGGCCAAACAGTTATATTTTTGTTTAATCAGACCAGAGGACATTTCTCCAAAAAGTACGATCTTTGTCCCCATGTGCAGTTGCAAACCGTAGTCTGGCATTTTTTATGGCGGTTTTGGAGCAGTGGCTTCTTCCTTGCTGAGCGGCCTTTCAGGTTATGTCGATATAGGACTCGTTTTACTGTGGATTTAGATATTTTGTACCTGTTTCCTCCAGCATCTTCACAAGGTCCTTTGCTGTTGTTCTGGGATTGATTTGCACTTTTCGCACCAAAGTACGTTCATCTCTAGCAGACAGAACACGTCTCCTTCCTGAGCGGTATGACGGCTGTGTGGTCCCATGGTGTTTATACTTGCGTACTATTGTTTGTACAGATGAACGTGGTACCTTCAGGCGTTTGGAAATTGCTCCCAAGGATGAACCAGACTTGTGGAGGTCTACAAATTATTTTATGAAGTCTTGACTGATTTATTTTGATTTTCCCATGATGTCAAGCAAAGAGGCACTGAGTTTGAAGGTAGGCCTTGAAATATATCCACAGGTACACCTCCAATTGACTCAAATGATGTAAATTAGCCTATCAGAAGCTTCTAAAGCCATGACATCATTTTCTGGAATTTTCCAAGCTGTTTAAACGCACAGTCAACTTAGTGTATGTATGTAAACTTCTGACGCACTGAAATTGTGATACAGTGAATTATAAGTGAAATAATCTGTCTGTAAACAATTGTTGGAAAAATTGCTTGTGTCATGCACAAAGTAGATGTCCTAACCGACTTTACAAAACAATAGTTTGTTAACAAGAAATTTGTGGATTGGTTGAAAAACGAGTTTTAATGACTCCAACCTAAGTGTATGTAAACTTCCAACTTCAACTGTATGTCTGTACTGGTACAGATCTACAACTCTCACCAATCCTCCCCCTTGACCCATCTTCCTCTGCTTTCTTCACTGCCTCAGCATATGATAACTTCTGCACTACTCTTCCCCTGGAAACCTCAACCTGCCTCTCTCGCACGGGACATTTCTTATTCCCATCCCCATGGCTCCCATACCACTACTTTCCCCAATGCTACATTTACATTTTAGCAGGTGCTCTTATCCAGAGCGACTTACAGTTTTTTCAGTGAGTGCATACATTTTTCATACTGGCCCCCAGTGGGAATCAAACCCACAACCCTGGCGTTGCAAGCGCCATGCTCTACCAACTGAGCTACAGGAGGCCAGTATGCTACACATTCCTTTGTCTCATGCCCTTCTGCACACCTTGGAACCTCCCTCCTACACAGTGCTGCCACATGCCTATAAGTTTGACACCTGTAACAACATGATGTATTCGGCACATAAGCTCGTACAGGAGAACTTATATATCCCAACTTCACTTTGTCGGGCAAATACTCAACTTCAAAACTCAAAAGAACAGACAATGACTCTTCTGTTTCCCCACTCTCGCCACCCTGTTTGCGTTGCACCAAACGACGAGCATCACAAACACCGGGAATCTTCCCCTTCAGTTGGTCAACTTTTACATTTACTGCTACCCAAGTAATCACTCCTTTCAATGGCACACTTTTCTTGAGAGCGAAATATTTCAAATTTCTTGCCCCCATTTGTTTAACATCACGAGCGCCTTCTCCCTCTGACCATCAGAAACACAAACAATTATCACTAGACCACTTCTGGTTACCCTCACCGATTCCACTCTACCCAACTCTGTTTTCACACACCCTGAAACCACAAATGGATCAGTCAAAAGGCAATGGTCCACTTTTTCCCAAAACTTCACTCCTACTGTCACAGACTCATTTTCATCCTGACCCTCGGTGCAAGCCTCGGGCTCCGAGAACTTCACCACACCTACCACCTCCGATACTTCACCCTCATTCACTTCAATTTTTCCTCCTGTCTTCATCTTAATCTCTTTAAATTTTCTACCATTCTTCTTTAACCAACCTTCTCCCTTTTTTTCGCCATTGTTAACCGACTCAAGCTCACAATCTTCCTCCCTCTCTCTCTTAGACCTTATCTGCCTCTCTTTTTCCCTCCATTCCTACTCCATATTCCAAGTATACGTCTCCTTATGATAATATTGCACTTCTCCTGACATACATCTTGTTCTTGCTTTCTCAAGGGATGCCATTTATGAGGCTCTCCAACCGAATCTTTGTCTAAAGTTACTTCCACTGTACTCCTGGTTCGCACCAGGGGCATCGCTGCCTATCTCTCAATTTTCTTATCTTGTTCTTGGCTAACCCGTCCAAAAAGTTCAGCGCTATGTCGCTGCGCCTCTTCCTCTCTCTGTCGACCGTCCTTCTTTTCAAAGCGGCTACTCCTAGCGCAAATTCTCTGACTAGCGTTCCATCCGAAACTCGTTCCCAAATTGCAGGTACCAATTTCTGGATTTTATATGGTGGTTGGCAACCAACTTTAAGGTGCATTATCGCCACCAACTGGACTGGAATGTGGACCTCATTCATCTTTCAATCATCCACATGGGTTAGTATGCTCCTAAAAAGCAATCAGTAGATGGGAGAGGCGGGACTTGCAGCACGTGCCCGGCTACACAGATGCATGCAACATGGGCGGTTTGGTCAGCATGTTAGGCAATTAAGTGTGCTTAGTTGAGAGACTGTGAGAAGGTCTGTGAAAGGGTTTTGTGCATGCAGGAACAGTAATGTGTAGTGTATGCTAAGAGGAAGGTTGGAGGTAGATCACGATATTGTGATATACCTTAGTGATATTTATATCAAATAACATCATACCAAATTATAGATATTGGTTCTTATCTATAGTAATAGTGTGTTGCTGAAACCAACACAGTAATAATAAAATGTATATCGGTTTACAGTAGTGTTCACAAAGTTTTCCTTGATGATATCAGAAAACATATCTAAAGTAAACTATGTGAAACTCGTGATGCAACCATCATACTTGGTCTAGAGTGTGTTCTTGCCTGGGACAATGGTTATGTCACACTAGAACTGTATCTGTTGTGTAATGAGCACAAATAAAGACAGCTGTACATTGTATTACTTTATTTATTCACCACTGTCTTAATTTAGCTGGTCAGTTTACTGAGAGCATGTGTTATTGGTTTAGCATAAAACATGCTGTAGGCCTCACATGACAATTTCATCTGCCCTGCTCATTTGGATCATTTCACCTAAAAGAGACCATGGCTCTTTATTCAAAATTGGCCTTGAACCATGAAAAAATACCAAACCAATAAAGTAAAGCCTCAAAAGTAGCATATCATTACGTCAGATGGTGAAATGTGATTTCAAATAAATGTTTACCTGACAAAAAGATTGCTCATGGTTGGGTAGGTTAAACATTAGGCTATTAGTAATAACTTTATGTCACCAGATAATATAGCTTATATTAAAATGCCTACACAAATGCATATCCTCAATAAATGTATTTTCTAATGCACAACTACGCATATCAGACTTCAAATAAGTAGTTGCACTGGCAAAACTGAGAAAAAGTGGAATAATGTAAGAAGTATGGAGAAAAACAGCTCGCTGACACAAGCACACTGACTACCCTATAGTTTAGCCCATTTTAAGGAATGTGAATTGTTCTGCTGACTTTCATTAGCTATTGTGAAATACCAAATCAATTAAACAGATGTGTGGGACATGTGAGTTAGTCATAATTGGAGGCAAAAATGCTGACCGGAGACTGCATTTCAGCCTATTTTAATTATTGTTCATTGAGGATGTTTTGTTTTGTTTTTAAGCTAATTTCCTGCAATTCTACATAGCGTAACATGATGCATGACAACATTTGGCCAGGCTTTTTCATGATAATATTAATAGGGAAAATAAAGGAGACTATATTCACAAATGTTTATCTGCTATATACTGTATGTTATAATATTATAGTTTATATGACCCATTAAATATAATTTACAAATTTTTCAGAAAATGATTGGCTCATCAAGAGTCACATATTAGATTACTTCCCAAGCAGTCTTTTTTTGACTCATTGACTATAGAATGTTGTAGCTCAGCTGCTGAATGTCATAAAGACTAACAATATCCCCATGTGTATCAGAATCACGTCTTTCTTGTGGAATTTGCACTTGTTTCTAGCCTAAAGCATCGCAGAGTTAAGTCGTTATAGATCGCTTTATCTAATCAAGATACATATTTTCCCCTTCAAAAGCTTAAACTAACAAGGGGTATGCTTTTTGCCCTTTTCTTTAACAAGAGGTAGGGCATACCCTAACATAGCCCCTCAATTCAAGCCCAACATAACAATAAAAGGATGAGTCAACGTAAGGGTCCATACAGTACATACCAAGACACGCCTCCTTGATTTCTGTCTTATCTGTCCGCCGAATGATCTTCACCACAAATATCACAGCCAACGGAGTGAGAAATGACATCGCCTGCGAAGAAAACAAGAAGAAAACACACATTGCTGTCAATTACAGAAACTCTTAATAATTTCCCAAAGAGGTCCACTAAAGCGTTTTTCCTGGCTTACCATAAAATGACTTTTGTTTCCACTGGGAGTGTGCAGTGTGACATCTACAATGAAGAGTTTTAATCAAAATATTGCTAAATGAGCTTCCATCGACAAGGTTCTTTATTGTGCTCTGGAGTCTCCTGCACTAAAAGGGATAGTTCTGTTTGGTGTTCAGTCGCTGTCACTCCATAGGGGACTTGGGCCATCGCAGCTCCCAGGTAATTATTTCTGCCTAAAAGAGTGTTAATTACTTTCGGCCCCAATTCAATGATCCTGGTTTGCCTTCAGGATCTGCAGTGGATACAAAAAAGGGTTGTATTTGATTCATAAGATGTGTAGCGCATTGAATTTTCTTTGAGATAGAGATCCTTGGACTTTAGACTCAAATTCATCGTATCAGTTTAGCAATCTGTATCAAAATCACTATCGCTCTCTGGCAATAATAACCTCACCAGGGAGATCATAGCAGGTCTATGAGAGGACAGACTGAATAAGGCTCTTTAACTTCTGGGATGATGGATAACTATGGAATAGGTACAGGAGAGACACAGCCCTGTCAGGATGCAGCACAAAAGTGATAGAGAGAGAAACAGTATTGTTGCTTTGTCAACACAAATGTGTAATTTTGTCATGACAATAAAAAAAATGCATTTGAGAGTGTTCCTTGTTCGTTGTTTTATTACAGTCTTTCTTGCTTTTTACAGAAGGCTCCCCTTTATGGTTTTAACCTTCTTCAGTGTGTATAGGGGGACATCAGTAAGCCACTGCTTGCGATGCGAAAGTTTGAGGGTTCGTTGGAAAAGTCACATCTTTCAGGATGTCATCGTGATTAAGGAGAGATTTCAAACTTATTTTCAGGGAGAGATAGAGAACATTAAACGTCGTTGACATTTTTTAAGCGATTACCTCTAATGAAATTACCAAGAGGAATTGGTAACTGAAATCAAAATATTTGTGTTAATTTCCCATAAGTGTTCCTAGAAAGATAAGACATGTGCGTCTGTGCTTGTGTACATGGGTTTGTGTGTGTGTCACTACAAAGATACAGGCGTCCTTCCTAACTCAGTTGCCGGAGAGGAAGGAAACCACTCAAGGATTTCCCCATGAGTCCAATCGTGACTTTAAAACAGTTACAGAGTTTAATGGCTGTGCTAGGAGAAAACTACAACATTGTAGTTACTCCACAATACTAACCTAATTGACAGTGTAAAGAAGGAAGCCTGTACAGAATACAAATATTCCAAAACATGCATCCTGTTTGCAACAATGCACTAAAGTAATATCTGCTAAAAAATTGGCTAATAAATTAACTTTTGGTTCTGAATACAAAGTGTAATGTTTGGGTCAAATCCAATAAAACACATTACTGAGTACCACTCTCCATATTTTCAAGCATAGTGGTGGCTGCATCATGTTATGGGTATGCTTGTAATCATTAAGAGCTGGGGAGTTTTTCAGGATAAAAAAAGAAACGGAATGGAGCTAAGCACAGGCAAAATCCTAGAGGTTAACCTGGTTCAGCCTGCTTTCCACCAGACACTGGGAGATGAATTCACCTTTCAGCGGGACAATAACCTAAGACACAAGGCCAAATCTACACTGGAGTTGCTTCCCAAGAAGACAGTGAATGTTCCTGAGTGGCCAAGTTACAGTGTTGACTTAAATCTACTTGAAAATCTATTGCAAGACCTGAAAATGGTTGTTTATCAATGATCAACAACCAATTTGACAGAGAATTTTGAAAATAATTTTGAAAAGAATAATGGAGACATGTTGCACAGTCCAGGTGTGGAAAACTCTTAGAGACTTACCCAGAAAGACTCACAGAGGTAATCACTGCCAAAGGTGCTTCAGCAAAGTTTTGACTCAGGGGTGTGAATACCTATGTAAATGAGATATTTGTGACTCGTTTCAGGAAACTAGGCGTATGTCACACGTCACTACTTCACAGGACCTGTATTTGAACATAAACGTCAGTTATTTATCCAAATGCGTTTTCTGGCAGAAATGCCTTCTGGAACATGTGAACTTCAAGTGCCTTAATAACAAACTTGTATTCCATCCATAAATATGAATAAAATGGTTAAATTACAAGCCTAGTTGGTTTAGCCACAGAAAAAGACAGGAACCTTCCCACTTGCCATGATTGGCTGAGATAATGGATGAGCTGGACATGCCGGGAGATGAATTTGGATTGGTCTGCCATGTAGCACGCTTCTGTCTATAACGTGAGCTGCTCAGTATGTGTTGACAGTCCTTTCTACTGCGCCGTTTTTGAAAGATATAACGTTAGCCATCGAGAACTACAAAAGTTTTCCTACTTTTCTCAACAACATTGATGCCCTGAATTTAGCAGGCACTATCAACAGATCAGTTGGAAAAGTGATGGGCTACTTTCTGCACATGCCACGATGAGTGTGAACCGGAGTGACTTGACACAACACTGGCCAAACAAGATGTAGCTACAAACAAAATGGAGTTAAATGGTTCCAGTCTACCGTGAAGCGTTCATCCATGTGTACGGGTAACAGTCTAGCTACATTTTCAGATATACGTTTCTAATTTTGTCAGAAAGTCGTTTTAGTTAGCTAGCAAAAGTTAGCTTGCTGGCTCGCTAGCTAACGTTACATGTATGATCTGTGTAGTAATATTATTCAACTCAGAAATCCATTTGCATTGCTAGTTATAGCCTAATGTTAGCTAGCTAACGTTGAACCTAGTTTGTTAGCTTTAGCTACCTGCAGATTATTACATGACCCATCAAATTAGCCAGGTGTGTCTGGCGGTGATTACGGCCATCTATTGTATTTCATGAACATGTGTACATGTCTAGACAATAGTGAACCATCCACTTAGCTAAATGTGGCTGGGGGGAGGTTATAGCATTTCCTTCACATGACCTATCATTTTAGGCAAGTGTGTCGGCGATAAAGAAATGTGTGAGTGAGAAAACTACAGCCCGCCTAAAGAGGGGTGGGATCTTTCCTCTGACGTGTGCATATAAAAATATTGTACGACCATTTTGTTTCAGAACGTTCTCATGAATAAAGCCTGATGATTGTATGCTGGGCTGCTTGGTCTGATTATTAGAGATTTACAACATCTGGGATACAGACTGAGTAATAAGTTCATTTTTGAAACATTGGGATATAAATTCTCCTAACAGCTTGGTTCTTCGAGACGGATATCAACACCCATTGTCTGTCATCCCAGGGAACCCCGAAACCGTGCACGGGCGGATCTAGGATCCGTGGGACAAAGTTCTGACCTCTAAGATTGAGGGTTAATCCAGGCCGGCGGTGAACTGTTTCACAACAGGAACGGTGACGAGATCCAACCAAATTGAGTCCCAGCTACAAGAATAAGGTCAGTAGTCTTTATTCATGGGTTTTGGGGTAAATTATCTGAACTTGCAATAACTCTTGTAATTCTTGTAAAGGACAGAGAATGATTACCAAAATCCTCAAGGAAGTCTTGCCATCGTGTTTTTAGACGCTTATCTAGAGAAAACCCAATGCGCTAGTATTCTAAATAAGTAGGAAATGCAAGTGGTGTAGCAAAGGGGGAGGGTCCGAAATAGACTCCGGGTAGAGAGGCCATTACCAAACATAAACTAGCCTTGTGTTGAGACAATCTGAAAGAGGGTTGTCAAAAGTACACCAGGAGGAATTAAATAAAAATAGTATGTGTGAGAAATAGAATATTATAAGTCACAAACAACTGTAGATTAGCAGTAACTCTATCCATTCCATGAAACTGGAGCCGTAATTTGTCTTAGTACAAACTCCAAGTCATGAAACTGGAGCCGTAATTTGTCTTAGTACAAACTCCTAGTCATGGAACTGGAGCCGTAATTTGTCTAAGTACAAACTCCACGTCATGAAATTGGGGCCGTAATTTGTCTAAGTACAAACTCCAAGTTGCTGGTAGTGTTAACCAATAATCTTGTGTGAGACTTAATATTTGCTCAAAAGTCACATCTAAGAATACATTCCAGAGACAGGGACCAAAATAGGTTGTGTGAGGAAGTAAGTAATTATAATTGACTATTTTGAGGAAGAAACATATAAGAAATTAATTAAAGATCGAATAAATCATTAAAAGCAAAATTGTCAAATTATTTAATACCTAACAACTCAGTTAAAGTGACAACTGGGGTTGAGGATAAGGCAAAGGAAAATAGTGCAGTTGAGGTTCTAAGGTAATTTTTGGAACAACAGCAGTAACCCAATTGGTCATTGCAGAAATTAGAAAGATAGAGAGAGAGACAGAAAGAGAAGGCTAAGAAAGTAACTAGAGTACTAGGATACAATAGGGGGGTCAAGGGACCGAAGGGTGGAAGACCCAGGTCCCTGAGGAGACTTGAACTCCACAACAAAAGTCCAGTTAGGAGCTAAGCTCAGGAGGGAGTCAGTATGAGTCAGGAGATGAGAGAGTAGGAGGGGGCCAGTACCCAATGATAGCCTTACCTAATCTATTGGCAGGGAATGAAGGGGCCCCAGCAACCTTAGATGTATACAGGCCATGAACACAGAGGGACGTGGCCAGAGCGGTAAAAGGAATGACCCACCCCAAAACAGGAATATTAAGGATTGGGCTGCCGTTAGAGGGCAGTGGGTTTCAGGGGATGCCCAGAGGGCACTTTTGCCATGGGCCGTTCACGGAGAGTATGTTGGGAAAATAACTGAATTGTGTAATAGCCTCAGAGAACATTACCATCGTCATGCAGACTTCTCTAAAGCACATGAGTGTAAACAAGAGGATAGTGAGACTGTCAGCCAGTACTTAGAGAGGGTTAAAGATGTGTCTAACGCAAACAGTGGCATTCCCGAGCCAGACCAGAGACAGGGGAATGATACACCCTACCATCAGCAATTTAAAATATAGTGTTCCTCAGTGGAATGAGACCAGAGATAAGCAGGACCATTAAAAATACTTTGATAGGGTGGAGAAAAGCACAGCAACACATATTGAGGTTAAAAGGTATGCAGTTTACCAAGAGCAGATTGGGAGAGACCTTAAGGGAGTGCCAACTCTCAGGGAGATAGTGAGGCCAGAAACAAAGGGGCAGTGTCCTGGAAATCACAGTCTGTTTTTTTTTTTTCAGTTCTGCTGGGAGTATATTTGATGATGGGGATTTGTGTTGAATGAGAGGCTAGAGACTTCATAAAATAATAATTGGAATAATAATTATATATTAACTTGCTCACCCAAACTTAGACATACGTCATGGGTGAGACATAATTAATATAATATTGTACAAAGCCAATTTAGGGTTTCCATTAAGGAACGTCAATCACTACATTGGATATTAATACTATGGAGATAAATTCAATATATGCTGGTCAACTACGGCATGTGTTTGGTGTTATTTGTAGCCTACTTAGAAAGGACAGTTACCTATATCTGCTGTACTCTAAACAATGACAGATTGGGGGTTTGATAAGAGATGGCTATAATTTTAGTTGATAACAGAGGTAATTCGATTTGAGAAATGTTGAAAAGTAATGTCAGCAATAGAGGATAGAGATTGTACAGGGTTTCCTGTGTGAAAAAAGTAATAGAAATTGTGTGATGAGAAATGCTGAACTGCATTGTTTAAGCAAGAATGGCATTACATTCATGCTTTCTAGTTATGTGTATGCAAATATGTTATTCATTTTTGGTGGTGTGTGGATAGAATTGACTAATGCCAGGATTTAGTAAACGAAGCAGAGAGATGTAGTGAGAGCAGTGGAAGGGATACCCCACCCTAAAACGGGGTTCAGAAGTTCAGAAGAGATATGGAAGGAATGACCGCCAGCTTTAAGCTGAATACAGGGGAACTAGAGAGGGCAGTCAGACAGATAGTGTTGAAGGACTGGGCGGCAGTAAGGGGAAACTGGGTTCCCGGAGATGGGAACGTGCCGGTGTTAGAGTGGGAAGAGGGAGGGGCTTTTAGAGATAAATTAACACAACTCTGTGATAATCTGACAGAATATTATCACAGACATGCCGACTTCTCCAAAGTCCACGAGTGTAAGCAGGGAGACAGTGAGACTATTAGTCAATACCTAGAGAGACTGAGAGATGTGTTCAATGCAAACAGTGGATTTATTAAACAATATGTTTATATTTTAATAAATTAATGCAACAGGTTTAAATCAGTAGATTACCGGAAGGTGGTTATGGGCTTGTTATTTATAGGTTTAGTGAATTTAATGAAACATGGAGTTATCCGATGTGTTCTGAAGGGGGAGTTTTTTGATTTATTTTATTTTTTATTTTATTTCCAGGACTGAGGAAAATCCCCTACAGTATATGTTAAGGGACAGTAGGAGACAACGTATCATAAAAAAAAAAAATTGATACCTGGAATAAAATATCACTGCTTACTTATATGAAGTAAGGGATAATATTGACAAATGAGTGAAATATGACATTAAAAAGGGTGACAGGAACACTATACGGGGAAACGGATATTTCCTATGTTCTTGATTATATTTTACATTTTGGCCATTTGGCAGACGCTCTTATCCGGGGCGACATACAGTTGGTGAGTGTATATATTTTCATACTGTAAAGAAAGGAACAATCCTACGAGATAATGTCTGGCATAAGGATAAATTATTAAATGTATTAAAGTCACTGTTTTGATATGCGGAAATATTGACACAATTTGTGTCCTACAGGAGAATTAAAGGAGAAGGTGACTCATAGTATACAACCTGGAGACTGGGTGTGGATCCAATCATTGAGGAAAAAGGATTGAAAGCAGTCACGCTGGGAGGGACCATACCAAGTCCTATTGGTAACTGCCTTCGCTATAAGAATAGCTGAGAGAGCCACTTAGGTCCACGTTACCCACTGGAAAAAGGTAGGCCCACATACCAACACCGTTGAACACACACAGAGTTAAAGAGAAGAACTAAACCACTAGGGCTCAGGGGTAAACTCTGCTAACGAAGAAACCCTACCCCGACCTTTCGCCACTGTGGGGTGTTTATAGAGGTGTGGGTATGGGGAAGTACCAGGCAGGTGGGTCAGGGACAGGATTGGGATGGCGGTTTTTGGGATTTTGGGGGACTCTGAGCTGCATCATCATGTTACCCATATTATGAATTAATCCAGGTCAACCTAAAACAGGGAAATGATGTACTGATTCGATCTCGTAGAAATACTGAAACCAAGAAAGACTATTGGGGGATTTGATTATTTTATAGTTAAAGTCAGTTTAGGACAAGATGTGAGATTCAAGATAGGAGGTTTTGGGGGCTTTGGTAAGAAGGGGGCGTATACAAGAAAGTTAGGTCCTAGAAGGTATGGAAAAATACATTTGCACTGGGGAACGCTCATGTCCTTGGGCAAAGGTGTTTAAACATACCTGGGGAACATACTATGAGAATGGGATGGACGCAGCACACCGATGGGGAATTAAACAAACCCATGATAAATGTAAAACGGAACTGGTGATTACGGTAAAGTCAATTATGCAAGATGACATAGCAAGGAACTATTGAGTCTGTGTTGATGATGTCGGGGATGATATATGTGTGAGGCTAATTTTTCAGGAGAGAAATGAATCTTCCACCCCTGAGACAGAACAGCAGGTAGATCTAATGTTATCACCAGAGGTATCAAAAACTAGTCTAATACCCCTTGGAAGGCCCTCAGAAGGAATCCTAAATAGCACTAAACCACCAAGGGTAGAATATTTCCTCTTGCAGGAAATGAACCAAATGAGAACTTCTGGGTAAGGTGGATGAACTACACAGCTAGGGCGTTGGGTCAAACTAATTGTTATGCCTGTTCAACAGGTAGGCCAACCCTTCTAACTGCACCTATGCCTCAGACCATGTTCTCTTGTGTGATAGATTTGGGATCAAACCAAAACCTCACTAAATTGTTCTGATATTAAAATAACCACTCTTAAAAAGGATAATACTAAGGCACCCCAATTCACCATGACCCCCGGAGATTATCAATGTTTATAGACACCAAAGTAATGCGAATCACAGATCAAATTGGAGAAGGTTTTACAACAAAAAAATTCTGGTGGGTTACAATTGATAAAAATGTTGACTGGATTAATTACATCTACAAAGGTTTGTTAATTAGACAAGGGATGCAGTGAAGAGAATCTCAGACCAACTATCTGCCACCTCACTCATGACCGCAGAATAGGTTGGCTCTCGATATGCTTTTAGCAGAGAAGGGCGGATTTACAAGATGGTGGGAGGTCATTGTTGAATGTTTATCCCCAACAATACAGCCCCAGATGGTACAGTAACTAGAGCACTGGCAGGTCTCACTGCATTAAGTAAAGAATGGGTTGAGAACTGGGGGGTGAATACATCAATGACTGGTTGGTTTGATAACATGTTTGGAAAATGGAAAGCTATTGTTACAACTGTTCTGGGTGCAGCTATAGCTTCTATGGGTATGTTTGTTCTTTGTGGATGTTGTCTTATTCCCTGTGTCCGAGGGTTGGTAAACAAGGCGTTGGAGGATGCAATTTCCCAACAGATGGTGAGATATGGCCCAATCCCGGACTCGGACCTAAGGAATGAAGAATATGACCCACCAGGCTTGGTGGAGGATGACGACGATTCAGATAGTTTGAGAATGGATTAAACTTTTCTTATTTCTAATGTGTGAAGGTTGCAGTGAAAATCTAACGAAGAACTGTGACTGGATGTTTACCTAGAACTACAAATCTCTAGTTTAAAAGTCATTGTAATGATTTTTGTGTATTAAAGTCCTGTTTTAAGTGTGATGTACTAATTAATCAATATGGCAGGATGTGATGAAGCAAATGTTCTTCACTATAGGCTTAGACTGTTGTTTCCAGATAGTGGGTAAACAGGTTAGGTACCATTGCTAAAGAGTAACATTACGCTTTTAATCATGGGGTAACCTTGATTAACCTGTATTAAATGAGACAATATTTGATGTTTAATATACTATCTTTTCAATTAAAGTTATAGTGAAAATCCTAACAAGGAGAGTGAGTTATGGTTGGAAGTAAAATTTGGTAGCAATGCAAGACAAATTGTATTTTATAGTGTGTTTTGTACTAATGATTCATGTAATATGCAAAACAAGTTGTATGCCTTGTTGTGTGTTTCATTTTATAAGAATGTATTTTAAATGTGTGTGTGAAATTTAGTCAAAGGGTGGATTGATAAAGAAATGTGTGAGTGAGATATGACTAAAATGTCACACCCTCATCTAAACTAATAATGTATGACTAATTAGTAGACTAGAGCTTAGAGAATTAATCAAATGTGTTTATATCCCAGCAAGAGTATAGACTGGTTCCCAAAACACACAGGAAAAGGGGAGTGAAAGGCTTGCAGGATATTGGGAGCAGGCAATAACTAAGGAATGCAGCCTATGATAAGAACATGTATATGTGTGTGTGTGTGTGTGTGTGTGTGTGTGTGTGTGTGTGTGTGTGTGTGTGTGTGTGTGTGTGTGTGTGTGTGTGTGTGTGTGTGTGTGTGTGACTTGATGGTCAGGAGAGCAGTTTTCCAGTGGAAAGCTACAACCCGCCTAAAGAGGGGTGTGATCTTTTCTCTGACGTGTGCATATAAAAATATTGTACGACCATTTTGTTTCAGAACGTTCTCATGAATAAAGCCTGATGATTGTATGCTGGGCTGCTTGGTCTGATTATTAGAGATTTACAACCTCTGGGATATAGACTGAGTAATAAGTTCATTTTTGAAACATTGGGATATAAATTCTCCTAACAGTCGTGTAAGCGTCATCTAATAATGATAAAATATTAATACAATATTTTTATCTGGACACTTTCTGTTTTTGATATTGCTACAATGCAAGTGTGAATCCTTAAAGAGATGGGTGGTGCTAAGGCTGAAGAGGGTGTGAACAAAGAAGAGCTCTCCAGTAGGTGTACCAAAACATTCAAGGGCCATTTTCTCAAAAGTGGTGTTACAAGTTGATCAACTTTCAAAGCAGAATTACTTTCCCATTGTTCTTCAACTGCAGTGTATGATATACAATTTTCTAGATCTAAGTCTCTACTTTTATCCAATGTAAAAAACATTTCAGATTTTGCTACATAAGACCGAATCGAGGCGGTCGGTCAGATTTCTGTATTTCATCTTCAATAAATGTGAAAAACATTGTTTTTACATTGTCATTATGGGGTATTACATGTAGATGGGTGAGATTTAAAAAATATATTTAATCCATTTTTATTTCAGGCTGTAACACAACAAAATGTGGAATAAGTCAAGGGGTATGACTACTTTCTGAAGGCACTGTACTTTGGGTAAAATAAATTGTGGCTTTGACATTGTTGTGCAAATCTCTCTTCACCCACCATCAACAACAACAATCTCTGCAATCCTCCTCCATGTAATTGACCGTCTGATTTTGTCTCAAATTGTACTGTACCTAGAAAACAAGGATTGGATTTTCACTAAACATTTTCAGAAAAATCATGTAGAAAATCTGGCCTATGGTTAGCATCATATACATGATATACTTGTATAATTTAAATTGAGAACATATAGCTATCTCAAAAAAAATGTTTAGCAATTCTCTGCTTCAGATGTACAATGACAAGGGTGCATTGCACATGCCCATAAGGCCACTAATGCCATGATACTGTAGGCCTATGGCTGCACTGGTGATGCATGCCATTATGATATGCTGCTAAATGGGTTCACATTGCATGTATCCTGAGACAGAGTGACAATAAAATAAAACAGATTGGAGAGCTCACAACTCATTTGCGAAAGCAGAACAGAAACACAGACAAATTAGAGACACATCCCCTTCACCTCTTTTTATTGCAGATTTGTGATCTGTGATTAATGAACATTGACAATAGTTCATCTTGAATAATAGCTTTAAGTTAACAATTAAAATATGTTTAAACACTTAACTTCAATTAATCAACATTGAATTAATCAATATATATTTTCAAAATGTACAAATAAGCTAACTCTTTTGTAAATGTTAAACATTTTAGTAAGTAGGCTATTATTACTAAATCATAATTTCATTTGAACAAAAACTAGTCCATACCAGAGGTGGCCAACCTTGCTCCACTCCCTGATCTACTCGGTGAGCAGACTTCTATTCCAGTCCAGCAATAATACACATTACTATCAACTCATTCGGTTTGATAAGTTGAATCAGGTGTGTTAATGCTTGGCTGGAACAGAAGCCTTCACACCCAGCATACCTCAGGGAGCAGGATTGGCCAGCTCCAGTTGTAATAAGTTTGTAGCCTACATTGAGTGTGACTTTTATCTGTATTGTTGTATACAACATCTGCTAACATACATACACATACAACCCATGGCATACAAGGATGAGCCAGCAGTTTCTTGGGACATTTATTGCGACCTCATCTGCCGACAGGCTTTCACAGCTCTCCATATCTGAGGACAGACAACATAACAAAGAAACAGGCTTCATTATATTACAATTGGACAGCTCTGACTATTGTGCTGCTATTATCTAGCCTACTCTCTCCCTTTTCTGACAGCCCGAGCAGCAAATCATTTCACCCTCTTACATTCCTGTTATCTACAAATGCATTTGGAGCATGTGCTTTGAATTTTTCACTGATAAATAGGCCAACATCAAAATAACAAGCTAATATGAAATTGGCTAGAAGATAATATTTAAGTTGGCTATACAGTATGTAAAGGTGGCTAGCTAGGTAGCAGCTCATTAGCCTACACACAGTGGCCAGCTGTAGCCAGCTAGCAGCTTGCTAGCTAGCAATACATTGTTTATTACTTACTTGAATAGGTTCACGCCCACGAAGCGGCCAATCTTTTGGAGCAAAGCATTGTCAAGCGGAGGTGCCGGCTCTGGTCAAAACGCACTGTTAGTCTCCCCATGAGGTTCAAATCTCTTGATTAGGTCACTAGGTTGAACTAAGGTTGTTAGTATTTTACCAAGGGTCCACATAACAAAAAATAAACGTATTCACTCGCTAGCCTCAGAAAAGAAAAAAGACATCCGTTAAACATTTAATTAAAATTGTGTGGCCTAACACCATCAAAACGTAAAATACATGTCACAAAATTAAAGGAGAAGTTTACACAAAATCCAGAAACTCCGAAGTGATTCCATACTATGAAACTATAATTCAGTGGAGTTTGCCCTCTCCCCCTCACTCTCTGTACTGAAACGTCTGCAAAAAAACGGGTCACGTGACTTGTGACTTTGCTGGATGCAGGCCTCACTCTGCTCCGTTGCCAGTGAATGCCTGATTCAGAAATTTGAAAGTGTTGACAAATGTGTTGTTTTATTGAATGTGTACGACCGAATGAGCTATTTTTGTCAAAAGTACTATCCGTTTTGAGTCGGAAAATGTGTACTTTTCCACCTAAAACATTTGTTATTCTTTTATATCATTATTTTATATAGCCGACAGGCACCGGAGCGGAGATGGGTAACAACTGTGCATGTGGGCTGTCGGGGGAATCCCTGCTACGTAGAAAATGCATGTTATGCCCTTATTCACAGATGCAAGTTTTTTTTGGGTTGAGAAGTGAAGACAGCGTTACACATTAATAATGCAAAGTAAACAACAACCTACAAATATGTCTGACGACGAAATACTCGCGAGTGATGAAAACTACTGGAGGGGCGCCGATGGTGTCATTGAACCGTATTTATTTGATCCTGAGTATTTGGACGAAGAACTTAGGTAAATTGAGCTTCAGATGGCCACCGCCGCACTAGCCACTGAAGCCGCAGCAGTAGCTGGACCACAGCTCCAACCCATCCCCAGGATCAACACAGACTGGTGGTGCAGTTGTGGTAATTGCGCTCCAATGCTGTCAATGAGGAATGCTTGTGCTGCAGAGAATTTGAATGTGACTACAATTCTTACAGAAATTGAGAAACGTAATAATGATGAGGAGCAGTTAGTTTGCTTTTGCAACCACAGGGATTTTGCTGCCCAAACTCTGGTGTCATGTACATGTTTTTCAATATTCCAAAAAATTATTGAAGACACACCCATGTTCCAGCTGGGCTAAATGGACAGTTATCTAACGAGTAAGTAGCTAAACTTTAATATATTGAATGATCACTTATTGCAAACCTCTATGAGCGGGACCGATAGTGGGTTTATGTTTTCACATTAGCCCAAAATACTATAAAGCCTATGTTTTTTATCACAATGTTTTTGGGACATTCTATTCTGCAATGTAAGGTGACACAATGTCTATTGTCTCTGGTGTATTTTAACACCAATAAACCCACCCGCTTAAAAATGAATTTAGTATTTGTAAATCTAGCAAACCAGGCAACTAAAAGCAACTTTCTAAACAATGTTTTGGTTAGTTTCTAGCTTGTTAGCTAGCTAGCTAGTTCAAATAATGACCATATCATATAGTTGACAACGTCACTTTAGCTCATTTGTATTCATTATTACAGGACAATAAACTCACAACAAGATCATTTTTTACAAGTTAATGGCAAACCAATTACAGAAAATAGCTTACGGTTGTGACTGTGACGAAATAAAAGCAGGGCATTCTACCAGAGAATTTTAGAACTTGGACACTGTCTCGTTGGCCTAACGTTATATCCTTATTTGACTTGTGCAGGTCATGTTGGTATTCACATTACCGTCTCTGGTAAACACATACTATATCAAATAAAATCTAAGTTTATTTGTCACATGCACAGGATACAGAACGTGTAAATGTTATAGTGAAATGGTTACTTGCATAGTGGAGTATTTTTTTAGACATGTAGCTACCTAGCTAGCTAAACAATGAACCATAATCCCAACTCATAACGTTACTACCCTGCATGAAACTGCAGTTAGCTAAACAACCAGGTTCAATTTTAGCTAGCTAGCTAACATTAGGCTATAACTAGCAATGTAAATGGCTCTGAGATACGAATAATATCACTACACAGGTCATACACGTAACGTTAGCTAGCGAGCCAGCCAGCTAATGTTAGCTAGCTAGCTACTAGTACGCTTTAACTTGCAATGAAAACGACTTTCTGACAAAACTAGAAACGTATAATATCTGAAAATGTAGCTAGCTAGACTGTCTTACCCATATATGTGGATGAACGCTTCTCCCTCTCTGTCACGGATGCCATCGTTGCCCTTAGTTTGAATATGTAATCCAGAGACAGATGTTTTATAGAACAGCCTTCTGTGAGTTCTCTTTTCGACTCCCTCTGCATATTTGCAATCAAACGCAAAAAATGTCTCCATCTCCTTAGACATCATACTCTGCTTCCACTGGGCATTCCACTGATTTCAAAACTCGGTCCTCCAGAAAGTGGAGCGCAACACTTTTGCAGTTCTACTACGTGAAATCTTTTTTAAAAAACACTTAAGAAAGAATGACCTACAGATACTGAGCAGCTCATGTTATAGACAGAAGCGTGCTACTTTCATGTGCCTTAATAACAAACTTGTATGTCAACTGTAAATATGAATAAAATTGTTAAATTACGAGCCTAGTTGATTTAGCGACGGAAAAAGACAGGAACCTTCCCGCTAGCCATGATTGGCTGAGATGAGTTCGGATTGGTCTGCCATGTAGCATGCTTCTTTCTATAACATGAGCTGCTCAGTATCTGTAGGTAATCCTTTGTAACGCAGCTTTTATTGTAAAATATATCCCAAATAACTGCAAAAGTGTTGCTAATGCTCTCCACTTTCGGAGGCTCAAGTTTTGAAATCAGTGGAATTCTCCAGTAGAATGCCCTGCTTTTATTTTGTCACACTGTCAACCGTCAGCTATTTTCTGTAATTAGCTCGCCATTAACTTGTAAATAAGGATCTTGTTGTGAGTGTAGTTTCCTGTAATAATTAATACAAATTAGCTAAAGTTAAGACGTTGTCAGCTGTATGATATGATCATTATTTCAACTGGCTAGCCAGCTAACTTAACATAGCTAGCTAGCTAGCTAAAAATCTAGAAACAAACCAAAACATTGTTTAGAAAGTTGCTTTAAGTTGCCTGGTTTGCTAGATTGACATATACTAAATTCATTTTTAAACGGATGGGTTTAAAATAGCAGTTACAGTGAGTGAAAAAAGTATTTGATCCCCTGCTGATTTTGTACGTTTGCCCACTGACAAAGAAATGATCAGTCTATAATTTTAATGGTAGGGTTATTTGAACAGTGAGAGACAGAATAACAACAAAAAATTCAGGAAAAACGCATGTAAAAAATGTTATAAATTGATTTGCATTTTAATGAGGGAAATAAGTATTTGACCCCCTCTCAATCAGAAAGATTTCTGGCTCCCAGGTGTCTTTTATACAGGTAACGAGCTGAGATTAGGAGCACACTCTTAAAGGTAGTGCTCCTAATCTCAGCTTGTTACCTGTATAAAAGAGACCTGTCCACAGAAGCAATCAATCAATCAGATTCCAAACTCTCCACCATGGCCAAGACCAAAGAGCTCTCCAAGGATGTCAGGGACAAGATTGTAGACCTACACAAGGCTGGAATGGGCTAAAAGACCATCGCCAAGCAGCTTGATGAGAAGATGACAACAATTGGTGCGATTATTCGCAAATGGAAGAAACACAAAATAACTGTCAATCTCCCTCGGCCTGGGGCTCCATGCAAGATCTCACCTCGTGGAGTTGCAATGATCATGAGAACGGTGAGGAATCAGCCCAGAACTACACGGGAGGATCTTGTCAATGATCTCAAGGCAGCTGGGACCATAGTCACCAAGAAAACAATTGGTAACACACTACGCCGTGAAGGACTGAAATCCTGCAGCGCCCGCAAGTTCCCCCTGCTCAAGAAAGCACATATACAGGCCCGTCTGAAGTTTGTCAATGAACATCTGAATGATTCAGAGGAGAACTGGGTGAAAGTGTTGTGGTCAGATGAGACCAAAATTGAGCTCTTTGGCATCAACTCAACTCGCCGTGTTTGGAGGAGGAGGAATGCTGCCTATGACCCCAAGAACACCATCCCCACCGTCAAACATGGAGGTGGAAACATTATGCTTTGGGCGTGTTTTTCTGCTAAGGGGACAGGACAACTTCACCGCATCAAAGGGACGACGGACGGCCATGTACCGTCAAATCTTGGGTGAGAACCTCCTTCCCTCAGCCTGGGCATTGAAAATGGGTCGTGGATGGGTATTCCAGCATGACAATGACCCAAAACACACGGCCAAGGCAACAAAGGAGTGGCTCAAGAAGAAGCACATTAAGGTCCTGGAGTGGCCTAGCCAGTTTCCAGACCTTAATCCCATAGAAAATCTGTGGAGGGAGCTGAAGGTTCGAGTTGCCAAACGTCAGCCTCGAAACCTTAATGACTTGGAGAAGATCTGCAAAGAGGAGTGGGACAAAATCCCTCCTGAGATGTGCGCAAACCTGGTGGCCAACTACAAGAAACGTCTGACCTCTGTGATTGCCAACAAGGGTTTTGCCACCAAGTACTAAATCATGTTTTGCAGAGGGGTCAAATACTTATTTCCCTCATTAAAATGCAAATAAATTAATAACATTTTTGACATGCGTTTTTTTTGGATTATTTTGTTGTTATTCTGTCTCTCACTGTTCAAATAAACCTACCATTAAAATTATAGACTGATCATTTCCTTGTCAGTGGGCAAACGTACAAAATCAGCAGGGGATCAAATACTTTTTTCCCTCACTGTATGCTATTTTGGACCACCAGGCTGCTGTGGTTTTTTTGTAAATACTTTTTCATAACGACAAGTTTGACGTCAGACGACGATATAATGTTCATGATGTCACTGCGACAACTGTTGATAGATGTAGTATAAACCAGCCTTTAGTCTTGAATTCTTTGGTTGTTTGTACATGGCCTTACATGTGAATCCTTAAAGAGATGGGTGGGGCTATAGCTTCAGACGGTGTGAACGATGCTGAATGGGTGTAGACAAAGAAGAGCTCTCGAGTAGTTGTACCAAAACATTCAAGAGCCATTTTCTCAAAAGTGGGGTTATCAACTTTCAAAGCAGAATTACTTTCCCATTGCTCCTCAACTGTAGTGTATGACATATCAATTTCTAGCTCTGAGTCTCTACTTTTATCCAATGTAAAAATATTTTTTATTTTTTATTTTTGCTACATAAGACCAAATCGAGCCGGTCGTTCACGAATCCTGTCCAAACAATTGAATTGACCATAGGTGGACTCCAATTAAGTTGTAGTGACGTCTCAAGGATGGTCAAAGGAAATTGGATGCACCTGAGCTTTATTTGGAGTGTCATAGCAAAGAGCTGTGAATACTTACTGTATGTAAATGAGATATTTCTGTATTCAATGTTTTATACATTTGCAAACATTTCTAAAAACACTTTCTCTTATCAAACGCGCATTTGTATTTTGGCACTGCGCTAAATCCAGTCCCATGGAAATACAGTAGCAACAGCTGTATCTTTTAGTATCCTTCGGTTTTCTGTCCCCATAATTTCAGATTGCATATCTCATATGCATCGTCGCTGAAGTGCTTGCTTCAAACACGCAGCGATGCAAGGTTGGCTGTAGGAGTATTTATATCATATTTACTATTTCGAATTGCTACTAACCATCTTCTGTATCTCTCCTTATCTTTTATCAGAAAACAGTTAAATTTAGTGCCTTCTTCCCTTGATTTAGTGTATAAAGTACAGCCAGGGGCCAAACACCAGCATGTTTTTGCTGTCATGGTTTGTTAGTGAGCTACCCCGAAGGAGCTGAGCCCAGAGCCTAACGCCAAGACTAATGTACTGCATGTATTGTAATCTTTTCTAATAAATGGTTAAAAGAATATGTGGCATTTTCTGTCTGAACAGTATAAATTGTCATCTAATGAGACGGTAATCTCACCATTCATTACATAATGGCAAAACAGATAGTAAATGGTTTTATATTATTTTAGTAGGACAAATTTTACTGAAATATAAAAAGTGTTCCATGCTGTATATTGAATGTTTGAATCAATTGCTGCTGTTTTCACTATTTTCCCTATAACGGTGCTAGCTGTGCCACTAGAGATCCTGGTTCGAATCCAGGCTCTGTCGTAGCCGGCCGCGACCGGGAGACCCATGGGGTGGCGCACAATTGGCCCAGCATCATCCAGGGTAGGGGAGGGAATGGCCGGCAGGGATGTAGCTCAGTTGGTAGAGCATGGTGTTTGCAACGCCAGGGTTGTGGGTTCATTTCCCACGGGGGGCCAGTATGAAAAATATAAAATAATGTATGCACTAACTGTAAGTCGCTCTAGATAAGAGTGTCTGCTAAATGACAAAAAAAAAAAAAAAAACATACATTGCCTTTAGAAAGTATTCAGACCCCTTCCCTTTTTCCACATTTTGTTACGTTACAGCCTTATTCTAAAATGGATTACATAAAAAAATGTCCTCATCAATCTACACACAATACACCATAATGACAAAGTTAAAACAGGTTTTTAGAAATCTTTGCAAATTTATTAAAAATTAAAAATATAAATTACATAAGTATTCAGACCCTTTGCTATGAGTCGAAATTGAGCTCAGGTGCATCCTGTTTCCATTGATCATCCTTGAGATGTTTCTACAACTTGATTGGAGTCCACCTGTGGTAAATTCAATTGATTGGACATGATTTGGAAAGGCACACATCTGTCTATATAAGGTCCCACAGTTGACAGTGCATGTCAGAGCAAAAACCAAGCCATGAGGTCGAAGGAATTGTCCATAGAGCTCCAAGACAGGATTGTGTCGAAGCACAGATCTGGGGAAAGGTACCAAAACATTTCTGAAGCATTGAAGGTCCCCAAGAACACAGTGGCGTCCATCATTCTTAAACACAAGAAGTTTGGAACCACCAAGACTCTTCCTAGAGCTGGCCACCCAGCCAAGCTGAGCAATCACGTCTGGAGGAAACCAGGCACCATCCCTACGGTGAAGCATGGTGGTGGCAGCATTATGCTGTGGGTTGTTTTTCAGCGGTAGGGACTGGGAGACTAGTCAGGATCGAAGCAAAAATGAACGTTGCAAAGTACATAGAGATCCATGTTGAAAACCTGCTCCAGACCTCAGACTGGGGCGACGGTTCACCTTCCAACAGGACAATGACCCTAAGCACACAGCCAAGACAACGCAGGAGTGGCTTCGGGGCAAGTATATGAATGTCTTTGAGTGGCCCAACCAGAGCCCAGACTTGAACCCGGTCGAACGTCTCTGGAGAGACATGAAAATAGCTGTGCAGCAACGCTCCCCATCCAACATGAAGCGTCGTACCCAAGAAGACTCGAGGCTGTAATCGCTGCCAAAGGTGCTTCAACAAAGTACTGCGTTAATGTGATATTTCCGGGTTTTTTAAAAATATAAATGAGCAAACATTTCTAAAAACCTGTTTTTGCTTTGTCATTATGGGGTATTGTGTGTACATTGATGAGGGGAAAAAACAATTTAATCCATTTTAGAATAAGGCTGTAACCTAACAAACTGTGGAAAAAGTCAAGGGGTCTGTATGAAAAAATGTATGCACTCACTAACTGTAAGTCGCTCTGGATAAGAGCGTCTGCTAAATGACTAAAATGTAAAAATGTAAAATGTCTGAATACTTTCCGAAGGCACTGTAGAAAGACTGGAAATAAAATGTATCGAGCAGCACAGACACAATTATGAAGGACACTGGCCACTGGAAAGCTTAGAGTATTCTCTTCAATGCATGTTCATACAACATTAAAAAAAAATGTGTTCCTGGTGAAATTATATATGTCAACCCGGATAGCTTGGCCCAGCAGTGTACACGCCTAGAACCTATGAAACTAACTAACTACACAGGTCCTAATCCAGGCACTTGTCATCTCCCGTCTGGATTACTGCAACTTGCTGTTGGCTGGGCTGCCTGCCTGTGCCATTAAACCCCTACAACTCATCCAGAACGCTGCAGCCCGTCTGGTGTTCAATCTTCCCAAGTTCTCTCATGTCACCCCGCTCATCCGCACACTCCACTGGCTTCCAGTTGAAGCCTGCATCTGCTACAAGACCATGGTGCTTGCCTACGGAGCTGTGAGGGGAACGGCACCTCCGTACCTTCAGGCTCTGATCAGTCCCTACACCCAAATGAGGGCATTGCGTTCATCCACCTCTGGCCTGCTGGCCCCCCTACCTCTGCGGAAGCACAGTTCCCGCTCAGCCCAGTCAAAACTGTTCACTGCTCTGGCACCCCAATGGTGGAACAAGCTCCCTCACGACGCCAGGACAGCGGAGTCACTCACCACCTTCCGGAGACACTTGAAACCCCACCTCTTTAAGGAATACCTGGGATAGGATAAAAGTAATCCTTCCACCCTCCCCCTACCCCACCCCTCCAAAAAAATTAAAAATGTATATTGTAAAGTGGTTGTCCCACTGGCTATCATAAGGTGAATGCAGCTACAGTGGGGAAAAAAAGTATTTAGTCAGCCACCAATTGTGCAAGTTCTCCCACTTAAAAAGATGAGAGAGGCCTGTAATTTTCATCATAGGTACACGTCAACTATGACAGACAAATTGAGGAAAAAAAATCCAGAAAATCACATTGTAGGATTTTTAATGAATTTATTTGCAAATTATGGTGGAAAATAAGTATTTGGTCACCTACAAACAAGCAAGATTTCTGGCTCTCACAGACCTGTAACTTCTTCTTTAAGAGGCTCCTCTGTCCTCCACTCATTACCTGTATTAATGGCACCTGTTTGAACTTTTTATCAGTATAAAAGACACCTGTCCACAACCTCAAACAGTCACACTCCAAACTCCACTATGGCCAAGACCAAAGAGCTGTCAAAGGACACCAGAAACAAAATTGTAGACCTGCACCAGGCTGGGAAGACTGAATCTGCAATAGGTAAGCAGCTTGGTTTGAAGAAATCAACTGTGGGAGCAATTATTAGGAAATGGAAGACATACAAGACCACTGATAATCTCCCTCGATCTGGGGCTCCACGCAAGATCTCACCCCGTGGGGTCAAAATGATCACAAGAACGGTGAGCAAAAATCCCAGAACCACACGGGGGGACCTAGTGAATGACCTGCAGAGAGCTGGGACCAAAAGTAACAAAGCCTACCATCAGTAACACACTACGCCGCCAGGGACTCAAATCCTGCAGTTTCAGACGTGTCCCCCTGCTTAAGCCAATGCATGTCCAGGCCCGTCTGAAGTTTGCTAGAGTGCATTTGGATGATCCAGAAGAGGATTGGGAGAATGTCATATGGTCAGATGAAACCAAAATATAACTTTTTTGGTAAAAACTCAACTCGTCGTGTTTGGAGGACAAAGAATGCTGAGTTGCATCCAAAGAACACCATACCTACTGTGAAGCATGGGGGTGGAAACATCATGCTTTGGGGCTGTTTTTTCTGCAAAGGGACCAGGACGACTGATCCGTGTAAAGGAAAGAATGAATGGGGCCATGTATCGTGAGATTTTGAGTGAAAACCTCCTTCCATCAGCAAGGGCATTGAAGATGAAACGTGGCTGGGTCTTTCAGCATGACAATGATCCCAAACACACCGCCCGGGCAACGAAGGAGTGGCTTCGTAAGAAGCATTTCAAGGTCCTGGAGTGGCCTAGCCAGTCTCCAGATCTCAACCCCATAGAAAATCTTTGGAGGGAGTTGAAAGTCCGTGTTGCCCAGCGACAGCCCCAAAACATCACTGCTCTAGAGGAGATCTGCATGGAGGAATGGGCCAAAATACCAGCAACAGTGTGTGAAAACCTTGTGAAGACTTACAGAAAACGTTTGACCTGTGTCATTGCCAACAAAGGATATATAACAAAGTATTGAGAAACTTTTGTTATTGACCAAATACATATTTTCCACCATAATTTGCAAATAAATTCATTAAAAATCCTACAATGTGATTTTCTGGAATTTTCTTCCTCATTTTGTCTGTCATAGTTGACGTGTACCTATGATGAAAATTACAGGCCTCTCTCATCTTTTTAAGTGGGAGAACTTGCACAATTGGTGGCTGACTAAATACTTTTTTTCCCCACTGTATTTGTAAATCGCTCTGGATAAGAGTGTCTGCTAAATGATGAAAATGTAAATGTAACTAGGCTACATACCAGCTCAAGATGAAAGTTAGATTCACTGAGCATTTACATATTCAAACATTTCTTACAGTACTCCAGTTTTAACATTAATTTACCATATGTATCGATCTTTGCATGCATGCCAGATCATTTTCTGCTTGTGGCCACAGATAGGACACCTCACAGATTTCTTGAGTAGGCCTTTCTTCTGGAGGTATTTGATTACCTTTTTTGTTTTTCTGCTATTTTTTTGCAGAGAATATATCACTTCAATTCAAAATCCTTGGCTCAGGTAAAAACAGTATTGGATTTGGACGCGCACTTTAAGAGTTTACATTTGTATCCAGCTGGAAATTGTAGTAACATTACTCAGCAAAAATGATGTTCACTGGTTCACATGTTGTTGAGCGACACTGAGGACCAAGGAGAACCAAGATATTAATGTAGTTAAATTGTAGAACTGTCTTGATAATCGGTGGATTTCAAGTGACATCTCAGTGCAAATGAGGCGCCTTTTGTGGGACCATCTTGTTCTTGGTCCCAGCTGTCGTTAGCAACATAGCTAGCTAGCTAACATTAGCTAAGTACTAAGTGACACAGCTGAAATTTAGCTGGTTTACACAAACAGTAGCTAGCTAGTTGTATTTTGCTAATTATATTATCTTCACTTGGTTTATTATCTAGCTAACAATGTAAAATACGCATGTTAATCATTGCCATAGCTGTATTAGCCAGTTTGCTGACAGTGGTTGTTAGGCTAGCTAGCTTACATTGGTTATCCAACTGTCAGCTAACTTTTTGATGACTAGCTAACTAGGTAGCTAGCTAGCTAGTGCTAATTACATTATAATAGCATTAGCTAAGAGCCTGGCTATGGATTGGCCATATGTAGCCATTTGCAATGTGTAGCCTGGCTATAGCTTGGCCATGTGTAGCTGAATAGAAGCCCACTCACTAGTCTGGATCTAATTTAGATGTCCTTCATGAGCAAATGTAAAGTCACTAGCCTATACAGTAGCCTAGTTGGCTAGCTAGCTAGCTAGCGAGCAACCTCAGTTAATAAGCTAACTAAGGTAATGTTACTAGCTAGGCTAGTATGCTGTCAGTGTGGTGCTAGCAAAGGTTAGCTTAGCCAAACCAATTGCTGGTATTTAGCTAGACAAGCTGGCTGCTTTAGATTGGCTGCTAGTTGTATGCCATAGCTCTAGCTAGCTCATTAGAAGTTGTTACCAACATTGTAGTTTATTTAAGAAGTGATATACCAATTTCCACATAAGTAATAAGGTATTACAAAAAAATGATATACAATGTCGACATACAGTACTAGCTCCTATGTAATAATATATCTGTAATTACGTATGCATTCCTACAGTAATACCTGATGTACTCATATAATTGGCCTTAGAGGTATTATGCAGCGTTCCACTTGTAATAACAATAGCTAGATTGAATACCTGCAATAACATAAAAATACATTTGAGTACCTTTTTAGATGAGAGCTCGCTAGACCCTTAGTGATTCTGAAAACCATGTTTGTATGTCCCACACATTTATAATGATTTCCTTTTGGAGTGCATGACACATTTTTCAACAGTACTTTGGTTTACAATGAAAATGTGTTCTTTGTTAATCTATAGAATGTCAGGTAAAAAAAGACTTACAAACAATACAAGAAGATGGCCTCATCATGATGATGCCATAACCGAAGTGGTAGATGTCAAGATCCCTAAGCAAGAAGTACAGGAACTAACTGTGGTTGCTGTAAATGATGATATGCAGTGCATTCAGGAATTATTTTGTGGTGCTTTTCTGAACAGGGTTTTTCTCCTAGCTTCACATTAAAGTTACCTTAAATGGAAGCATACATTTTTTGCTAGAAGAATAAGTGCTTCTCTTTGGGGTAGCCATAACTGTGTTTTGCCAAGAAAGACCTAAATAAACTGCTTTCATGTGTTGTGTGCTTTGTTTCTAGCTAATCACACACTCCTTTTTCATATTAACAATCTGCTGACAATGTGGAGGGCGACTTGTCAAGCTCAAGCACCTCAGTCGTAAACAGCATACTCACATTAGCATGAAGACCAATACTTATTTAACAATAGGTGTGGAACGGGCTTGGCCGCGAACGGCACAGCTATCAGTTGGTGTCCCCGAATATTTAAAATGAGCACATCCCAGGTTAGAAAATCACTTTAGTCGGACTCCTTGGAGGACTGACAACTCAATGAAGGGGCTCCAGTGAAGAGAGCCATCATGGAGTAAGGAGTCTTTACCAGAGCTCTACGACTG
Source organism: Coregonus clupeaformis (assembly GCF_020615455.1). NCBI lineage: Eukaryota > Metazoa > Chordata > Actinopteri > Salmoniformes > Salmonidae > Coregonus > Coregonus clupeaformis. Next base: position 38,346,683 of record NC_059192.1, on the reverse strand, counting down.
TAGCCTTTTCTCTACCAAACCAGTAGGTAGTCTTTACCCGAGATCTCCAACTGTAGCCTTTTCCCTACCAAACCTGTCACAATTGGTACCCTAACACTAGCATTGACTTGTCTACATAATGCAATAAATGCTACTTGTTGGGGTAGTTTGACATTTTTTTCCCTCATCAATCTACACACAATACCCCATAATGACAAAGCAAAAACAGGTTTTAGAAATGTTTGCAAATTTATAAAAACACAACAACTGAAATATCACATTTACATAAGTATTCAGACCCTTTCCTCAGTACTTTGTTGAAGCACCTTTGGCAGCAATTACAGCCTCAAGTCTTGTTGGGTATGATGCTTCAAGCTTGACACACCCGTATTTGGGGAGTTTCTCCCATTCTTCGCTGCAGATCCTCTCAAGCTCTGTCAGGTTGGATGGAGAGCGGTGCTGCACAGCTATTTTCAGGTCTCTCTTTACATTAAAACATTTTTTTATCCAGAGGGACTTATGTATGAGTGCATACTATTTTTATTTTATTTTTTTATACTGGTCCCCCGTGGGAATCAAACCAACAACCCTGGCGTTGCAAGCGCCATGCTCTACCAACTGAGCTACACGGGACAGAGATGTCCGATCGGGTTCAAGTTCGGGCTGTGGCTGGGCCACTCAAGAAGTGTTGCAGAGATGGTTGTCCTTCTGGAAGGTTCTCCCATCTCCACAGAGGAACTCTGGAGCTCTGTCAGAGTGACCATCAGGTTCTTTATCACCTCCCTTCTCCCCCGATTAATCAGTTTGGCCGGGCGGCTAGCTCAAGGAAGGGTCTTGGTGGTTCCAAACTTCTTCCATTTAACAATGATGGAGGCCACTGTGTTCTTGGGGACCTTCAATGCTGCAGACATTTTTTTGTACCCTTCCCCAGATCTGTGCCTCGACACAATCCTGTCTCGGAGCGCTACGGACAATTCCTTCGACCTCATGGTTTGGTTTTTGCTCTGACCTGCACTGTCAACTGTGGGACCTTATTTAGACAGGTGTGTGCCTTTCCAAATCATGTCCAATCAATTGAATTTACCACAGGTGGACTCCAATCAAGTTGTAGAAACATCTCAAGGATGATCAATAGAAACAGGATGCACCTGAGCTCAATTTCGAGTAGAATAGCAAAGGGTCTGAATACTTATGTAAATAAGGTATTTCAGTTTTTTCTTTTTAATAAAAGGTATTGTGTGTAGATTGAATCCATGTTATAATAAGGCTGTAACGTAAGGCAATGTGGAAAAGGGAAGGGGTCTGAATACTTTCCGAATGCACTGTACCTTCTATAGATGGTAAGTATTGCTTGATTCATCATCATTTTTGGTTCCAGTAGAAAGTTAAATATCTGACCCGACCAAAGCACGAGACTCTGTTGGCTCTTTAATATTGCTTATGTGATGCATCTGTAATATTGACACTGCAAAGTGCTAGTTAGTAGGTAGAACCTTTGTCAGTAAGCTTCAGGTTATACAGTGGCTTGCGAAAGTATTCACCCCCCTTGGCATTTTTTATATTTTGTTGCCTTACAACCTGGAATTAAAATTGATTTTTTGGGGGGGTTTGTATCATTTGATTTACACAACATGCCTACAACTTTGAAGATGCAAAATATTTTTTTCTTGTGAAACATACAAGACAAAAAAACAGAAAACTTGAGCGTACATAACTATCACCCCCCCAAAGTCAATACTTTGTAGAGCCACCTTTTGCAGCAATTACAGCGCAAGTCTCTTGGGGTATGTCTCTATAAGCTTGGCACATCTTGCCACTGGGATTTTTGCCAATTCTTCAAGGCAAAACTGCTCCAGCTCCTTCAAGTTGGATGGGTTCCGCTGGTGTACAGCAATCTTTAAGTCATACCACAGATTCTCAATTGGATTGAGGTCTGGGGTTTGACTAGGCCATTCCAAGACATTTAAATGTTTCCCCTTAAACCACTCAAGTGTTGCTTTAGCAGTATGCTTATGGTCATTGTCCTGCTGGAAGGTGAACCTCCGTCCCAGTCTCAAATCTCTGAAAGACTGAAACAGGTTTCCCTCAAGAATTTCCCATTTACAAGAGGGCATATTGACCGCACAGCGGTGCGAATCACCTCAAGATAAAAACTGAATATTCAATATCAGTAAGTTAGACTAAATATTAGCACTTCATATACTCGTGAATAATAACATTCAATCTGGATAATAACACAAAACAAATCATAAGGCTAGAGAAATGTATCAACAAATATTACAACAACAAGCAACACTCAAACATGACGGAGGGTAAACGAGGAGAATCAATCTCCAAGAGAAAACGCGACTCACAGATACAGATGATTTATGCTTTTCACCACTGGGACTGGTAAGTGTGGAAAGCGATCTGTTGAAGTCAATAAATGACAAACTGGGCATACTAGAGTTGGTCAGTAAGGATGTAAAAGAGATGAAGGCGAGTCTTGAAATGAGTGACGAAAAAGCTGCGATAATGGAGAACGATACAAAAAAGCTAAAAGGGACAGTCACTAAGATATAAATGGACATTAAGTAACTTAAAAGGGAGAACAACTTTCTGAGAGAAGCCTTACTAGACATACAGACTAGATCGATGAGAGACAATCTAGTACTTACGTGTGTCCAAGAAAAAGAAGAAGAGGTTACCAAAATAATTGTGAATGACTTTTTCTTACAGCGCTTCAAATCCCACTCGATGCTGTCGATAAAATCCAACTCGAACGTGTACACCGTTTCAGACAAAGAGGACAGATATGAGCGTCCTATCATTGCCAAATTTGCTTTCTTTAAAGATAAATTAATGGTTAAAAGCCTAGGTAAAAGACTTGCTGGCACGAAAATAGGCATGAATGATCAGTTCCCGAGGGAGATTGCAGAATGGCGCAAAGTTCTGTACCCAATCTTCAAGGAAAATAGATTAAAGGGAAGCGTATTGCTTTCGTAGTTGATAAACTGTATATAGACAACCAAATGTTCCACGACACAAAGACTACTCCATGGCTATTCTGAAAGTTCTAATAGAGGAGTCGAATAATGGAACACCCAATACTAGCCATGGTAGGGATTGTAATAATAAAACACATTTATAGTATTTATAGTATTTTATAAAGGGATAAGACGGTATTACAAGAAAGGATAACAAGCGAAATAATACATTGTAGTGTATTGAGATTATGACGGTGTTAAATGTTTTTAAGTGGAACTGTAAGAATGTTGATTTTAGTATCAAGAGGGAATGTTTTAGTGTAACGCCACATACAACAGACAGGAAGTGTGTTGTAGACAGGGGGATTGGACAGTAGAGGGAGCCACCCACATCTTGGGAGTTTATATATACTGGGGGAAAAACGAAGAGGGGGCAGAAGCATTCAAGATTCATTTGGGAAACGGAGCTTCTCCAGACTTCGCGGGTCTGTAACTTATGCTGTAACCTCGTGATTTTAATAAAAGCCTTTGAACACGGTGCAGCTTAAGCAGACTCCTTGATTGACGGCAACAACTGCAAACAACAGACACTACAACATCTTCAAATATAACTCATTAGAACACAAGTACTCAATCAACATAGTGGAGATAAAATCATAGTAAACAGAAGACATAGAAGGCACAGTATGTGGGTATGTGTGGATGTATTGTGATGGAAGGTGTGGTGTGCGTTTTTGTGTTTGGAAAAGTGTGGAGTTAAGTGAGTGAGAAAGGAAATGGTCGCATATCCCAGAACCAACGTGTGTCTGTGACCAGGGGTTGTGAGAGAGAGCTTTCAATTTTGTGCTGATGAGGGATATACATTTTAAAATAAAGTATACATCTAATCTATTATTTTATTGTCCTATCATGATGGAATGGTCCCCAACCCTATATCGCAGACACCCACCTGAGCAACCCATACGCCAAAGAGAAGTCCCCATCTGTTTTATGGCCCTGCTGTAAGTTACCTATATGCAGCCAAAACAGAAAGATAAACGCGGTCAGAGACCTAATAGAGCAGCACCGCCCCCTCAAGATTCTGAGCCTGCCTGGCACGGTTGGTCCAACAAAGCCAGAGCCCCCTGATGGGAGAGAATAATATACAAGGAAATTCTCAAAGGTGCTAATGAGAACCTTGACGACCTTGGACCTAGCCGGTGGGGTACCCCCACCCAGGTAGTGGCAGTGCTGGCAACACTGGCTGCAGTAACCCATGGGGAGGGGGTCACACTCGGACAATCAGAGAGGGGGCATATTATTGTGGACCTGGTGGCACAAAATAATCAAAGGTCTGACTGCTCGGAGATGCTTGGGAAAAATGGTTACAACGGGGGACCAGAGTGTTTGTGTCTCAGGGGAAGAGGGTGGATCTGATCTCCATCACCTAGGACTTGACATAGATTAAATAGGTTAATCAAATCTCAAATTTGTGTCAATTTTTGCTCAATCTTGTATGCTTTCTCAAACAGCTGTAACTGTATATGCGTTCGTCAATCAGGTCCTTTCTTGAGTTGGGCTCTGGGATGTAACAACCGTTGAGCATCTGAGCTTATGGTTGCTTGTGGAGGAAAGGGGTTGAGTGTGTTAGAGTATGTGTGTGTGTGTGTATCCCACATCTGTTGCAAGGGGGTAAGGATGTTAGGGAGAATATAGGATGAACCACAATAATTGTTTACTAAATAAGAATTGCTTGACAAAAATGTTATGTAATACAATGGGAATCCTGGTTATAGGTAACAATCCTTCGCATGAACTGCCAACATTATTATGCATATTAATTGATAATGATGGAAATTAAGATATGTAAGATATTTGAATAGATATGTATTTTTAATAGCTATATATATATTGAGGTGAGAGCATTGGAAATGCTTTTGCCGGTTGACCTGCTTCTGTTTTGTAGGTGGCACTGTGTGCTGTTTTCGAAGTATGGGTGATGGCCACTCGGGGGGCCTAGGGATCCGGGGGGATGGGGGTGGTATGCCGATCACTGGGATGACAACCCAACTTGGGATGGGGAGGGACTTTAGCGGGGGGAATAGTGGAGAACAATTGGAGGGTTACTTAGTAGCAATGCAAATATCATGGTACAGCTATATGTATGGACACTCAATCAATATGGTATTTTTGTATTGTAAATTTACAAACATATATTATGATAAATAGATTTGAAACCTGTATCTCATTATGGTAAGTGGTTAAATACGTATAGCCAGTTATAATTGTAATGGCTTAGCAGATAATAACAAAAGAATAACAATATTTACATGGCTCAAAGAAAAGGAATATAATATCTATTGTTTACAGGAAACTCATTTAACAATTCTAGATGAAGTTGTGTGGGAAAAGGACTGGGGGTGCTAAATATACTTCTCCCATGGGCAAAGACTCTCAAAAGGGGTGATGATATTAATTAACAATAATTTCGATCCAAATGTGCAAATTGTCAAAACAGATCCGCAAGGTAGATGGATGATTTTAAATATGTTATTGGACCATAAACAGATATGGCTCATTAACCTTTACGGACCAAATAATGATGATCCAAACTTCTTTGACAATATATACAGTGGGGAAAAAAAGTATTTAGTCAGCCACCAATTGTGCAAGTTCTCCCATTTAAAAAGATGAGAGAGGCCTGTAATTTTACAGGTACACGTCAACTATGACAGACAAAATGAGAAAAAAAAATCCAGAAAATCATATTGTAGGATTTTTAATGAATTTATTTGCAAATTATGGTGGAAAATAAGTTTTTGGTCAATAACAAAAGTTTCTCAATACTTATATACCCTTTGTTGGCAATGACACAGGTCAAACGTTTTCTGTAAGTTTTCACACACTGTTGCTGGTATTTTGGCCCATTCCTCCATGCAGTTCTCCTCTAGAGCAGTGATGTTTTGGGGTTGTCGCTGGGCAACACAGACTTTCAACTCCCTCCAAAGATTTTCTATGGGGTTGAGATCTGGAGACTGGCTAGGCAACACCAGGACCTTGAAATGCTTATTACGAAGCCACTCCTTCGTTGCCCGGGCGGTGTCTTTGGGATCATTGTCATGCTGAAAGATCCAGCCACGTTTCATCTTCAATGCCCTTGCTGATGGAAGGAGGATTTCACTCAAAATCTCACGATACATGGCCCCATTCCTTCTTTCCTTTACACGGATCAGTCGTCCTGGTCCCTTTGCAGAAAAAAAGCTCCAAAGCATGATGTTTCCACCCCCATGCTTCACAGTAGGTATGGTGTTCTTTGGATGCAACTCAGCATTCTTTGTCCTCCAAACACGACGAGTTGAGTTTTTACCAAAAAGTTATATTTTGATTTCATCTGACCATATGACATTCTCCCAATCCTCTTCTGGATCATCCAAATGCACAATAGCAAACATCAGACGGGCCTGGACATGTACTGGCTTAAGCAGGGGGACACGTCTGGCACTGCAGGATTTGAGTCCCTGGCGGCGTAGTGTGTTACTGATGGTAGGCTTTGTTACTTTGGTCCCAGCTCTCTGCAGGTCATTCACTAGGTCCCCCCGTGTGGTTCTGGGATTTTTGCTCACCGTTCTTGTGATCATTTTGACCCCACGGGGTGAGATCTTGTGTGGAGCCCCAGATCGAGGGAGATTATCAGTGGTCTTGTATGTCTTCCATTTCCTAATAATTGCTCCCACAGTTGATTTCTTAAAACCAAGCTGCTTACCTATTGCAGATTCAGTCTTCCCAGCCTGGTGCAGGTCTACAATTTTGTTTCTGGTGTCCTTTGACAGCTCTTTGGTCTTGGCCATAGTGGACTGTTTGAGGTTGTGGACAGGTGTCTTTTATACTGATAACAAGTTCAAACAGGTGCCATTAATACAGGTAACGAGTGGAGGACAGAGGAGCCTCTTAAAGAAGAAGTTACAGGTCTGTGAGAGCCAGAAATCTTGCTTGTTTGTAGGTGACCAAATACTTATTTTCCACCATAATTTGCAAATAAATTCATTAAAAATCCTACAATGTGATTTTCTGAAGAAAAAAAATCTCAATTTGTCTGTCATAGTTGACGTGTACCTATGATGAAAATTACAGGCTTCTCTCATCTTTTTAAGTGGGAGAACTTGCACAATTGGTGGCTAACTAAATACTTTTTTCCCCACTGTATATAATACATGATCAACCCTGCAAGCAATACACAACTCTATTATTATATTGGGAGATTATAATACTGTTTTAAATAGCTCAATGGACCGTAAAGGAAATCACACTACAAACAATCATCCTCATGCTCTTAAGGAAATCATGAATGTCATGGATACATTAGAATTAGTAGATATACAGTGGGTAGAACAAGTATTTGATACACTGCCGATTTTGCAGGTTTTCCTACTTACAAAGCATGTAGAGGTCTGTAATTTTTATCATAGGTACACTTCAACTGTGAGAGACAGAATCTAAAACAATCCAGAAAATCCAGAAAATCACATTGTATGATTTTTAAGTAATTAATTTGCATTTTATTGCATGACATAAGTATTTGATACATCAGAAAAGCAGAACTTAATATTTGGTACAGAAACCTTTGTTTGCAATTACAGAGATCATACGTTTCCTGTAGGTCTTCACCAAGTTTTCACACACTGCAGCAGGGATTTTGGCCCACTCCTCCATACAGACCTTCTCCAGATCCTTCAGGTTTTGGGGCTGTTGCTGGGCAATACGGACTTTCAGCTCCCTCCAAAGATTTTCTATTGGGTTCAGGACTGGCTAGGCCTGTCCAGGACCTTGAGATGCTTCTTACTGAGCCACTCCTTAGTTGTCCTGGCTGTGTGTTTCGGGTCGTTGTCATGCTGGAAGACCCAGCCACGACCCATCTTCAATGCTCTTACTGAGGGAAGGAGGTTGTTGGCCAAAATTTTGCGATACATGGCCCCTCCATCCTCCCCTCAATAAGGTGCAGTCATCCTGTCCCCTTTGCAGAAAAGCATCCCCAAAGAATGATGTTTCCACCTCCATGCTTCATGGTTGGGTTGGTGTTCTTGGGGATGTACTCATCCTTCTTCTTCCTCCAAACACAGCGAGTTTAGACCAAAAAGCTATATTTTTGTCTCATCAGACCACATGACCTTCTCCCATTCCTCCTCTGGATCATCCAGATGGTCATTGGCAAACTTCAGACGGGCCTGGACATGCGCTGGCTTGAGCAGGGGGCCTTGCGTGCGCTGCAGGATTTTAATCCATGACGGCGTAGTGTGTTACTAATGGTTTTCTTTGAGACTGTGGTCCCAGCTCTCTTCAGGTCATAGACCAGATCCTGCCATGTAGTTCTGGGCTGATCCCTCACCTTCCTCATGATCATTGATGCCCCACGAGGTGAGATCTTGCATGGAGCCCCAGACCGAGGGTGATTGACCGTCATCTTGAACTTCTTCCATTTTCTAATAATTGCGCCAACTGTTGTTGCCTTCTCACTAAGCTGCTTGCCTATTGTCCTGTAGCCCATCCCAGCCTTGTGCAGGTCTACAATTTTATCCCTGATGTCCTTACACAGCTCTCTGGTCTTGGCCATTGTGGAGAGATTGGAGTCTGTTTGATTGAGTGTGTGGACAGGTGTCTTTTATACAGGTAACGAGTTCAAACAGGTGCAGTTAATACAGGTAATGAGTGGAGAACAGGAGGGCTTCTTAAAGAAAAACGAACAGGTCTGTGAGAGCCGGAATTCTTACTGGTTGGTAGGTGATCAAATACTTATGTCATGCAATAAAATGCAAATTAATTACTTAAAAATCATACAATGTGATTTTCTGGATTTTTGTTTTAGATTCTGTCTCTCACAGTTGAAGTGTACCTTTGATAAACATTACAGACCTCTACATGCTTTGTAAGTAGGAAAAGCTGCAAAATCGGCAGTGTATCAAATACTTGTTTTCCCCACTGTATGGAGGCTTAAATATCCTGACCTAGTGAGATGTACATGGCGGACACTCAATCAAGCTAGTCGTCTTGACTTCTTTCTTCTTGTTGGCACCAAAAGTTTAAAAAGTGTTGATAGGGGACAGAATGCGGTCGGGCCATCATATAATTGGCATATACAGTTGAAGTCGGAAGTTTACATACACTTAGGTTGGAGTCATTAAAACTCGTTTTTTTCAACCACTCCACAAATTTCTTGTTAACAAACTATAGTTTTGGCAAGTCGGTTAGGACATCCACTTTATGCATGACACAAGTAATTTTTCCAACAATTGTTTACAAACAGATTATTTCACTTATAATTCACTGTATCACAATTGCAGGGGGTCAGAAGTTTACATACACTAAGTTGACTGTGACTTTAAACAGCTTGGAAAATTCCAGAAAATGATGTAATGGCTTTAGAAGCTTCTGATAGGCTAATTTTGATATTTTGAGTCAATTGGAGGTGTACCTGTGGATGTATTTCAAGGCCTACCTTCAAACTCAGTGCTTCTTTGCTTGACATCATGGGAAAATTAAAAGAAATCAGCCAAGACCTCAGAAAAACAATTGTAGACCTCCACAAGCCTGGTTCATCCTTGGGAGCAATTTCCAAACGCTTTAAGGTACCACGTTCATCTGTACAAACAATAGTACGCAAATATAAACACCATGGGACCACGCAGCTGTCATACCGCTCAGGAAGGAGATGCGTTCTGTCTCCTAGAGATTAACGTACTTTGGTGCGAAAAGTGCAAATCAATCCCAGAACAACAGCAAAGGACCTTGTGAGGATGCTGGAGGAAACAGGTACAAAAGTATCTATATCAACAGTAAAACGAGTCCTATATCGACAAAACCTGAAAGGCCACTCAGCAAGGAAGAAGCCACTGCTCCAAAACCGCCATAAAAAAGCCAGACTACGGTTTGCAACTGCACATGGGGACAAAGATCGTACTTTTTGGAGAAATGTCCTCTGGTCTGATGAAACAAAAATAGAACTGTTTGGCCATAATGACCATCGTTATGTTTGGAGGAAAAAGGGGGATACTTGCAAGCCGAAGAACACCATCCCAATTGTGAAGCACGGGGGTGGCAGCATCATGCTGTGGGGGTGCTTTGCTGCAGGAGGGACTGGTGCACTTCACAAAATAGATGGCATCATGAGGAAGGAAAGTTCTGTGAATATATTAAAGCAACATCTCAAGACATCAGTCAGGAAGTTAATGCTTGGTCGCAAATGTGTCTTCCAAATGGACAATGACCCCAAGCATACTTCCAAAGTTGTGGCAAAATGGCTTAAGGACAACAAAGTCAAGGTATTGGAGTGGCCATCACAAAGCCCTGACCTCAATCCTATAGAACATTTGTGGGCAGAACTGAAAAAGCGTGTCAGTAGGAATGGGCCAAAATTCACCCAACTTATTATGGGAAGGTTGTGGAAGGCTACCCGAAATGTTTGACCCAAGTTAAACAATTTAAAGGCAAATACTAATTGAGTGTATGTAAACTTCTGACCCACTGGGAATGTGATGAAATAAATAAAAGCTTAAATAAAGCATTCTCTCTACTATTATTCTGACATTTCACATTCTTAAAATAAAGTGGTGATCCTACCTGACCTATCACAGGGAACTTTTACTAGGATTAAATGTCAGGAATTGTGAAAAACTGAGTTTAAATGTATTTGGCTAAGGTGTATGTGAACTTCCAACTTCAACTGTACTTGGATGTGTAGTGTCAGCAATTGTTGCTGGCATGTCGTGCCTAAGTTTGCTAAGCTTACCAATGAAAAAAAGTATTAAAGTAGTTGGCAATATCAGTTGGTTTTGTGATAAATGAGCCATCTGATTCAATGAATGATGGAGCTGAGTTTACCTTTTTTCCAAAAATTTCATTTAAGGTGCTCCAAAGCTTTTTACTATCATTCTTTGTCATTTATCCTTGTTTCATAGTTTTGTTTCTTCTTCTTTCTATTCAGTTTAGTCACATGATTTCTCAATTTGCAATACGTTGCCAATCGGTTGTGCAGCCAGACTTATTTGCCATTCCTTTTGCCTCATCCCTCTCAACCATACCATTTTTTTATTCCTCATCAATCAACAGGGATTTGACAGTTTTTACAGTCATTTTCTTAATGGGTGCATGCTGATTAGTAACTGGAATAAGCAATTTCATAAATGTGTCAAGTGCAGTATCTGTTTGCTCCTCATTACACACCATAGACCAACATATATTCTTTACATCAACAACATAGGTATACTACAAAACGTATTGTATGACCTCTTATGCACAATATTAGGCCCAGCCTTTGGAACTTTGGTTTTCCTAGATATGGCTACCATATTATAATCAATTCATCCAATGGATTTGGATACTGCTTTCAAACAAATCTCTGCAGTATTAGCAAAGAAATGATCAACACATGTTGATGATTTAATTCCTGTACTGTATGTAACCAACCTGGTAGGTTGATTGATAACCTGAACCAGGTTGCAGGCACTGGTTACAGTTTGAAGCTTTCTCTTGAGTGGGCAGCCTGATGACAGCCAGTCAATATTTAAATCACCCAGAAAGTATACCTCTCTATTGATATAACATACATTATCAAGCATTTCACACATGTTATCCAGGTACTGACTGTTAGCACTTGGTGGTCTATAGCAGCTTCCCACCAGAATTGGCTTTAGGTGAGGCAAAGGAACCTGTAGCCATATTATTTGAACAGTATTTAACATGAGATCCTCTCTAAACTTCACAGGAATGTGGTTCTGTATATAAACAGCAACACCACCATTGGCATTTCTATATTTTCTGTTATAACCTTGTACTGCTACCACTGTATCATCAAAGGTATTATCTAAGTGAGTTTCAGAGATAGTCAGAATATGAATGGCATCTGTTACTAGAAAATTATTGATTTCATGAACCTTGTTTCTTAAGCTACATATGTTAACGTGGGCTATTTTGAGCACTTTTCTTCTGGAATGCTTAATTTGTTTTTATTGTTTTACTGGGAAGCTTAGCAGCAGTAGATGTGCTCATGTTCTTTCTGTTAGTGCACGGTGAGCTGCACACAGTGGACTGCCTCCTCGCGTACACCGGCTCAGTACTAACAGTATAAATCTGGTTCTTAGGCACATGATTACTGCACACAATAGCTGAAGGATCAGCGGTGGCATTCAGGGCAGTTAGAGGGACATAAATTAGGTTACTTTTATTGTGACTACCGACGCCCCTGATGTAATGTACATTTGCTGAAGCATTTTGACAATGGTAGGGATTAGCTGAGCTGGGCTTGGGTCATTGTTAAGTAATTGTCTCAACGCAGCCTTATAATGCTGTGAAAGGATCCAGGAACACAAATGATTTGGGTGGATCCCATCCTCCTTATAAAATGTGTTTTGTTTCCAAAAGGTGCTCTACTCTCCGGCTACCCGGATGAAGCACTAAATAAACTTCAGTTAGTGCTAAACACGGCTGCTAGAATCTTGACTAGAACCAACAAATTTGATCATATTACTCCAGTGCTAGCCTCTCTACACTGGCTTCCTGTTAAGGCTAGGACTGATTTCAAGGTTTTATTGCTAACCTACAAAGCATTACATGGGCTTGCTCCTACATATCTCTCCGATTTGGTTCTGCCGTACGTACCTACACATACGCTATGGTCACAAGACGCAGGCCTCCTTATTGTCCCTATAATATCTAAGCAACCAGCTGGAGGCAGGGCTTTCTCCTAAAGAGCTAATTCTTTATGGAATGGTCTGCCTATCTATGTGAGAGACGCAGACTCGGTCTCGACCTTTAAGTCTTTACTGAAGACTCATCTCTTCAGTAGGTCCTATGATTGAGTGTAGTCTGGCCCAGGGGTGCGAAGGTGAACGGAAAGGCACTGGAGCGACAAACCGCCCTTGCTGTCTCTGCCTGGCCGGTTTCTGTCTCTCCATTGGGATTCTCTGCCTCTGACCCTATTACGGGGGCTGAGTCACTGGCTTACTGGTGCTTTCCATGCTGTCCCTAGGAGGGGTGCATCACTTAAGTGGGTTGAGTCACTGATGTGATCTTCCTGTCCGGTTTGTCGCTCCCTCGGGCTCGTGCAGTGGAGGAGATCTTTGTGGGCTTTACTCAGCCTTGTCTCAGGGTAGTAGGTTGGTGGTCTGTTGATATCCCTCTGGTGGTGTGGGGGCTGTGCTTTGGCAAAGTGGGTGGGGTTATATCATGCCTGGTTGGCCCTGTCCGGGGGTATCGTCGGACGGGGCCACAGTGTCTCCCGACCCCCACTGTCTCAGTCTCCAGTATCTATGCTGCAATAGTCTCCCTCTCTCCCTCCCATCTACTACCTGGCCTGATGACTCCTTGCTGTCCCCAGTCCACCTGGTCGTGCTGCTGCTTCAGTTTCCACTCTTCTGCCTGCGGCTATGGAACCCTGACCTGTTCACCGGACGTGCTACCTTGTCCCAGACCTGCTGTTTTCAACTCTCTCTCTCTACCGCACCTGCTATTTCAACCTCTAAATGCCCGGCTATGAAAAGCCAAGTGACATTTACTCCTGATGTACTGACCTGTTGCAACCTCTACAACCACTGTGATTATTATTTGACCCTGCTGGTCATCTATGAACGTTTAAACATCTTGGAGAAAACTCTGTCCTTAAATGGCCATTTACTTTTTTAATCTCCATCTGGCACAGCCAGAAGGGGACTGGCCACCCCTCAGAGCCTGGTTCCTCTCTAGGTTTCTTCCTACGTTTCTGCCTTTCTAGGGAGTTTTTCCTAGCCACCGTGCTTCTACAACTGCATTATTTGCTGTTTGAGGTGTTAGGCTGGGTTTCTGTATAGCACTTTGTGACATCTGCTGATGTAAAAAAGGTCTTTATAATAACAATTTGATTGATTGATTGATTGATTGATTTGGCATGTATATTCATGGAACACTATTGAAAAAAAGGTTTCAATTTAAAGTTCTCTCAATACCACCATAGAGTAGAAATTCAACAAAAGTTGCCCACACCCACGGAAAATCCCAAGGTCACGTCGGAAAGGCCCAATAATTGTAAGGGGAACCCAAGCGGCCAGCTCCCTTTCTCTCCCAGCAAAATTACTATGTTTTACAACTAAGGTCATATGTCTTTGAATTGCTGTCAGCTATTTCAACAAAAGCATATTATAGTCTGCATACATGTCAATACATACAGTACCTACTCTTTATGTCAAGACATATTCCTGTTAATTTACTCAAATCAGTTTGAAGTGCAGCTACAGTGAGGGAAAAAAGTATTTGATCCCCTGCTGATTTTGTACATTGACACTGACAAAGATATGATCAGTCTATAATTTTAATGGTAGGTTTATTTGAACAGTGAGAGACAGAATAACAACAAAAAAATCCAGAAAAACGCGTGTCAAAAATGTTATAAATATATTTGCATTTTAATGAGGGCAATAAGTATTTGACCCCTCTGCAAAACATGACTTAGTACTTGGTGGCAAAACCCTTGTTGGCAATCACAGAGGTCAGACGTTTCTTGTAGTTGGCCACCAGGTTTGCACACATCTCAGGAGGGATTTTGTCCCACTCCTCTTTGCAGATCTTCTCCAAGTCATTAAGGTTTCAAGGCTGACATTTGGCAACTCGAACCTTCAGCTCCCTCCACAGATTTTCTATGGGATTAAGGTCTGGAGACTGGCTATGCCATTCCAGTACCTCAATGTGCATCTTCTTGAGCCACTCCTTTGTTCTTGAGCCACTCCTTGGCCGTGTGTTTTGGGTCATTGTCATGCTGGAATACCCATCCACAACCCATTTTCAATGCCCTGGCTGAGGAAAGGAGGTTCTCACCCAAGATTTGACAGTACATGGCCCCGTCCATCGTCCCTTTGATGCGGTGAAGTTGTCCTGTCCCCTTAGCAGAAAAACACCCCCAAAGCATAATGTTTCCACCTCCATGTTTGATGGTGTGGATGGTGTTCTTGGGGTCATAGGCAGCATTCCTCCTCCTCCAAACACGGCGAGTTGAGTTGATGCCAAAGAGCTCCATTTTGGTCTCATCAGACCACAACACTTTCACCCAGTTCTCCTCTGAATCATTCAGATGTTCATTGGCAAACTTCAGACAGGCATGTATATGTGCTTTCTTGAGCAGGGGGACCTTGCCGGCGCTGCAGGATTTCAGTCCTTCATCGCGTAGTGTGTTACCAATTGTTTTCTTGGTGACTATGGTCCCAGCTGCCTTGAGATCATTGACAAGATCTTCCGTGTAGTTCCGTGTAGTTCCGGAGATTGACAGTTCTTTTGTGTTTCTTCCATTTGCGAATAATCGCACCAACTGTTGTCACCATCTCACCAAGCTGCTTGGCCATGGTCTTGTAGCCCATTCCAGCCTTGTGTAGGTCTACAATCTTGTCCCTGACATCCTTGGAGAGCTCTTTGGTCTTGGCTATGGTGGAGAGTTTGGAATTTGATTGATTGATTGCTTCTGTGGACAGGTGTCTTTTATACAGGTAACAAGCTGAGATTAGGAGCACTCCCTTTAAGAGTGTGCTCCTAATCTCAGCTCGTTACCTGTATAAAAGACACCTGCTAACCAGAAATCTTTCTGATTGAGAGGGGGTCAAATACTTATTTCCCTCATTAAAATGCAAATCAATTTATAACATTTTTGACATGCGTTTTTCTGGATTTATTTGTTGTTATTCTGTCTCTCACTGTTCAAATAAACCTACCATTAAAATTATAGACTGATCATTTCTTTGTCAGTGGGCAAACGTACAAAATCAGCAGGGGATCAAATGCTTTTTTTCCCTCACTGTAGCTCACTCCTGCCCAGTCTTGATGGCAAAGGGGTGTTAGATCGTAAACTTTGAGCTAACATGAGTTAGTCTTGTTCTTTCGTTGTTTGGGTTACCCTCCTGTTATAAAGTAGTGCATTATGGGTAGAGTTCTGAAACAGATGCAGTAGAAAAATATGAGGGACAATCTAAATTGTACCTAATAACATAATATAATAATATGCCATTTAGCAGACGCTTTTATCCAAAGCGACTTACAGTCATGTGTGCATACATTTTTACGTACCTTTAAAACAAAAACAAAAATATATACTTTTGGGAAATTTCAACTGCTTAGGGGTTCTGTAAGTGATCAACGTTGTTTCTTTTGAGGATATTTTAGCGTGGAACCTTGTCTTTAAGGGCAAGTTCTAGGCATAATGCACATGGGCAGTTGTCACTTTAATGCCAAAACGCACCAACCGGACGGTTGGCTGATTGCTCCTCACCCTGCATAGGATAGAGCAGACCAAAGTTAACCACACAATCATTATATAAACACGGTGTTCACACAGCCCCAACATTGAGTTATCACATGATTTGAACAGCTTGTTCTGCGCCTGCGCACAAGTGGAGTGTCACGATCGTTAGAGTGAGTGGACCAAGGCGCAGCGTGATGAACGAACATACTTTATTTAAAGAGAGTAAACACTCGAACAAAACAATAAACGATACCGTGACGTCCAAAAGTACAAACCAAAAGGAACAAACCAACTGGAACAAGATCCCACAACTATTGTGGGAAAACAGCCTCTATAAATATGGCTCCCAATCAGAGACAACCAGCAACAGCTGACACTCGTTGCCTCTGATTGGGAACCACTCGGGCCAACACAGAAATACAATACATAGAATATACACACCCTGGCTCCACATATAGAGTCCCAGAGCCAGGGTGTGACAGTACCCCCCCCTAAAGGCGCGGACTGCGACCGCGCCTAAACATAAACAAACCAGGGGAGGGCTGGGTGGGCATTCCTCCTCGGAGGCGGTTCCGGCTCCGGGCTCGCCCACCACCCTCCAATAATCCCCCCGTAGCGCCCCTGGTCCGGTCTGGCCCCGCTGGCTGGAGCTGGACTGGACATCGTAGGAGCGGATTGCTTAAGCTCCGGTGTGGAGCAGCTGACCGGTACCTGACCAGGCACCGGTGACCCAGGCACGGGTTGTGCCGGACTGACGACGCGCACCCCTGGCTTGGTGCGTGGAGCAGGAACGGGCCGGACCGGGCTGACGATGCGCACCCCTGGCTTGGTGCGTGGAGCAGCAACGGGCCGGACCGGGCTGACGATGCGCACCCCTGGCTTGGTGCGTGGAGCAGCAACGGGCCGGACCGGGCTGACGACTCGCAACCCTGGCTTGGTGCGTGGAGCAGGAACGGGCCGGACCGGGCTGACGACTCGCACCCCTGGCTTGGTGCGTGGAGCAGGAACGGGCCGGACCGGGCTGACGACGCGCACCCCTGGCTTGGTGCGTGGAGCAGGAACGGGCCGGACCGGGCTGACGACGCGCACCCCTGGCTTGGTGCGTGGAGCAGGAACGGGCCGGACCGGGCTGACGATGCGCACCCCTGGCTTGGTGCGTGGAGCAGGAACGGGCCGGACCGGGCTGACGATGCGCACCCCTGGCTTGGTGCGTGGAGCAGGAACGGGCCGGACCGGGCTGACGACTCGCACCCCTGGCTTGGTGCGTGGAGCAGGAACGGGCCGGACCGGGCTGACGATGCGCACCCCTGGCTTGGTGGGTGGAGCAGGAACAGGCCGGACCGGGCTGGCGACGCACACCGTAGGCTTGGTGCGAGTGGCAGGAACAGGCCGGGCCGGGCTGGCGACGCACACCGTAGGCTTGGTGCGAGGAGCAGGAACAGGCCGGGCAGGGCTGGCGACGCACACCGTAGGCCTGGTGCGAAGGGCAGGAACAGGCCGGGCCGGGCTGGCGACGCGCACCGTAGGCTTGGTGCGAGGGGCAGGAACAGGCCGGGCCGGGCTGGCGACGCACACCGTAGGCTTGGTGCGAAGGGCAGGAACAGGCCGGGCCGGGCTGGCGACGCACACCGTAGGCTTGGTGCGAGTGGCAGGAACAGGCCGGGCCGGGCTGGCGACGCGCATCTTAGGCTTGGTGCGAGTGGCAGGAACAGGCCGGGCCGGGCTGGCGACGTGCACCGTAGGCTTGGTGCGAGGAGCAGGAACAGGCCGGGCCGGGCTGTGGAGACGGATAGGAGGCCTGGAGTGAAGAGCTGCCACAACCCGTCCTGGCTGAATGCCTACCTTCACACACTCTGTGTGAGGCATCAGCACAGGACGTACAGGGCTGTGTACCCGTACTGGCATAACAGCACGTGACACTGGCGCAGGATATCCGGGACCGAGGAGAGGCACTGGAGACCCCGAGCGCTGAGCCGGCACACTCCGTCCTGGCTGCATGCCCACCTTCGCACGACACGTGCGGGGTGCACGCACAGGACGTACCGGACTATGCCGGACCAGTCGTGGCACAGTACGCAGCTCCGCATACCGCAGAACCTGCCCAGTCTCATGCTGCCATGCCTGAGTACGGGGAGTTGGCTCTGCTCTCCATCCAGGCTCCGCCAACCTGCCTTCTGGCCCCCCAAACCCGGTGGCCTCCTCTCCTAATCTCCCAATTCGCCCTGTGGCAGCCTCCTGCTGCCCAGTCGCCCATGCCGTGTGCCCCCCCCTAAAAAAATTCTGGGGTTGCCTCTCGTCCGTCCGACGACGACACTGTTGACGCCGTTGCTCCTCTCTCGCCAGGGCCTTAATCTTAGCCCATGGCCCCTTGCCCCGAGCATTTCCTCCCAGGACCATGATTTGCCCACCTGGGCCATCGCCAACCTCTCCAGCTCCTTTCCCGGCGCTTCCTCCCATGTCCAGGCCGCCTGCTCCTGGACACGCTGCTTGGTCCTGGTATGGTGGGATCTTCTGTCACGATCGTTAGAGTGAGTGGACCAAGGCGCAGCGTGATGAACGAACATACTTTATTTAAAGAGAGTAAACACTCGAACAAAACAATAAACGATACCGTGACGTCCAAAAGTACAAACCAAAAGGAACAAACCAACTGGAACAAGATCCCACAACTATTGTGGGAAAACAGCCTCTATAAATATGGCTCCCAATCAGAGACAACCAGCAACAGCTGACACTCGTTGCCTCTGATTGGGAACCACTCGGGCCAACACAGAAATACAATACATAGAATATACACACCCTGGCTCCACATATAGAGTCCCAGAGCCAGGGTGTGACATGGAGCCAGCTGGCAATTTACACTACTACTACCACCACTCGGTTTTCCAACACCTTAATTAAGGTTAATCTACACTCTGATAATTTTGGGCCCAAAAACCCCCTGGGGAAAGCAATATGGCATATTTGATGTAACTTAAAGTATAAAATTACCTGAGTAGTAATAGTAACTACATAGTATTAGTAATAGTTACTAGATAGTCATTATTTTATTAACAACATTGTAGTTTTTTTTGAATTGCAACTATGTAATTACATGGTAATATTGTTTAGAGCCATAGGTTATTACACAGATGGAACAAGGTATGGGGGAGGGAGGACTCAGGGGGCGGCGTCCTGTAATAACATGTGTCACCAAACTGTAATTACATTGCAATTACTATTTACCTACATTGTTGTTACTAAGAGGATTACTATGTAGTTACTATATAACATCAACTTAAGGATAGGTGTTATCATGTTTTCTTATTAAACATCCTCAATCATTCTGTACTTGCTGAAGTTGATTTAGTTTTCTAGCTTAAGCTTTATTTGAGTTATGGCAGAAGGAAATATATACATAGGTATGTTCAGAATAAATGCTATTGTGTTCAAATTTCAGCAAGCACATGAATAAATTGCTTTATGTTTTATATGTTCACAGCCAAAACCCTGGACGACATAGCAAAAAGGTACAAGAAGGTTCTGGTGACCTACAAAAAGAAGGGAAGCAAGTCCGCTGCTTTCCACAGCGTGGGTGTGGATCGCAACACTGTAGCGATTAATTTGTGAATTTTTATTAGGATCCCCATTAGCTAACGGCGTAACATTAGCTTATTTCCCTGGGGTCCAACACCAATTAATAAGACATTACAAACAATTATAAATGAAGACTTTACAAACATTTAACAAATAGAAAATACAGACAATTAAAATACCTGACAGGTAAAACATTTAACATTCAGTTTATGCTTTCAATTCCCTTTCCAGTCATATGGTCTATCGCATTAGATGATCTTCTTGAAGGTGGATTTACTTTTTGCCTGAGAAATATGGATTGGTAAAGAGTTCCATTCAGCTATGGCTCTTTATAAAACTAGATATAAGGCGATTTGTCCTTGGCTTGGGTTGTCTTAGATGCCCTGAATTTACCTGTCTGGTTTGGTGGTTATGCATGTTGGTAGTATGTACTAACTGGTCTGAAAAATACTGTGGTGTTTTGAAAAATATAACATTCCTAAAGAAAATCTGAAGATTAGATAGCAATTTGTTTTCAACGTGAAGCCATGAGAGATTTTGATGCATTTGGATAATATTCATATGGTAGAGCAATGAAGAGCTAATCTGGCAGCCATGTTTTGAGTGATTTTAGCTTTTTTATATCTTTCTTTGGGGGTGTGTTTGGTCATTGTCCTTTTGAAAAACAAATGATAGTCCCACTAAGCCCAAACCAGATGGGATGGCGTATCGCTGCAGAATGCTGTGGTAGCCGCTGGTTAAGTGTTCCTTGAATTCTAAATACTTTTCCACTGGTCTAATGTCCATTGCTCGTGTTCCTTGGCCCAAGCAAGTCTCTTCTTATTATTGGTGTCCTTCAGTAGTGGTTTCTTTGCAGTAATTCAACAATGAAGGCCTGATTCACACAGTCCCCTCTGAACAGTTGATGTTGAGATGTGTCTGTGTCTTGAACTCTGTGAAGCATTTATTTGGGTTGCAATTTCTGAGGCTGGTACCTCTAATGAACTTATCCTCTGCAGCAGAGGTAACTCTGGGTCTTCCATTCCTGTGGCGGTCCTCATGAGAGACAGTTTCATCATAGCGCTTGATAGTTTTTGCGACTGCACTTGAAGAAATGTTCAAAGTTCTCGAAATGTTCCGTATTGACTAACCTTCATGTCTTAAAGTAATGATGGACTGTCGTTTCTCTTTGCTTATTTGAGCTGTTCTTGCCATAATATGGACTTGGTCTTTTACCAAATAGGGCTATCTTCTGTATACCCCCCTACCTTGTCACAACACATCTGATTGGCTCAAACGCATTAAGAAGAAAATGTATTCCACAAATTCACTTTTAAGAAGGCACACCTGTTAATTAAAATGCATTCCAGGTGCCTACCTCATGAAGCTGGTTAAAAGAATGCCAAGAGTGTGCAAAGCTGTCATCAAGGCAAAGGGTGGCTATTTGAAGAATCTCAAATATAAAATATATTTTGATTTGTTTAACACTATTTTGGTTACTACATGATTCCATATGTGTTATTTCATCGATGTCTTCACTATTATTCTACAATGTAAAACATTTTTGAAATAAAGAAAAAACCCTTGAATGAGTAGTTGTCTCCAAACTTTTGACTGGTAGTGTACATGTAATTTTATAAATACATCTATTACTATTTAGTTTCATATTAATTAATGTACACTTAAGGAAAAGTGTTACCGATTAAATAACTTATTCCAGCCATGAAAGCTGCCAGAGCGCATGGGGACATTGCTTGCATCCACTATGACAGGCTCATTGTCCACCCTCCCTCCCAAAAGCCTGGGGATAAGAGAGCCAAGCCTATGGTTTTGTAGCTTCAACCCCACAGCACATATATATTCAGAGCCAGTGGCGGCTCCTGAAAAAATTCTCAGGAGGGGCAATTTTTCTGATGATTTAGGTGACCTACACACATTTTAAAAAAGATATGTCCAGCAACAACATGAAGACAGGGGCAGCATATAAGTCAATACCAGAAGCATTTATTGACTGATCTGGGGAGATGGATTCCAGTTTCTGTGACAGATTATAAATAATCTCTGATGCCTTTGTTATATTAGCTTTTGGTTGAATGTACTGTCGTAGTAAATATATAATGTTATAGCTTGGTCTGACTAAAATCTTGTGCATGACCCATTTTGTGTTGGGCGTTTGTTTTCAATCAATGCTGTTCCTATCCTATAACAATGGACAAAAGAGTCCTATCTTGTCAGCCTTGTCAGCAGGTGGCCAAGGACAACACCCACGCCATAGGTCTCTCAGTTCTTCCAACTCACGAGTTCTTGCTCTGAGGACACACACACACACACACACACATCATCACTGATAACACACACACACACACACATCATCACTGTTAAACACACACACACACACACACACATCATCACTGTTAAACACACACACACACACACACAAAAATCCCCTCTCTTTAGGCTGAACATTTGAAGACAGAGAACCCGACTCAGAGCCAATGCAACAGTGGAGGGGACCTCGCCCAACTCATCAGGACCAATCAGAAGATCAGAACTACTAGATTCAACCTACATCATTTATTGTATAAAATGTCAGCACACAATGTTTTCGGGGCTCTCTTCAGATAGCTCCCTAAGAGTTTGACGAACGAGTCCGTGCACGCGATTCCAGATATCTTTACCTCTGAATAAACTGCCTTTATTATACCATATCCACCCTGTCCAAAGTCTCTACTTGGTCTCAGTTCTCCAGTAAACTTGTGATTATCAACAGTACACAACGGTAACAAACAATTGGGGGAACTCACGGGGCAGATAGTAAGGTCACAGTGACACAGAAAGCAGTTCAATGTCGGGGCTCGGGGGTACAGAGTCGCTCTCTTACCAGGATCGATTTTCCCTGTGACTGTCAGATCGAGGTCCGCTCCGACCAGGGTGAAGCCGGCCGGCTCCACTTCTCTGTCCGGGACTCTGTCATCCAGCCAAGTCTCCCAGCTGTATTGGATTCCGCTGCCAGCAACGTTTTCATTATTTAGTCCGTTCGTAGCGGGTATGTACACGATCAACAAGATCAGTCCAAAACCCACCACTCGAAATCCATGGTTGGCAGAATGTTTGTAAACTAAGTGTACAAATTAAAAACATAAAATAACGCCACTAAGTGTACAAATTAAAAACATAAAATAACGCCACACTGCAGGTCGCAAAGAGACGCTGCTAGCCGCTATTTGCTTAGTTACGTTCATGGTTACGTCACGTATGACGAAAGCGCGTAAGTGCAAGCCCACAGACACCCATAGAGAATGTATTGAAAGCTTTGAAATTTGAAAAAAATAGATTTTACATGACAGGCTATGAGAGACTTCTGGGCGATTTTCAACCTGACTGAAATCGCCCAAAAACGGGCGGGGCCATTTGAAGCACGACTTTAGCCTGATTTGACATTTAGTGGCAGTCAGATCAGATTACAACACTGATAACTACTGTTGCCGTGATATAATTGATTAGAAAAAAAATCCCTTCCTTTTCCCGTTTGGCAGTGCGTCGCCCATATCGCCCTATTGAACAGGCCGTCCCTGTTCAGAGCCATATCCCTGTAATGCGTAGAGAACATTTTATGTCAAGTGTTATTGAAGTGTTGTGGTTGCAGGTTCACCAGGCTCATCTACAGCCTTTTCTTTTGGGGTGTTGCTATAGGCCACCATGTGCTAACAGTCAGTATCTAAATAATATGTGTGAAACGCTTGATAGTGTATGTGATGTAAACAGAGAGGTCTACTTTCTTGGGAACCTGAATATTGACTGGTTTTCATCAAGCTGTCCGCTCAAGAGGAAGCTTCTGACTGTAACCAGTGCCTGTAATCTGGTTCAGGTTATTAATTAACCTACCAGGATGTTTACAAACACTACAGGAACAAGGTCATCCACATGTATTGATCACATTTTTACTAATACTGTAGAACTTTGTTCTAAAGCTGTATCTATACCCAAACGATGCAGTGATCACAATATAGTGGCTATATCCAGAAAAGCCATAGATCATTGGGAGGGAATGGCTGGCAGGGATGTAGCTCAGTTGGTAGAGCATGGCGTTTGCA
Organism: Coregonus clupeaformis; assembly: GCF_020615455.1. Classification (NCBI taxonomy): domain Eukaryota; kingdom Metazoa; phylum Chordata; class Actinopteri; order Salmoniformes; family Salmonidae; genus Coregonus; species Coregonus clupeaformis. Next base: position 38,322,864 of record NC_059192.1, on the reverse strand, counting down.
ACGCCAGGGTTGTGGGTTCGATTCTCATGGGGGGTATGAAAAATAAAATAAATAATGTATGCACTCACTAACTGTAAGTCGCTCTGGATAAGAGCATCTGCTAAATAACTAAAATGTAAATGTAATTGACAACTTACATGGAAAGCTACTGAGGATGGTAGCTGACTCTATAGCCACTCCTATCTGTCATATCTTTAATCTGAGCCTAGAGGAAAGGCTTTGTCCTCAGGCCTGGAGGGAAGCCAAAGTAATTTTGCTACCCAAGAGTGGTAAAGCGGCCTTTACTGGTTTTAACAGCAGACCTATCAGCTTGCTGCCAGCTCTTAGCAAACTGTTGGAAAAAATGATGTTTGACCAAATACAATGCTATTTCTCTCTAAACAAATTAACAACAGACTTTCAGCATGCTTATAGATAAGGGCACTCAACATGTACTGCACTGACTCAAATGACTGATGATTGGTTGAAATAAATTGATAATAAGAAGATTGTGAGAGCTGTACTGTTAGATTTCAGTGCAGCCTTTGATATTATGGACAATAACATGTTGTTGAGAAAACATGTGCGTTATGGCTTTTCAACCTCTGCCATATTGTGGATTCAGAGCTATCTATCTAATATAACTCAGAGGGTTTTCTTTAATGGAAGCTTTTGTCAAACATGTAAAGTGTGGTGTACTGCAGGGCAGCTCTCTAGGCCCTCTACTCTTTTATATTTTTACCAATGACTTTTCACTGGCATTAAACAAAGCATGTGTGTCCATGTATGCTGATGATTCAATTGCATACACATCAGCAACCACAGCTAATGAAGTCACTGAAACCCATAAAAAAATAGTTGCAGTCTGTTTTGGAATGGGTGGCCAGTAATAAACTGGTCCTGAACATCTTTAAAACTAAGAGCATTGTATTTAGTACAAATCATTCCCTAAATTCTAGACCTCAGTGTCACGGATTCAGCCGAGGCTGCTCCTCCTCCTTGCTCGGGCAGGCTTCGGCGTTCGTCGTCCCCGGAGTACTAGCTGCTTCCGATCTATGTTTCGGTGTTTGTCTTGTTTGGTCTTTATTGTGTACACCTGTTTCCTATTATGTTGCATTGTTTTCCCTTTAAAAAACCCTGTCTCTCATAGTTTATTGTGTGTGATTGTTTTTCGTGAGGTCGGCAAGCTGTTGTGTGCGAGTATTGTTCCTCCCTCTTAGGAGGTATTTTGGTTTTGTACTTTCTATACTGTGTTCAGTAAAGTATGTCTGCCAGTAGCTCGGTGTCCTGCGCTTGACTTCATTTACCGCATACACGTCAGCCTGACAGAATCACACACCACACATGGAGTCAGCAGGAGCGGCGGTGCCAGCTGGATCAATGGAGGAACGCGTCAAACAACAAGCGGCCATGATCCAGGCTCTCGGCACCGCCATGGAATGGGTGGTGAGCACTATGGAGCGATGGGAAAGAGGGGGTCTGCCTACACCTCCTCCGACGATACCACCACCATCGGCGATGCCCATCACTTCACCTCCGGGATCCAGTGGGATTCGGCTCTCACTCCCGAGGGCTTATGATGGCACAGCTGCCGGGTGTCAGGGTTTCCTGCTCCAGGTTGAACTCTACCTGGCAACCATCCACCCGGTGCCCTCGGGATACGAGAGCGTGTCCGCCCTCATCTCCTGTCTGTCCGGCAAGGCGCTGGAGTGGGCCAAGGCCGAGTGGGTGGGAATAGACGCCGCTACTGTCAACTATGCAGAGTTCACCCGCCGCTTCAGGGCATTATTCGATCATCCACCAGAGGGTAAAGCGGCGGGTGAGCGTCAATTCCCCCTCAGACAGGGGAGGAGGAGCGCACAGGAGTTCGCACTGGACTTCCGGACGCTGGCTGCCAACGCGGGATGGAATGAGAGGGCCCTCATCGACCACTACAGATGTAGCCTGAGGGAGGACGTGCGTCGGGAATTGGCCTGCAGGGACACCAACCTCAGCTTCGATCAACTGGTGGACATGTCAATTTGCCTGGATACCCTGTTGGCTACCCGCGGACGTCCGGATTCAGGGCCGTCCATTCCATCCCCCAGCACTTCCGAGCCGACCCCTATGGAGCTTGGAGGTGCTGGAGCTAGGGAGACCAGGAGAGAGACCAGGAGAGAGGCCGTCCCCTGCACCAACTGTGGCCGCAGAGGACACACTGCTGGTCGGTGCTGGGGAGGGTCTCCTAGGAATCGAGGCAGTAGGCAGCGCACTGATGAGTCATTCCAGGTGAGTAGGCACCCAACACACCCAGAGCTCTCTGTTGCGCATTTGTGTATTAAAGTGGTGCTTCCCGAGGTTTCTCCTCATTCCCAGCATTAGGCGCTAGTAGATTCAGGCGCAGCTGGGAATTTTATCGATCGCCAGTTCACCTATAAGTTAGGGATTCCTATTGTACCAGTTGATGTGCCCTTCCCCATCCATGCCCTAGATTGCCGCCCTTTGGGGTCAGGATTGATTAGGGAAGTCACAGCACCTCTCAGGATGAAAACGCAGGAGGGTCATGAGGAGATCATTTGTTTGTATTTGATTCATTCTCCTGCGTTTCCAGTGGTGTTGGGGCTTCCCTGGTTAACATCTCATGACCCCAACATTTCATGGCAACAGAGGGCTCTCAAGGGATGGTCTGATCAGTGTTTCGGGCGGTGTGTAGGTGTTTCCGTAGGGGCAACGACGGTGGAAAGTCCGAACCAAGTTCCCACCATGCACATTCCACCTGAATATGCCGATTTGGCACTCGCCTTCTGTAAAAAGAAGGCGACTCAATTACCACCTCATCGACAGGGGGATTGTGCGATAGACCTCCAAGTAGGCGCTGCGCTTCCTCGTAGTCATGTGTATCCTCTGTCTCAGGAGGAAACGGCGCCTATGGAGACATATGTCACCGAATCTCTGAGACAGGGATACATACGGCCGTCCACCTCCCCTGCGTCATCGAGTTTCTTTTTTGTGAAGAAAAAGGATGGGGGTTTACGCCCGTGTATTGATTACCGTGGTCTCAATCAGATCACAATCAAATACAGCTATCCTCTCCCTCTGATTGCTAGTATGACGGAGTCATTACACGGGGCGCGATTCTTTACAAAATTGGATCTCAGGAGCGCGTACAACCTGGTGCGCATTAGGGAGGGAGATGAGTGGAAGACAGCATTCAGTACCACCTCGGGTCACTATGAGTACCTCGTCATGCCATACGGTTGAATGAATACTCCTTCAGTCTTCCAATCGTTTGTGGACGAGATTTTCCGGGATTGCATGGACATGGTGTAGTGGTGTATATTGATGACATTCTAATATACTCCGCTACACGAGCCGAGCATGTGTCCGTGGTTCGACGGGTGCTTGGTAGACTGTTGGAGCATGACCTGTATGTGAAGGCGGAGAAATGTCTGTTCTTCCAGGAGTCCATCTCCTTCCTGGGACACCGGTTGTCCACGTCAGGGGTGGAGATGGAGATTGACCCCGTTTCTGCCGTGCGTAATTGGCAGACTCCCACCACGGTGAAGGAGGTGCAGCGGTTCTTGGGTTTTGCCAATTACTACCGGAGGTTTATCCGGGGCTTTGGACAGGTAGCAGCTCCCATTACCTCCCTGCTAAAGGGGGGTCCGGTGCGTCTGCAGGGGTCGGCTGAGGCGGACAGGGCTTTTAGACATCTGAAGGACCTGTTTACCTCGGCTCCGGTGCTGGCACATCCGGATCCCTCTTTGGCGTTCCAAGTTGAAGTGGATGCGTCCGAGGCTGGGATCGGTGCTGTACTGTCTCAGCGCTCGGGTACGCCACCAAAACTCTGCCCCTGTGCTTTCTTTTCTAAAAGCTCAGTCCGGCGGAGTGCAATTATGACGTGGGGGACAGGGAGCTGTTAGCTGTGGTTTAAGCCCTGAAGGTGTGGAGGCATTGGCTTGAGGGGGCTAAACACCCTTTTCTCATTTTGACTGACCATCGTAACCTGGAGTACATCCGGGCAGCAAGGAGGCTGAACCCCCGCCAGGAAAGGTGGGCTATGTTTTTTACCCGATTTGTATTCAAGCTCACCTATAGACCAGGGTCACAGAACGCTAAGGCAGACCCCCTGTCCCGACTATATGATACAGAGGAGAGGTCCATTGAGCCCACTCCCATACTTCCGGAGTCTTGTCTGGTGGCACCGGTGGTGTGGGAGGTTGATGAGGACATCGAGCGGGCGTTACGTACCGATCCTACTCCCCAACAGTGTCCAGAGGGTCGGAAGTATGTGCCGCTCGAGGTTCGTGATCGATTGATATATTGGGCTCACATGTCACCCTCCTCTGGTCATCCTGGTATTGGTTGGACAGTGCACTGCCTTAGTGGGAAGTACGGGTGGCCCACTTTAGCTAAGGACGTGAGGGTTTATGTTTCCTCCTGCTCGGTGTGCGCCTAGTGTAAGGCACCTAGACAGCTGCCCAGAGGGAAGTTACAACCCCTACCCTTTCCACAACGGCCGTGGTCTCACCTATCGTTGGATTTTGTCACAGACCTTCCCCCCTCCCAGGGGAACACGACGATCTTGGTCGTTGTGGATCGGTTTTCGAAGGCCTGCCGTCTCATTCCTATGCCAGGTCTCCCTACAGCCCTACAAACTGCTGGTGCCCTGTTTACACATGTCTTCCGGCAGTACAGGGTACCTGAGGATATAGTGTCTGATCGGGCTCCCCAGTTCACCTCTAGAGTCTGGAGGGCGTTTATGGAACGTCTGGAGGTCTCGATTAGCCTTACCTCAGGTTTTCACCCCGAGAGTAACGGGCAGGTGGAGAGAGTGAACCAAGATGTGGGTAGGTTTCTAGGGTCCTATTGCCAGGACCGGCAGGGGGAGTGGTCCGGATATATCCCCTGGGCAGAGATAGCCCAAAACTCACTCCGCTACTCCTCCACTAACCTTACGCCTTTTCAGTGTGTGCTAGGTTATCAGCCGGTCCTGGCACCTTGGCATCAGAGCCAGATCGAAGCCCCTGCGGTGGACGAGTGGTTTCGGCGCTCGGAAGAAACCTGGAATGCTGCGCATGTCCATCTGCAATGGGCTATCAGGCAGCAAAAGGCGAGCGCCGATCGCCACCGCAGTGAGGCTCCGGTGTATGCACCGGGAGATCGGGTCTGGCTCTCGACCCGAAACCTGCCCCTTCGCCTGCCCTGCCGGAAGCTGGGTCGGCGGTTTGTGGGGCCATTTAAAGTCCTGAGGAGATTGAACGAGGTATGTTATAGGTTACAACTGCCCATTTATTACCGCATTAACCCCTCGTTCCAGGCCGGTAGTAGCTGGTCCACTCCAGGTGAGTGAGGTATGGTACGAGAGGTTCCTCCGCCCCCACTGGACATCGAGGGGGCTCCGGCGTACTCAGTCCGTTCCATCTTGGATTCGAGGCGTCGGATGGGGGGCCTGCAGTATCTCGTGGAGTGGGAGGGGTACGGTCCAGAGGAACGGTGCTGGGTCCCTAGGAGGGACGTCCTAGATCCCTCCATGTTGAGGGATTTCCACCGGTGTCACCCGACTCGCCCTGCTCCGCGTCCTCCTGGCCGTCCCCGAGGGTACTGTCACGGATTCAGCCGAGGCTGCTCCTCCTCCTTACTCGGGCAGGCTTCGGCGTTCGTCGTCCCCGGAGTACTAGCTGCTACCGATCTATGTTTCGGTGTTTGTCTTGTTTGGTCTTTATTGTTTACACCTGTTTCCTATTGTGTTGCATTGTATTCCCTTTAAAAAACCCTGTCTCTCATAGTTTATTGTGTGTGATTGTTTTTCGTGAGGTCGGCAAGCTGTTGTGTGCGAGTATTGTTCCTCCCTGGTAGGAGGTTTTTGGTTTTGTACTGTCTATACTGTGTTTAGTAAAGTACGCCTGCCAGTAGCTTGGTGTCCTGCGCTTGACTTCGTTTACCGCATACACGTCAGCCTGACACTCAGCTGAATCAGGTAATGAATGGTGTGGCTGTTGAACAAGTTGTGGAGACTAAATTACTTGGTGTTACCTTAGATTGTAAACTGTCATGGTCAAATATTATAGATTTAATGGTTGTAATGATGGGGGGAGGTCTGTCCATAATAAAGAGATGCTCCACACTCCACAAAGCAAGTCCTGCAGGCTCAGCTGGCCCAGAACAGAGCGGCACGTTTTGCTCTTCATTGTAATCAAAGGGCTAATATTAATAATATCCGTGCCAGTCTCTCTTGGCTAAGAGTTGAGGAAAGACTGACTGCGTCACTTCTTGTTTTTATAAGAAACATTAATGTATAGGAAATTCCAAATTGTTTGTATAGTCAACTTACACACAGCCCTGACACACAAGCTTACCCCACCAGTAGTCTTTTCACAGTCCCCAGGTCCAGAACAAATTCAATGAAACTTACAGTGTTATACAGAGCCATGAGTGCATGGAACTCCCTTCCATCTTATATAGTGCAAGTGAACAGCAAACCTGGTTTAAAAAAACAAATAAAGCAACACCTCAAAGCATAACGCCTCTCCCCCATGTGACCTAATTGTTGTGTGTATGTACTGACATATACTGTATGTGTAACTGATAGATGCACACACACTACATGTTAACCTTTACGGGATCGGTGTCCCGTAAACGGGACGGTTGAGCTAACGTGCGCTAATGTGATTAGCATGACTGTTGTAAGTAACAGCAAACTTTCCAGGACATAGACATGTATTATATGGACAGACAGCTTAACTTCTTGTTAATCTAACTGCACTGTCCAATTTACAGTAGCTATTACAGTGATAAAGTACCATGCTATTGTTTGAGGAGAGTGCACAATAAAAAAGCGTATCACGGCAACTGGTTTAATACGTTCACCTCTGATGGTAAATAATGTACTTATATTCAGTAATCTTGCTCTGATTTGTCATCCTAAGGGTCCCAGAGATAAAATGTAGCATAGTTTTGTTTGATAAAATCAATTTTTACTATTCAAATGTAGGAACTTGGTTCCAAAGATTGTTCCCCTGCTGTCTCGGCTCCACACCCACCCCGCCCGGCCATTGTGATTGAGGCCACTGTGTTCTTGGGGACCTTCAATGATGCAGACATTTTTTGGTACCCTTCCCCAGATCTGTGCCTCGACAATCCCTTCAACCTCATGGCTTGGTTTTTGCTCTGACATGCACTGTCAACTGTGGGACCTTACATAGACAGGTGTGTGCCTTTCCAAATCATGTCCAATCAATTGAATTTACCACAGGTGGACTCCAATGAAGTTGTAGAAACATCTCAAGGATGATCAATGGAAACAGGATGCAACTGAGCTCAATTTTCGAATCTCAAAGCAAAGGGTCTGAATACTTATGTAAATAAGGTATTTCTGTTTGTTTTTAATAAATGTGCAAACATTTCCAAAAAACTGTTTTCGCTTTGTCATTATGGGGTATTGTGTGTAGATTGCTGAGAAAATTGATTTATTTAATCAATTTTAGAATAAGGCTGTAACGTAACAAAATGTGGAAAAAGTCAAGGGGTCTGAATACTTTCCGAAGGCACTGTATGTAAATTGTAAAGTATTTTCTCTGTAATGTCTTTTTCGTTATATGTCAGACCCCAGTAAGACTACCTGTCACCATTGGCGTCGGCCAGTGGGGATCCTAATAAATCACATCTCTACCCCCAAACCACAAGACTCTGGGCAGACTACTGCACCCTACCACACACTTCCCATTTATTCATATTCTGTACACACTTGAATCACTTTAGTCTACCGGACCAATGCAATAGTTATGTCACCTAACTGCACTACTAATGTAGATATAATTCTATGCTGCTACTGCATTTTCCACTCTATGTACATGGGCACACAATGTCCATACTATATGCCCATAGGCTATTTTTGTTTTGTCTATAGGCTATTTTTGTTGTATCTTATTCTTATTTATATTTTATTTTATCTGCATGCTTCTTTTGTAATTGATTTAGTTCAATCTTTGTTAAAAAAATGTTTGGGTATATTTACAAGGTAACATTTCATTGCTCTCTATTTGATTACCATGTCATTTTTGTTGCCATTGCACTGTGTGAGAATGCTGTCACATTTTTTGTTGTTGATTGGACTGGATTTATTTGTCATCACCTGCTGATCCAGGGAACCAAGACTGGCCCTCGTTGTCTGATATACTGTATCATTTATTGTACTTTTCCACAAACCTTTTTTCAAATGGACATGGCATCCAATGCATCCTAAATAATAAAACTCAATAAATATATAAAAATAAGTGTCAACAGCAAGTAGGTCTGCTGCTGGCTTGACGCTGAAAAAGTGTCTTGCCTCTGACTGGCAGCTGTAGTGTCGCCGGTTGGGTGAAGGGCGGGTGAGCTGTGTGAGGGAAACAGCACATGAATGGCAGGAGCTTGGCTACCGCTTGACAAAGCGGCATATCGCTGGTGCCCCATGAATGAGGCAATGGGCAAAAAAGCTGTCGCTCGGTGCTCGACCACGCTGGAGGGACGCCGTCCTCCCGAGTACTCATTGCTAACTGGGTCAGAATATCTTTAATGATAAGTAAAAACTCAGTATTGAGAAGTCATGATAAAAACAGAGCTTGACCAGTCTTGATTAGTCGGCTCTGGAAGGTCATTTATCTTTACACATACTAATAGCCAATAACACCTTGTCTATTGTCCCCCAAATTCTATTTAAATAACATATTCTGTTGACAAAAAAAAATTGACAAATTTGTTTGGTCAAATATGGATAGAGTGTTTTCTTAATGTATGGCTCTTGTGTTTTATGTTAGGACATCACCATCTGTGGTTAGTTAGCTGTAGTAACAATATTTTGTTTGGGTTAATAGTGCTGTGTGCACTCCAACCAGTGGTGGCAGCAATATGCTAAGTAGGCGTCCATCTGCGTGAGAAAGGAAAAGCTGGGGGAAATTCTGTTGTTTTTTGTTACGAGGAGGACACTTCACACCAAATCAAGACATGGAAATGGTTACAGAAATGGTACTTCAACACTCCACATTCAGGTATGAAGCAGTCTTATTATTAGTGTATCTAGTAGAGAACACAGGCACTGCTCCCGTGGATAGCTAGTAGCTTCCAGAGTTAGCTGGCTAGCTAGCTACACTTATCCTGCTGTAGCATATTACTAGCTAGCTTGTTACTAACGTTATTTAACTGTAATAAACTGGGATGTTTTAAAATAAAATAGATAGCTAGGCTCGCAGTAGCTACAATTACTGCTCTTTCTATTTTGTATTAGCTAGCTATACTAATATTAAAATCATGTTATTGTGCTAATGATGCTTCTCTGTTTTCATAACGGGCAGTTGATCAGCTGAATGCCAAGTAATGGAGATTGGTGTAAATCAAAAGGTGAGTTATTCCTATCAAGACTTGGACAGACCAGTTCCACATCCGAAAATTGATTTTAATGCATGTTACTTCTGTCAAGCCATTTTTCACATATTGTTATCACAATGGTAATGTGTGTCACAATTCTCAGAATAAATATTAATTCTTAAAGTGGTTGTTACTCGCATGGCAACACAAAACAAGCAATAGACTGGCAGTAGTGAGAAATGTAAATGGTTTAAGTTGTGTTTGATTCTACTAAAACCACCAGTTGACTTTTATTGCTAATACAACACACTGACTTTATCTTATCAGATGCGGCAGCAAACATATATTAGACCAAAAGAGAGAAGCATCAGATACCACAAACAGATAGGAGTGGATTACCGAACGGGCACACCTGGAGGTCGGAGGGCTCCTAGATAGCATATGATAGCAAAATGTGTCGAAATACAGGAAATTAGTTTTAAAACTGCACAGTTTTCTCTCAGCCTCATGGCAAAATGTGAACAAAATCATGAGATGAGCTATAAAACAGCCCAAAAAAGTATCTGTCCAATGGCAAAAAGTGTAGAATTGCATGAAATGTGCTTTAAAACTGTGACATGCTCTATTAGCCTCATGACAAAATGTATTGAATAGCATTATACAACTGCAAATTGTTCACTCTGCACCATGGCAAAATGTGTTGAAATGCAGCAAGTTAGCTGATTTCCAAAGCAGATTTTTCAAAATGCGGTAGTCCGGCCCTGCAAACAGAGCAACAGAGGGAACTCAAAATGTTTAATGTGAACCAATCCATACATTTGTAAATGCAGTAGTCAGTTCGGGGAACATGAGCCCTGTACAATTACTTTTTGTGATTTGTAACCTGGAGATTTCAGTGTTGAATACCTTCTGTTTATTAGGTAGAATAATATTTTGTCCATTTCACAGGCTTTGGTCAGTCATGTGAAGGAGCTTACCACTGAAAATTATTGTCATGTTATTGAAGGCAGTGCTTTGAAGGGACAGCCTTCTCAAATATGTTACATTAAATAATGGTGCGAAATCATGCATAAGCCTAATTTCATGTTTTGTCTTTGTAATTTATTTCATTACAATAGTGTAATGATGAGTATGTGTTATGCCTATTTATCAGCGTTGGCACTTGTGTTTATAGCAAATCATTTGACCACGCGCCTTGCGGGTTGATATCATTCTCTTTTACTTTTTACTTTGTAAAAATAAGCTGTGACGGGACGGTTTTATGTACTATAACTCTGTTACTAATCAAATGTTTAAAGGGAAACGAAAACGTGCTACGTGTTGCAGTAGGTCTTTAGAATAATGCTGCGAGGAGAAGCAAATGATGCCAGTCAGCCTGCGCAGGATGTCGGCCCATTGAAACTACACCTAAACTACAGTTGAAGTCGGAAATTTACATACACCTTAGCCAAATACATTTAAACTCAGTTTCTCAATTCCTGACATTTAATCCTTGTACAAATTCCCTGTTTTAGGTCAGTTAGGATCACCACTTTATTTTAAGATTGTGAAATGTCAGAATAATTGTAGAGAGAATTATTTATTTCAGCTTTTATTTCTTTCATCACATTCCCAGTGGGTCAGAAGTTTACATACACACAATTAGTATTTGGTAGCATTGCCTTTAAATTGTTTCACTTGGGTCAAACGTTTCGGGTAGCCTTCCACAAGCTTCCCACAATAAGTTGGATGAATTTTGGCCCATTCCTCCTGACAGAGCTGGTGTAACTGAGTCAGGTTTGTAGGCCTCCTTGCTCACACACGCTTTTTCAGTTCTGCCCACAAATGTTCTATAGGATTGAGGTCAGGGCTTTGTGATGGCCACTCCAATACCTTGACTTTGTTGTCCTTATGCCACTTTGCCACAACTTTGGAAGTATGCTTGGGGTCATTGTCCATTTGGAAGACCAATTTGCGACCAAGCTTTAACTTCCTGACTGATGTCTTGAGATGTGGCTTCAATATATCCACATAATTTTCCTTCCTCATGATGCCATCTATTTTGTGAAGTGCACCAATCCCTCCTGCAGCAAAGCACCCCCACAGCATGATGCTGCCACCCCCGTGCTTCACGGTTGGGATGGTGTTAAAAAAATAATGTATGCTCTCACTAACTGTAAGTCGCTCTGGATAAGAGCGTCTGCTAAATGACTAAAATGTAAATGTAAATGTGTTCTTCGGCTTGCAAGCAACCCCCTTTTTCCTCCAAACATAACGATGGCCCTTATAGCCAAACAGTTCTATTTTTGTTTCATCAGACCAGAGGACATTTCTCCAAAAAGTACGATCTTTGTACCCATGTGCAGTTGCTAACCGTAGTCTGGCTTTTTTATGGCGGTTTTGGAGTAGTGGCTTCTTCCTTGCTGAGCGGCCTTTCAGGTTATGTCGATATAGGACTTGTTTTACTGTGGATATAGATACTTTTGTACCCGTTTCCTCCAGCATCTTCACAAGGCCCTTTGCTGTTGTTCTGAGATTGATTTGCACTTTTCGCACCAAAGTACGTTCATCTCTAGTAGACAGAACGCGTCTCCTTCCTGAGCGGTATGACGACTGCGTGGTCCCATGGTGTTTATACTTGTGTACTATTTTTTTTTTTTATGTAGGGGGTAGATCAGCTTTAATATTGCAGATAGATTGTAACTTACATCAATGTAATTGTCTGCATCACTTCCAATCCCCCACATGTTTTTTTTTCTCGCAAATATATATATGTACGTATACATACATACATAAATACATACATATACATACATATATATACACATATCCTTTAAAAATATATATATATATATATTTCCCTTTATTACTTTCCAACCCCACCACCCCTTCCCTAATTGGAGTAAACTAGTGAACAACAATGCTTAGGCTTCTAATTCCAGCTTATACATACTATATACAGTGGGGGGGAAAAGTATTTAGTCAGCCACCAATTGTGCAAGTTCTCCCACTTAAAAAGATGAGAGAGGCCTGTAATTTTCATCATAGGTACACGTCAACTATGACAGACAAAATGAGAAAAGCAAATCCAAAAAATCACATTGTAGGATTTTTAATGAATTTATTTGCAAATTATGGTGGAAAATAAGTATTTGGTCACCTACAAACAAGCAAGATTTCTGGCTCTCACAGACCTGTAACTTCTTCTTTAAGAGGCTCCTCTGTCCTCGTTACCTGTATTAATGGAACCTGTTTGAACTTGTTATCAGTATAAAAGACACCTGTCCACAACCTCAAACAGTCACACTCCAAACTCCACTATGGCCAAGAACAAAGAGCTGTCAAAGGACACCAGAAACAAAATTGTAGACCTGCACCAGGCTGGGAAGACTGAATCTGCAATAGGTAAGCAGCTTGGTTTGAAGAAATCAACTGTGGGAGCAATTATTAGGAAATGGAAGACATTTAAGACCACTGATAATCTCCCTCGATCTGGAGCTCCATGCAAGATCTCACCCCAAGGGGTCAAAATGATAAAAAGAACGGTGAGCAAAAATCCCAGAACCACACGGGGGGACCTAGTGAATGACCTGCAGTGAGCTGGGACCAAAGTAACAAAGCCTACCATCAGTAACACACTACGCCGCCAGGGACTCAAATCCTGCAGTGCCAGATGTGTCCCCCTGCTTAAGCCAGTACATGTCCAGGCCCGTCTGAAGTTTGCTAGAGTGCATTTGGATGATCCAGAAGAGGATTGGGAGAATATCATATGGTCAGATGAAACCAAAATAGAACTTTTTGGTAAAAACTCAACTCGTCGTGTTTGGAGGACAAAGAATGCTGAGTTGCATCCAAAGAACACCATGCCTACTGTGAAGCATGGGGGTGGAAACATCATGCTTTGGGGCTGTTTTTCTGCAAAGGGACCAGGACGACTGATCCGTGTAAAGGAAAGAATTAATGGGGCCATGTATCGTGAGATTTTGAATGAAAACCTCCTTCCATCAGCAAGGGCATTGAAGATGAAACGTGGCTGGGTCTTTCAGCATGACAATGATCCCAAACACACCGCCCGGGCAACGAAGGAGTGGCTTCGTAAGATGCATTTCAAGGTCCTGGAGTGGCCTAGCCAGTCTCCAGATCTCAACCCCATAGAAAATGTTTGGAGGGAGTTGAAAGTCCGTGTTGCCCAGCGACAACCCCAAAACATCACTGCTCTAGAGGAGATCTGCATGGAGGAATGGGCCAAAATACCAGCAACAGTGTGTGAAAACCTTGTGAAGACTTACAGAAAACGTTTGACCTGTGTCATTGCCAACAAAGGGTATATAACAAAGTATTGAGAAACTTTTGTTATTGACCAAATACTTATTTTCCACCATAATTTGCAAATAAATTCATTAAAAATCCTACAATGTGATTTTCTGGATTTTTTTTTCTCATTTTGTCTGTCATAGTTGACGTGTACCTATGATGAAAATTACATGCCTCTCTCATCTTTTTAAGTGGGAGAACATGCACAATTGGTGGCTGACTAAATACTTTTTTTTCCCCACTGTACATTTTATGGACACAATTTTACAATAATTTTGTTTGTTTTTACTCATGAACTTCCTCTACCCTCAACCTCTCCGATCATTTTCATGATGTCCATCCGGTTTGCTTCTATATACCATTTATTTCTAACTGTGCTCTTTCACAAAAGCTCTCAACCTATAACCTATATACTTATTATGGACACAGTATGCTTTACATTAGTTATCTTGTTGTTATTAGTTGTTGTTAGTTATTAGTCCCATTCTTCAACTCCACCCATCTATCTATCTCTTAACACCATCCATATTGGATTTCAATTTACCATATATTTTTAAACTGTACTGTGATGTTTTATAAAAGTTCTGAACCCTTCCATTCTCATTGTTTCTACAGATTGTAAATTGAATTTTTTTTTTTTTGCTAAAAGTATTATTATATTATTGATCGATTGACTCTGACTTTTCAGATCACCCAGTAGTGCTATCTGCAGGGTTAGCTCCAGGTAAATATTGCAATCCTTTAGCCATTCCTGGACCTGTGTCCAAAAACAATCTACAAATGGACAGTACCAAAACAAATGATCTAATGATTCTGTCTCTTCACAGCAAAATCAGCAGAGCTGGGAAGATTGTATCCCCCATGTAAATAAAATTATTTTGAATTTTATATCATAATTTAAATTGAACAATTCTAAGTTTTGAATCCGGCGTCGTTTTGCGATCAGTTCATAAACATAATGCCATGGAATCGGTACGACAAAAATCTCTTCCCAACTATTTTGCAATCTATATGGGACGGCTGTCAATCCTTTGGTCCTGAAATGAAACTGGTATACTTTTTTATTTATCACAATTTTCTTTAATGCAGGGCCGACAGACAAGTTCCTTACTTTTTCCCCCTTCCACTTTCCTCTTACATTTTTGCGGTAATGCTGCAGTTATTTGGTTGTAATTTTGGGTAGAGCAGACATGTTTTTGTTAGCTGCATGTGTGACATACAGTGGGGAAAAAAAGTATTTAGTCAGCCACCAATTGTGCAAGTTCTCCCACTTAAAAAGATGAGAGAGGCCTGTAATTTTCATCATAGGTACACGTCAACTATGACAGACAAAATGAGAAAAGAAAATCCAGAAAATCACATTGTAGGATTTTTTATGAATTTATTTGCAAATTATGGTGGAAAATAAGTATTTGGTCACCTACAAACAAGCAAGATTTCTGGCTCTCACAGACCTGTAACTTCTTCTTTAAGAGGCTCCTCTGTCCTCCACTCGTTACCTGTATTAATGGTACCTGTTTGAACTTGTTATCAGTATAAAAGACACCTGTCCACAACCTCAAACAGTCACACTCCCAACTCCACTATGGCCAAGACCAAAGAGCTGTCAAAGGACACCAGAAACAAAATTGTATACCTGCACCAGGCTGGGAAGACTGAATCTGCAATAGGTAAGCAGATTGGTTTGAAGAAATCAACTGTGGGAGCAATTATTAGGAAATGGAAGACATACAAGACCACTGATAATCTCTCTCAATCTGGGGCTCCACGCAAGATCTCACCCTGTGAGGTCAAAATGATCACAAGAACGGTGAGCAAAAATCCCAGAACCACACGGGGGGACCTAGTGAATGACCTGCAGAGAGCTGGGACCAAAGTAACAAAGCCTACCATCAGTAACACACTACACCGCCAGGGACTCAAATCCTGCAGTGCCAGATGTGTCCCCCTGCTTAAGCCAGTACATGTCCAGGCCCGTCTGAAGTTTGCTAGAGTGCATTTGGATGATCCAGAAGAGGATTGGGAGAATGTCAAATGGTCGGATGAAACCAAAATAGAACTTTTTGGTAAAAACTCAACTCAGTCGTGTTTGGAGGACAAAGAATGCTGAGTTGCATCCAAAGAACACCATACCTACTGTGAAGCATGGGGGTGGAAACATCATGCTTTGGGGCTGTTTTTCTGCAAAGGGACCAGGACGACTGATCCGTGTAAAGGAAAGAATGAATGGGGCCATGTATCGTGAGATTTTGAGTGAAAACCTCCTTCCATCAGCAAGGGCATTGAAGATGAAACGTGGCTGGGTCTTTCAGCATGACAATGATCCCAAACACACCGCCCGGGCAACGAAGGAGTGGCTTCGTAAGAAGCATTTCAAGGTCCTGGAGTGGCCTAGCCAGTCTCCAGATCTCAACCCCATAGAAAATCTTTGGAGGGAGTTGAAAGTCTGTGTTGCCCAGCGACAGCCCCAAAACATCACTGCTCTAGAGGAGATCTGCATGGAGGAATGGGCCAAAATACCAGCAACAGTGTTTGAAAACCTTGTGAAGACTTACAGAAAACGTTTGACCTGTGTCAATGCCAACAAAGGGTATATAACAAAGTATTGAGAAACTTTTGTTATTGACCAAATACTTATTTTCCACCATAATTTGCAAATAAATTCATAGAAAATCCTACAATGTGATTTTCTGGATTTTCTTTTCTCATTTTGTCTGTCATAGTTGACGTGTACCTATGATGAAAATTACAGGCCTCTCTCATCTTTTTAAGTGGGAGAACTTGCACAATTGGTGGCTGACTAAATACTTTTTTTCCCCACTGTAACTCCACCAGTCCTACCTATGATATTATTTACGAAGATTATACTTATTTTAAACATCTTTTTTTTTATATATATATATAATGTTTGTTTTTTTATCAATTAGTATATTTGAGTTTAACCACAATATTTGTTGCATTATTTGTTCTGTCATTTCTGGAGGATTAAATTGAAATTGCAACCAACTTTCTAGTACTTGCATACTATTGTTTGTACAGATGAACATGGTACCTTCAGGCATTTGGAAATTGCTCCCAAGGATGAACCAGACTTGTGGAGGTCTACACATTTTTTTCTGAGGTCTTGGCTGATTTCTTTTGATTTTCCCATGATGTCAAGCAAAGAGGCACTGAGTTTGAAGGTAGGTCTTGAAATACATCCACAGGTACACCTCCAATTGATTCAAATGATGTCAATTAGCCTATCAGAAGCTTCTAAAGCCATGACATCATTTTCTGGAATTTTCCAAGCTGTGTAGTCAACTTCTGACCCACTGGAATTGTGATACTGTGAATTATAAGTGAAATAATCTGTCTGTAAACAAAGGAGCATCACTTCATCAAATCCTCCAGTCACATGCAGGTAAAACATTTTGATCTCTACTAGCAAAGACTAGTAACATAATAAACTTAAAATATGCTATTCTGTTGTTTTTTAAACAATGTTTCTTTAGAGCTGCCAAAACAAAATTATAATGGTTTCTTTGTGATGGAGTTAACTCTTGAACTAGTGTTTTTGTTCTTACTCATAGCCTAGAGTAACATAATCTAATGAAAATGCTATTATGTTCTTTCAAATAATTGGTTTTTAGTATTCTAATATTACCTAGGACCTTCATAAAAACAACCAGATTATTATTATTCTGTTAGTATATGAAATGTATTTATTAGACTGTAAAATGTTGACCCGTTATTACGACCAGTTTCCTGGAAGGTTAACAGTCGTTTGGGACGGCTGGTTTGTGCATCAAGAGCGTACGATCTGGGTTGCAAAGCGACGTGTTTTTGAGTGTTGACATGGAGGCGGTTGAGCAACACTGGGCTGTAACTGGAGCAGACATGGATGGAAAGGTAGGGGCGTTAGGGGTTGAGGAGGATGGGATGAGTGTAGCGTTGGAGGGGGAAAAGGTGGCGGAAGAGTAGTGCGAGTAGATGTGAAGAAGAAGAAGACAGAGGATCTTTTGCAGGTCTTTTGCAGGTCTTGTCAGGGGACAGTAGTGATGAGTGAGGTTCGGTTTGCAGTGTTGTATGGAGGGAAATGGAGTTCAAGGTGTTGGTGAAGTTTAAGGACAAGGGTGGAGTCCGATCGCATTGGCCTGTGATTTGAAGAGTAAAGCAGGAGAGGTTGTGTCTGCTAAAAGTCTTTGTGATGGAAGCTTGGTGGTGGTGTGCATCGATGCTAAACTGCATGAGAAAAGTAGCATACCGGATCAAACCGGACGGCAGTAGGTGAAGGGAGTTATTACGGGAGTTCCAGAAATTGTTAAAATTAAATAAATAAAAGACCACTTGAAGGGAGGCTCTCTTATTGATGCAAAGCATCTCCAGATGGCATGAGAAGGAGAGTGGATAGCCTGTTAGTGCTACTAAACTTTGAGGATCCGGTACTGGCAGAAAAAAATAGGATTGGGTATACAAGTTACTATGTGCAAGCTTATGTTCCGAAACCATTGTGTTGCTTTAAATGTTGAAGGTTTTGGCATGTAGCGGCAGTGTGTAAAGGCAAAAGGAGATGTATGAAGTGTGGGGGAGTTAAATTGCTGTAACTGTGGGGGCGCCCATAGTGTGGCTTATGGGGGTTGTGTATTGATGAAAGGACAGTTGGAAGTGCAGCAGGTGAGGAGTGAGTTCAGAAGCAATTAAGGTAGTTCACACAGAGACAAGCAGGGCACTTAGAAGAGCAGGTATTCCAGGACAGATTGGGATGCAGTTTTGGCGTGATGTAGAGAGCAGAATGGGGAAGAACAGAAGACTGGTAGACATGAGGAAGGTTGGCCTCCCGAGTGGCGCAGCCGGCCGCGACCGGGAGACCCATGGAGTGGCGCACAATTGGCCCAGCGTCGTCTAGGTTAGGGGAGGGTTTGGCCGGCAGGGATGTTCTTGTCCCATCACGCAATAGCGACTCCTGTGGTGGGCCGGGCACAGTGCACGCTGATACGGTCGCCAGATGTACAGTGTTTCCTCCGACACATTGGTGCGGCTGGCTTCTGGGTTAAGAGGGCATTGTGTCAAGAAGCAGTGCGGCTCAGTTGGATTGTGTTTCGGAGGACGCAAGGCTCTCGACCTTCGCCTCTCACGTGTCCATACGTGAGTTGCAGCGATGGGACAAGACTGTAACTACCAATTGGATACCACGAAAAAGGGGTAAAAAATATATATATATAAAAATATATATATGAAAGACATAAGGATGGTTGTTCCATTCATAACAGCAGCAATCAACTGCGCACTAACTGAGAAATCTAAGAATAAGAGGATTGAGATCATTTTGGATCAGGCAGTAAAGTACTGTATCTAGGGATCACAGGACTGACATGGGAAAATGTGAGGGATGACCTCGAGATTGGGAAGCAGTCCTGCCAGGAATCATGTCATGGTTAAATATCATAATGGTGTTAATCCTCCAATGGAACGTGAGAAGTTTGATAGCCAGGATTTACCAGCTAAACCAGATGTGATATGTCTCCAGAAGACATGACTTAAAATCACTCTAGATTTTGTAATACAAAGTTACGTTGCAGTCTGTAGAGTTAGGGTGCCAGGGGGAGGGTGTGCTATCTTTATATAATCAAATACAATTTTATTGGTCATGTACACATATTTTGCAGATGTTATTGCGTGTGTAGCAAAATCCGTATGTTCCTAGCTCCAACAGTGCAGTAATACCTGACAATACAAAAACATACTGCAAAGTTGGCTAGGAGCTAGGAACAGGGCAACCATGTCTGTCGGCTCCATCTTGTATATAAAGCGGGGATCCCATATAGGCTTGTGGGAGAGGGAGTTGAGCAGGAGTATGTAGTGGTAGAAGTGTGGTTGGGAGGGGGGAATTTTGTAATAGTGAACTTTTACAACCTGTGTAAGAGAGTTGATGGCCCTTGTGAGTGTAGAAGGTCAAGATGGGTGATGTGGTGTGGGGATTTGAATGCCCACAGTACACTCTGGGGAGGGTCACAGACTGATGTAAATTGTTAGAGGAACTCCTGGATGAGAAAGGGCTTGTGTGCCTTAATGACAGCCGGAGAACCAGGATTGACCCATTAACTGTAAATGAATCTGATCTCAGTGCAGATATAGAAACAGTATATGATGTAGTAAGAGGAGCAATAGTAGGGGTTGACATGTGATACCCATGGGTACAGGAGGGAGGAGGAGGAAGGCAGTTCCCTGGTGGACTGAAGAGTACAGAGAAGCTGTGAAGAGTAGGAACAGGGATTTCGGGATGTTGAGAAGGTCCCAGCACCTGATACCGTATTGTCATGCACAATCAGTAGTATGGAGGACCATTAGGGAAGCTAAGAGGGAGTATTGGTGCCGGTTTTGTGGAAACAAAGGCAGGACTACTCCTGTGGGAGAGGTTTGGGGGATGATTAAGAGGCTGAGTGGGGTCAGACGAGATTGGGATATCCCTGTGCTGAAAAGTGGCGAGACTGTTGCAGTGAGAGACATGGAGAAGACAGAGATGTCAGCCCAGGCATTTGTGAAGGTGGACAGCTCAACTAATCTGACGGAGGAGGGACAACGTGGAAAAGAAAGGGTCAGACGAGAACACCCAGGGATCCTGGATCAGAGAGAGGTGGTGGAGGATGCATTGAATGCCCCTTTTACATTGGATGAGATGAAGAGAGCGATAGCTTAAGCTGTGGGGTAACATCTCCTGGGAAGGATGAGATGTCGTACATCATGATGGCTCATCTCAGTGACACTGCAATGGGAAAAGTATTGGGCCTTTACATAAGGTGTGTCAGGAAGGGAAGCTGCCTGACCATTGGAAGCAGGCAGTAGTGGTGCCGATACGGAAACCAGGGAAAGACCCTACTAATCCATCAAGTTATAGGCCAATAGCGTTGACATATCATGTCTGTAAACTTATGGAAAGGATGATAACAGAAAGGCTGACGTACTTCCTAGAGAGCAGAGGCCTAATGTCATCAGATACAAGTGGGTTCGGGAAAGGCAGGGGAACGATGGATCCTGGACTGTGTCTAGAGTCAGTGATATGGAAGGCACATGCAAATAAGGAGGTTGTGGTAGCCGTTTTCTTTTAAGTAGAGAAGGCCTATGATTTGATGTGGAAAGAGGACCTGCTTATCAAACTGGATAGCATGGGGGTTGGAGGAAGGATTTTTTTTGTTGGATAAAGGACGTTCTTTTTGGACGATCAATTCAAGTGAGGGTGGGGAGCTCCATATCAGAAAGTTATAAGGTAGACAATGGTACCCTGCAGGGAAGTGTGATTACTCCTTTGTTATTATCCATTATGATTGTGATGTATTCTTCCATGTGAGACTGCAGGTAGAGTTGGGAGAGATGCCATTAGAGTTGAGAAGACAACAACTAACCATGACATATTGGGTAGATCTTCAGGACATAAGGTTACACATCCTACAAAAAAGGTGCTGCTAGAGTGCTGGGAGCATGAACGAGATTTAAATACACGTTTTGGGTGGATAGATAATGGCATGGTGAGAGAAATGGGACTATTTGGGAAGGAGTTCAGCCCCTCTGTGGTTCTTCCTGTTATCCCACCTTGGTTGTTCCCTCAGCCAATGATAGACCTACGGTGGCTTGAGATGGTAAGAGCTGCTGAGGAAGGAGTAGATCCAGTAAATATATAAGTGGACATTTAAAAACTCAGTACTATGCTGTCTTGAATATATTCACTGATGGATCTAAGGACCCGAAAACAGGGAGGACAGGTGCAGCTTTTAGTATTCCTGAGTTTAAGGTGACAGTGACAAAAGGATCAACAGATAATTGATCCATATACACAATGGAGTTGCTGGCCATACTCTTGGCTGCAGAGTGGGTAGAGTAGGTGAGGCCAGACAGGGTAGTCATCTGCTCTGACTCATGTGCAGCACTGGAACAGGCAGGGAAAGGGAAGACACCCGTATAAGATCCAGGAAAAGTTGGGGGCAAGGAGGTCCTCAGGTCGAGAGAGAAGGGAGGATGTAATCACAAGGCTGAGACTGAGACACACAGGGCTCAACAGTACATTGAAATTGTTAGGAAAACATCAGACTGGGAGGTGTGATCACTGTCATGAGGAGATGGAGACAGTGGAACACGTGCTACAGTATTTCAGTGCCAGCAATATGGGAGGGAAAGGGGAGATTGTTATCAGATTTAAGGAGTAATGGTGTTGAAGAGCCAAGCGTAAGTGAACTGCTGAGAATATCTTCAGGGGGTGTCGTTTTTCAGGAGACGAGCATAATGGGTAGGATTTAGACCTTCCCGCTCTCTGGTCCACACTCCAGTCCAGTTGGTGGCGGTAATGCACCTTAAAGTTGTTTGCCAACCGCCATATAAAAACCACAGAAGAAGAACCTGGAAGTGAGGTCCATCTAGGCCAGATGTATACTAATGGACAGCCCGACAATATTCTGCAGCTGATACATATAGGCTGAAAGGCCCGGCGGTTTTAGTGTTAACACCCCCTGTATCCCTTTTCCTACAGTCGGTGGAGAAACCAACTTTTGAGTGTTTAGAGATAAAACACATCAGTAATACATCCATTATTATTTTCAGACATGTCTAAAGAAGCATGATATGAAGAAAATGTAGTCTATTTCAGAAGAACAGAATAGCATACTGTCATGACTTGCCCTCATGGGTTGAGGATCAAAGATGCCGGCTAGGAAAAGGTTTGAACACCCACTTTCCTGGGGAACAGTTTTATGACCGGTCATAAATTCCTTTAAGAAACATAATTTTCCGTGCCATGGAGTATTGGGAGAGGGAATTTCCCTGTGGAACAAAGGAAGTCTTCCCGCCAAGACTCCAACATCCAAAAGTGGATAATGAAACAATATTCCTACTTCAAAGAATGTGGGAAAGGGTCATTGGGGACTTAAAGAACAATCATGTCAAATTCGTTACTATGTTGTGATGTCATTAAAGATGGTGGAAAAACATAACTTTATCTCTGGGGGTGTACACTTCCCAGTTATGAGGTTTGCATCTAATTGTTGTATAAAATGAATGATTAAGTATAATAATACTTTTGTGAAGATAACAATGTGATTTTAGCATTCTAGATGTGATGATTGTTTTCCATATTGATTTGTTCTCAGTCAGTGGCCACGCCCAGATGAGCACAAACATGATGAAACGCCCCCTTTTCTACTCAAGTATAAAACCCCACGTGACGAAATTCACCTCAGACCAAGCAGATTATGGTATAAGCCAGATGTTGCAAATGGTTGAATTTCTACCAGACCAGGAAGCGTGAAGCTGAAGCTACATGGCTTAAAATGGTTAGACCAGGAAGCCCCACGGTTTAAAATGGTTGACACGCTACAGACCAGCAGACGTGCAGCGTGAGCAGAATATGGCAAAATGGTGAAACTCTGAAACTCTCAACCTCTACACGAGGTGAAGAAGAAGACTACGCACTAGACCTTATCATCTCAGTCTGCAGCTGGCATGTATAGTCGTCTAGAAAACTTTAACTAAAGACACGAGTTGGGAAGGACAATCCCTCTCAGACAACCGTTGGTACATCTAAAATATCTATTCTAACAGATCAATTCTACGAACTACAGGGTATGCTGAAGTATTCATTCTAACCACCACTACACCAAAGCTCTACCAAGGACATTGGGATCTCTGGTGGGCAAACCACACAACTCAACTATCGAGGACAGCTACACATAAATGCATGTTGCATTTCTAATCCGAATGAGCGGGTGCTGAACATTTGTATTTCCGTGAGCGTAGTTTCCAAAGTATCAACGATAGTTTGAATCTCTGTCTCTCCCTTCCAAGCATTCATGCTATTGTTAGTCAAGACCACTAGGGACCTGTTTACATTTACATTTTAGTCATTTAGCAGACGATCTTATCCAGAGCGACTTACAGTTAGTGAGTGCATTCATTTTCATACTGGCCACCCGTGGGAAACGAACCCACAACCCTGGCGTTGCAAGTGCCATGCTCTACTAACTGTATTACGTTAGTAATCAATAACCTATTTGTGTATGTGTGTGTGTGTGTGTGTGTGTGTTTGTATTGTGTTATCATTTAGTTAGTTAGTAAATAAATAATTAAGCCAATTTGTGTATTGCTGATTCATCAATAAGGTTAGGGTTCTTGCAGGTTCAAGGATTATGCGACGTTGAGAATGAGACTGATAAGAGGTAATTATTTGATAAGTGACTGTTATCGATATACATATCTAAGAGTTTAATTCGGGAGATGGTAACTCGTTAAGCAACTTCTTCCGTGGTGCCCCAAATTCCTAATGAGTTAATTATTACATGATTAATTTAATCGAGTGACAATTAAACATAGTTTGTTGATTCTATAAATAGTAGTCATACATTAAAGTAAGTCAAGTCACGACAATACACTGAGTTGTCCGTATGTTAGCTCCTGATCTGACTATGCCAAATGGCTGTGGGCTACACTAGTTCATTTAGCAGAAAAAATGTGCTTAGAATTCCGTGGCATTATTCTATATTATTTTATAGTATGAAGAATACAATTGAACAAAGCTGAATAAAATAGAAAGGATATTTCCTCCAAATGATTTGAGGGAGTGTGCACATGCGGCTATTCTGTGTTGAGCGGTTAACAAAGAAATTGGTACTCCTATATGCTTTATTTAGAGTTATTAATGTAACTTTAGTTGTTCTACAAACGTTGGGCTATATGTTGAGATTTTTTATACATTCTAAGGCTGCATGATGCGACTCTAATGATGATTTGAAAAAAGTTGCTTGAAAGGCATGAGCTCTGCTTAGTTTTTTGCACAGGCTGTACACACTTCGTCAGTCTCTCATTCACAATTTGACAAGCACTTGATAATGCCTCGAATTTCACGGCTGCATCCCCTTTGTGTGGCCGTAATGCACCCCCAAAAAAACATGCCTTTTGCGGCCAGTGGCAGTTGTGCCCCTAGCCCGGAGTGCTGCGTTGTGCCCTTCTCCCTGAGTGCTGCACGCACTGAAGCACCGCTCACTCACATGGCTCTCCATCACATGATCAGATCTTTCTCACAGGCTACAAGTGAAGACAGACACATCCGGGACGCAACTGTGCGCGTCCTTATCCAATGCCGAGGTGCATATTGAAGATATTGGAAGAACTGTCCACATTTACTTTTCGTCAGCCAACAAGATGAGTAGTCCTAACGAACAGCAAAAGCACTAGCCTATGTCAATCTACTATCCCCCATAGTGCAAAAGTCGGCCTATTCTATTCTGTGGGAGAAATAAGTATTCCAAAACATAGTCTGGGACAGTTGTGGGATGCGATAGATCCCAAATCAATACAACCACTAGCATCAAAAAAACTTTTTTACGCAATGTGGCTGACGTAACAGATCAAAATGTTTAGCTTAAAATGTTAATGAACTATTAGGCTATTTCTTCACATTATAAGCGCAGCAATGCGCACATGGCGGTAGGCTATAAGATCGAATGTTCCATTAGCGGGAAAACACCATTATCAAAAGTGACCGCAATATGCGATTATGTATGTATTGCTTTTATTATAAAGGTGAATTTTTATGGTGAAAGTTATGTTCCCCGAACTTGAAACTCACACGTTGCTTATGTATGCAAGTTAGGCTCTACACCCCTTGTACAGCGGATTAATATGTTTCAATTGAAGAAGTTATTTGGCCACTTTGGTTGTGATACAAACCTTATCAAAACATATAGGCCTATGGTTTAGGCTACACAAGGTGTGTGACTATGATTAGATAAAGTCGCAAAAAAAAGGCTTTGTTTCTTATGCTGGGCATCATTCACAAGTGATATGTGATGTGGTGATTTGAAGGAGTCCGGCACAGGAGGGTAAATCACAGAATAACAGGATTTATTCCGGAATACAGAGTTACGCAATAAAGCTTTCAAAACAGTCCATTGCACAAAACAGGCGCACTGAAACCAAGAAGGCACACAGGGAAAATACCTGGTGATACAAAATACAAGGAGCTCCACCGAGCTTCACTAATTTCACAATATACAATCACACACAAAGACAAG
Source organism: Coregonus clupeaformis (assembly GCF_020615455.1). Classification (NCBI taxonomy): domain Eukaryota; kingdom Metazoa; phylum Chordata; class Actinopteri; order Salmoniformes; family Salmonidae; genus Coregonus; species Coregonus clupeaformis. Next base: position 38,297,233 of record NC_059192.1, on the reverse strand, counting down.
GGGGCAGAGGGAAGACTTATACAGGTACTGATGACGGGATATGAACCAGGTGTGTGTAATAAATAAGACAAAACAAATGGAATGATGAGATGAGGAGCGGCAGTGGCTAGAAGGCGGGTGACGATGAACGCCGAAGCCTGCCCGAACAAGGAGAGGAGGCAGCCTCGGAGGCAGTCGTGACAGTACCCACCCCTTAACACGCAACTCCAGCAGCGTGCTGACACCGGCCTCGGGGACGACCAGGAGGAAGCGGAGCTGGGCGAGCCGGATGGCGAAGGTGGAAATCCGGCAACAGGGAGGTTTCGAGGATATCCCTCACTGTGACCCAGCACCGCTCCTCCGGACTGTACCCCTGCCAATACACAAGGTACTGATGGTCCCCCACCTGACACCTCGAATCCAGGATGGAACTGACGGAGTACGCCGGGGCCTCCTCGATGTCCAGAGGGGGCGGAGGGACCTCCCGCACCTCAGACTCCTGGAACGGACCAGCCACCACCGGTCTGAGGAGAGACGCATGGAACGAGGGGTTAATACGATAATCCGGAGGGAGTAATAACTTATAAGTAACCTCGTTTATTCTCCTCAGGACTTTGAACGGCCCCACAAACCGCAGGCTCAGCTACCGGCAGGGCAGGTGGAGGGGCAGATTCCGGGTCGAGAGCCAGACCCGATCACCCGGTACGAAGACCGGGGCCTCTCTGCGGTGGCGGTCAGCGTTGGCCTTCTGGCGACGTACGGTACGTTGGAGGTGGACGTGGGCAGCGTTCCACGTCTCCTCCGTGCACCTAAACCAGTCATCCACCGCAGGAGCCTCGGTTTGGCTCTGATGCCACGGTTCCAGACCGGCTGATAACCTAAAACACATTGAAATGGCGTTAGGTTAGTGGAGGAGTGGCGGAGAGAGTTCTGGACATATTCGGCCCATGGCAAGAACACCGACCACTCCCCCGGCCGGAACTGGCAGTTGGACCGCAGGAACCTACCCACATCCTGATTCACCCATTCTACCTGCCCATTAGACTCGGGGTGAAAACCAGAGGGAACACTTATAGAGGTACTGATGACAGGATATGAACCAGGTGTGTGTAATAAACAAGACAAAAGAAATGGAATGATGAGATGAGGAGCGGCAGTGGCTAGAAGGCCGGTGATAACGAACGCCGAAACCTGCCCGAACAAGGAGTGGAGGCAGCCTCGGAGGAAGTCGTGACATGATAATATATAATTCACAAGTGATAGGCTCATATTGTCACCCATCAGACTATTCTTGATTTAATCTTGTCTTTACATATACTAAATAATATATGTGTGAAATTTGTTTTGATTTAGATTGGACCATTATCATGCACCTGTCTCGAAACAGGGGCAGCGGGAATAAATAAATATAATCTATGAATTGAAATAGCGAATGGAGGACGCTTTTCCTGTGGTTCAGCCAAGAGTGTGCAAAGCTGTCATCAAGGCAAAGAGTGGCTATTTGAAGAATCTCAAATATAAAATATATTTTGATTTGTTTAACACTTTTTTGGTTGCTACATGATTACATATGTGTTATTACATAGTTTTGATGTCTTCACTATTATTCTACAATGTAGAAAATAGTTTTAAAAAATACAGAAAAACCCTTGGATGAGTAGGTGTTCTAAAACTTTTGACCGGTAGTGTAGGTCCTGGATGGCAGGAAGCTTGGCCCCAGTGAAGTACTGGGCTGTACGCATTACCCTCTGTAGCGCCTTATGGTCGGATGCCGAGCAGTTGCCATACCAGGCAGTGATACAACCGGTCAGGATTCTCTCAATGGTGCAGCTATATAACTTTTTGAGGATCTGGGGACCCATGCCAAACTTTACAGTTTCCTGAGGGGGAAAGGCATTGTCGTGCCCTCTTGATGACTTTCTTGGTGTGTTTGGACATTGATAGTTTGTTGGTGATGTGGACACAAAGGAACTTGAAACTCTCGACCCGCTCCACTACAGCACGTCGATGTGAATGGGGGTGTTTTCGGCCCTCCTTTTCCTGTAATCCACGATCATCTCCTTTGTCTTGCTCACGTTGAGGGAGAGGTTGATGTTCTGGCACCACACTGCCAGGTCTCTGACCTCCTCCCTATAGGCTGTCTGATCGTTGTCGGTAATCAGGCCTACCACCGTTGTGTCGTCAGCAAACTTAATGATGGTGTTGGAGTCATGCTTGGCCACGAAGTCGTGGGTGAACAGGGAGTACAGGAGGGGACTAAGCATGCACCCCTGAGAGGCCCCCGTGTTGAGGATCAGTGTGGCAGATGTGTTGTTGCCTACCCTTACCACCTGGGGGCGGCCCGTCAGGAAGTCCAGGACCCAGTCTCAGAGGGAGGTGTTTAGTCCCAGGGTCCTTAACTTAGTGATGAGCTTTATGGGCACTATGGTGTTGAACTCTGAGCTGTGGTCAATGAACAACATTCTCACATAGGTGTTCCTTTTGTCCAGGTGGTAAAGGGCAGTGTGGAGTGCGATTGCGATTGCATCATCTGTGGATCTGTTGGGGCGGTATGCGAATTGGAGTGGGTCTAGGGTATCCGGGATGATAGTGCTGATGTGAGCCATAACCAGCCTTTCAAAGCACTTCATGGCTACCGGCGTGAGTGCTACAGGGCGGTAGTCATTTAGGCAGGTTACCTTCGCTTTCTTGGGCATAGGGACTATGGTGGTCTGCTTGAAACATGTAGGTATTACAGACTCGGTCAGGGAAACGTTGAAAATGTCAGTGAAGACACTTGCCAGTTGATCCGCGCATGCTCTGAGTACACGTCCTGGTAATCGGTCTTGTGAATGTTGACCTGTTTATTGGTCTTGCTCACATCGGCTACATAGAGCGTGATCACACAGTCGTCCGGAACAGCTGGTGCTCTCATGCATGCTTCAGTGTTGCTTGCCTCGAAGCGAGCATGAAACGCATTCATCCCGTCTGGTAGGCTCGCGTCACTGGGCAGTTCGCAGCTGGGTTTCCCTTTGTATTCTGAAATAGTTTGCAAGCCCTGCCACATCCGACGAGCATCAGAGCTGGTGTAGTAGGATTCAATCTTAGTGCTGTATTGACGCTTTGCCTGTTTGATGGTTCGTCTGAGGATATAGCGGGATTTCTTATAAGCGTCCGGATTAGTGTCCCACTCCTTGAAAGCGGCAGCTCTAGCCTTTAGCTCGGTGTGGATGTTGCCTGTAATCCATGGCTTCTGGTTGGGATATGTACGTACGGTCACTGTGGGGACGATGTCGTCGTCAGCCATTGACTGAGGTAGTATACTCCTCAATGCCATTGGATGAATCCCAGAACATATTCTAGTCTGTGCTAGCAAAACAGTCCTGTAGCGTAGCATCCACGTCATCTGACCACTTACCTATTGAGCGAGTCACTGGTACTTCCTGCTTTAGTTTTTGCTTGTAAGCAGGAATCAGGAGGATAGAATTATGGTCAGATTTTCCAAATGGAGGGCGAGGGAGAGCTTTGTACTCGTCTCTGTGTGTGGAGTAAAGGTGGTCTAGAATTTATTTTCCTCTGGTTGCACATGTGACATGCAGGTAGAAATGAGGTAAAATGGATTTAAGTTTGCCTGCATTAAAGTCCCAGGCCACTAAGAGCGCCGCTTCTGGATGAGCATTTTCTTGTTTGCTTATGGCCTTATACAGCTCGTTGAGTGCGGTCTTAGTGCCAGCGTCGGTTTGAGGTGGTAAATAGATGGCTACAAAAAATATAGATGAAAATTATCTTGGTAGATAGTGTGGTCTACAGCCTTTCATGAGGTACTCTACCTCAGGCGAGCAATACCTCAACACTACCTTAATATTAGACATCGCGCACAAGCTGTTATTGACAATAGACACACAACCCCACCCCTCGTCTTACCAGACGTAGCTGTTCTGTCCTGCCGATGCATGGAAAACCCAGCCAACTGTATATTATCCCCATCGTCGTTCAGCCACGAAACATAAGATATTACAGTTTTTAATGTCCCGTTGGTAGTATAGTCTAGAACGGAGCTCATCCAGTTTATTCTCCAGTGATTGCACATTGGCTAATAGAACGAATGGTAGAGGTGGGTTACCCACTCACCGACTAATTCTCACCAGGCACCCTGATCTCCGCCTCCTGTATTTCCGTCTTTTTTTAATGCGAATGACGGGGATTTGGGCCTTGTCTGGGCGCAACATTATATCCTTCGCTTCCGACTTATTAAAGAAAACATCTTCGTACAGTTCGAGGTGAGTAATCGCTGTTCTGATATCCAGAAGCTTTTTTCCGTCATAAGAGACGGTAGCATCAACATTATGTAAAAAATATGTTACAAACAATGCGAAGAAAAATACACAAAATAGCACAATTGGTTAGGAGCACGTAAAACGACAGCCACCCCCTCCGGCGCCATTACAGACTGCCGGTGTGACGGTAATATGGTCACCGCAACAGCCCTAATCATATACTGTAAGACTCTCAGCTGTGGGAGGATCTACTCTTAGAATTTTAGCAGATTTTCTTCATTTTAGGCTCAAAATAAGCGTGTTACCCTCTTACATCAGGCTGTCCACTTTATATTACAATGTAAATTATGTAAGCATTTGTAGGCCAATTTTGAATCTGTAGAATGACTACATTGCCCATAATGCTCAATGACTGGATTTTATTTATTTGTTACCATGGCAATAATGGTAATATTAATATGCAACATACAACCAGCAATAATATGCAATATACAGCCAGCACTTAGTGGGCCCATGCGTAAAATCTTATGACCCGCTGCCCTGTTTTCCCCAACTCTTAAACAAACCCTCAAATCCATTCAAATAATGCGGTCAAATCAAGCAAGGTACATAATGAGTCAAATGAGCACTAGGCCTAAAACATAGGCAACAAATGTGAGCTGGTAGATTTGTCAGCCAATATAGGAGGTGGAAATTTCACTCCCAGTTTGAATGTGAGTCGTGCGCAACGGACATGCAGGAACAGCCCTAGCCTACTGTTTTTTAATAGATTATAGTTATATTAGATATGGATACCATGGGCTCATTGTAGGCCTATCATAACATTGAATTGTAAAGAGAAAGCAAGTACCATGATCCCACAGGAAATAGGCCTATGGGACTTTTTAAATACTCCAGAGTTGAGAATATTACCGGTAGGGGCCTATATCCAGAGACCAAAAACCTGACCACATGAACACGTTTGATTTGCAGAAGGGGGCAAATCCATTTCAATTATGCATCACAATAGTAATTTTATTTATATTTTAGGCTATACTGTTTTTTAATAGATATGGATAACATGGGTTCATGGTAGGCGTATCAAAACATGTGCCCCGACACACGCATCAGCGAGCGGGCATATCAAACATCAGAAAGCAAGTGCCATGATCCCACGGGAACTATGGGAGATTTTTTTTATGTTGGTAGCCTATCCAGAGACCAAAAAGCTCAACAGATAAACACATATTTGATTTGCAGAAGGGGGAAATTGCATTGAATCAAATTATGAATTTCCATTGATTTACCACCCATAAGGGCGGAGTGCCGCTAGTAATATTTTATCAGGCTATTGCCCAACGTAGCTTTTTTTTTGTGAAAGGTCGTCAATGAGATTAGAATTTGTGACCTGCCACTACCCAGCCCTGTACTTAGCACATTGCCCGAACCGGTATGGAGCTGAAGGGTGTACTACAAAGCAGGATCAATGAGTTATCCAACTAACTTTGATAAACAACCAGAAATACAGTGGGGGAAAAAAGTATTTAGTCAGCCACCAATTGTGCAAGTTCTCCCACTTAAAAAGATGAGAGAGGCCTGTAATTTTCATCATAGGAACACGTCAACTATGACAGACAAAATGAGATTTTTTTTCTCCAGAAAATCAAATTGTAGCATTTTTTATGAATTTATTTGCAAATGATGGTGGAAAATAAGTATTTGGTCGATAACAAAAGTTTCTCAATACTTTGTTATATACCCTTTGTTGGCAATGACACAGGTCAAATGTTTTCTGTAAGTCTTCACAAGGTTTTCACACACTGTTGCTGGTATTTTGGCCCATTCCTCCATGCAGATCTCCTCTAGAGCAGTGATGTTTTGGGGCTGTCGCTGGGCAACACGGACTTTCAACTCCCTCCAAAGATTTTCTATGGGGTTGAGATCTGGAGACTGGCTAGGCCACTCCAGGACCTTGAAATGCTTCTTACGAAGCCACTCCTTCGTTGCCCGGGCGGTGTGTTTGGGATCATTGTCATGCTGAAAGACCCAGCCACGTTTCATCTTCAATGCCCTTGCTGATGGAAGGAGGTTTTCACTCAAAATCTCACGATACATGCTTTCCTTTACACGGATCAGTCGTCCTGGTCCCTTTGCAGAAAAACAGCCCCAAAGCATTATGTTTCCACCCCCATGCTTCACAGTAGGTATGGTGTTCTTTGGATGCAACTCAGCATTCTTTGTCCTCCAAACACGACGAGTTGAGTTTTTACCAAAAAGTTCTATTTTGGTTTCATCTGACCATATGACATTCTCCCAATCGTCTTCTGGATCATCCAAATGCTCTCTAGCAAACTTCAGACGGGCCTGGACATGTACTGGCTTAAGCAGGGGGTGTCACGGCTGTCGGTGAGATGCGGTTGAAGAAGTCAGGTGCAGGACACAGAACTCTCGGACACGTACTTTAATCCGATACTGAACAATTGAACACAGAAAATAACTCCACGCTGGGAGGAAATAACCCGCTCACTAATGACATACGTGAAGGGAAAACAATCACACACAATATCCCGATGAGAGACAGGGGTAAACAATACAGACAAAACTAAACAGACACCGATAACATCGAACGGCAGCAGCTAGTACTCCGGGGACGACGAACGCCGAAGCCTGCCCGAGCAAGGAGGAGGAGCAGCCTCGGCAGAATCCGTGACAGTACCCCCCCCCCCCCTTGACGCGCGGCTCCAGCCGTCGGGGACGGCCAGGAGGACGCGGAGCAGGGCGAGTCGGATGACTCCGGTGGAACTCTGTCAACAGGGAGGGATCTAGCATGTCCCTCCTAGGGACCCAGCACCATTCGTCCGGACCATACCCCTCCCACTCCACATGATACTGCAGACCCCCCATCCGACGCCTCAAATCCACGATGGAACGGACTGAGTACGCCGGAGCCCCTTCGATGTCTAGTGGGGGCGGAGGGGCCTCTCGTACCTCATTCTCCTGGAGTGGACCAGCTACCACTGGCCTGAGGAGAGACACATGGAACGAGGGGTTAATGCGATAATTAATAGGCAGCTTTAACCTATAACATACCTCGTTCAATCTCCTCAGGACTTTAAATGGCCCCACAAACCGCCGGCCCAGCTTCCGGCAGGGCAGGTGAAGGGGCAGGTTTCTGGTCGAGAGCCAGACCCGATCTCCCGGTGCATAAACCGGACCCTCACTGCGGTGGCGATCGGCGCTCGCCTTTTGCCGTCTGATGGCCCGCTGCAGATGGACATGCGCAGCGTACCATGTCTCCTCAGAGCGCCGAAACCATTCATCCACCACAGGAGCCTCGATCTGGCTCTGATGCCAGGGTGCCAGAACCGGCTGATAGCCCAACACACACTGGAAAGGAGTAAGATTAGTGGAGGAGTGGCGGAGTGAGTTTTGGGCTATCTCTGCCCAGGGAATATACCCCGACCACTCCTCCTGCCGGTCCTGGCAGTAGGACCTCAGAAACCTACCCACATCTTGGTTTACTCTCTCCACCTGCCCATTACTCTCAGGGTGAAAACCCGAGGTAAGGCTGATCGAGACCCCCAAACGTTCCATAAACGCCCTCCACACTCTAGAGGTGAACTGGGGACCCCGATCAGACACTATATCCTCAGGCACCCCGTAGTGCCGGAAAACGTGAGTAAACAGGGCTTCTGCCGTCTGTAGGGCTGTAGGAAGACCTGGCATAGGGATGAGACGGCAGGCCTTAGAAAACCGATCCACAACGACCAAGATCGTGCTATTCCCCTGGGAGGGGGGAAGGTCCGTGACAAAATCCACCGACAGGTGAGACCACGGCCGTTGTGGAACGGGGAGAGGTTGTAACTTCCCTCTGGGCAGGTGTCTAGGCGCCTTACACTGGGCGCACACCGAGCAGGAAGAAACGTAAACCCTCACGTCCCTGGCTAAGGTGGACCACCAGTACTTCCCGCTAAGACAGTGCACCGTCCGACCAATACCAGGATGACCAGAGGAGGGTGATGTGTGAGCCCAATAAATCAGTCGGTCACGGACCTCGAGCAGCACGCACCTCCGTCCCTCTGGACTCTCTGGGGGAGTAAGGTCGGTACGTGACGCCCGCTCGATTTCCGTGTCGACCTCCCACACCACTGGTGCCACTAGACAAGACTCCGGTAGTATGGGAGTGGGCTCAATGGACCTCTCCTCTGTGTCATATCGTCGGGACAGAGCGTCTGCCTTAACGTTCTGTGAACCTGGGATATACGTGATCTTAAATACAAACCAGGCAAGAAACATGGCCCACCTAGCCTGACGAGGGCTCAGTCTCTTATCTGCCCGGATGTACTCTAGGTTACGATGGTCAGTCAGAATGAGAAAAGGGTGGTTAGCCCCCTCAAGCCAATGTCTCCACACCTTCAGGGCTTGGACCACAGCTAGCAGCTCCCTGTCCCCCACGTCATAATTGCGTTCCGCCGGACTGAGCTTCTTGGAATAGAAAGCACAGGGGCTGAGTTTTGGAGGCGTGCCCGAGCGCTGAGACAGTATAGCACCGATCCCCGCCTCGGACGCATCCACCTCGACTTGGAACGCCAAAGAGGGATCCGGATGTGCCAGCACCGGAGCTGAGGTGAACAGGTCCTTCAAATGACTAAACGCCCTGTCCGCCTCAGCCGACCACTGCAAACGCACCGGGCCCCCCTTTAGCAGGGAGGTAATGGGAGCTGCTACCTGTCCAAAACCCCGGATAAACCTCCGGTAGTAATTGGCAAAACCCAAAAAACGCTGCACCTCCTTTACTGTAGTTGGAGTCTGCCAATTACGCACGGGTGAAACGCGGTCAATCTCCATCTCCACCCCTGACGCAGACAACCGGTGTCCCAGGAAGGAGATGGACTCCTGGAAAAACAGACATTTCTCTGCCTTCACATACAGATCATGCTCCAACAGTCTACCCAGCACCCGACGTACCAGGGACACATGCTCGGTACGTGTAGCGGAGTGTATCAGAATGTCATCAATATACACCACTACCCCCTGTCCATGCAAATCCCATAAAATCTCGTCCACAAATGATTGGAAGACTGAAAGAGCATTCATTCAACCGTATGGCATGACGAGGTACTCATAGTGACCCGAGGTGGTACTGAATGCTGTCTTCCACTCATCTCCTTCCCGAATGCGCACCAGGTTGTAAGCGCTCCTGAGATCCAATTTTGTGAAGAAGCGCGCCCCGTGTAATGACTCCGTCATACTAGCAATCAGAGGGGGAGGATAGCTGTATTTAATAGTGATCTGATTGAGACCACGGTAATCAATACACGGGCGTAAACCCCCATCCTTCTTCTTCACAAAGAAGAAACTCGAGGACGCAGGAGAAGTGGACGGCCGTATGTATCCCTGTCTCAAGGATTCGGTGACGTATGTCTCCATAGCAGCCGTCTCCTCCTGAGACAGAGGATACACATGGCTGCGAGGGAGCGCAGCGCCAACCTGGAGGTCTATCGCACAATCCCCCTGTCGATGAGGTGGTAATTGAGTCGCCTTCTTCTTACAGAAGGCGCGTGCCAAATCGGCATACTCAGGAGGAATGTGCATTGTGGGCATTTGGTTCGGACTCTCCACCGTCGTTGCCTCTACGGAAACACCTACACACCGCCCCACACACTGATCAGACCATCCCTTGAGAGCCCTCTGTTGCCATGAAATGTTGGGGTCATGAGATGTTAACCAGGGAAGCCCCAACACCACTGGAAATGCAGGAGAGTCAATTAAATACAACTGTATAGTCTCCTCATGACCCTTCTGCGTTTTCATCTTCAGTGGCGCTGTGACCTCCCTAATCAATCCCGACCCCAAAGGCCGGCTATCTAGGGCATGGATAGGGAAGGGCACATCGACTGGTAATATAGGGATTCCTAACTTATATGAGAAATGGCGATCGATAAAATTCCCAGCTGCGCCTGAATCGACTAGCGCCTTATGCTGGGAGTAAGAAGAAACCTCTGGAAACACAACTTGAATACACATATGAACAACAGAGAGCTCTGGGTGAGTTGGGGCCTTACTCACCGGGAATGACTTATCCGTGCGTTGCCTGCTGCCTCGAATCCGAGGAGACCCTCCCCAGCACCGAACCGCCGTGTGTCCTCGGCGGCCACAGTTGGTGCAGGGGACAGCCTCCCTCCTGGCCTCCCTACTACCAGCACCCCCGAGCTCCATAGGGCTCGGCTCGGAGGTGCTGGGGGATGGAATGGACGGCCCCAGCTCCGGACGTCCGCGGGTTGCCAACAGGGTATCCAGGCGAATCGACATGTCCACCAGCTGATCGAAGCTTAGGTTGGTGTCCCTGCAGGCCAACTCTCGACGAACGTCCTCTCTCAAGCTACACCTGTAGTGGTCGATGAGGGCCCTCTCATTCCATCCCAAATTGGCAGCCAGAGTCCGGAAGTCCAGTGCGAATTCCTGCGCGCTCCTCCTCCCCTGTCTGAGGTGGAATAGACGCTCACCCGCCGCCTTCTCCTCCGGGGGATGATCGAACACTGCCCTGAAGCGGCGGGTGAACTCTGCATAGTTCACAGTAGCGGCGTCTATCCCTCCCCACTCGGCGTTGGCCCACTCCAGTGCCTTGCCGGACAGACAGGAGATGAGGGCGGACACGCTCTCGTATCCCGAGGGTGCCGGGTGAATAGTTGCCAGGTAAAGTTCCACCTGGAGCAGGAAACCCTGACACCCGGCTGCGGTGCCATCATGAGCCCTCGGGAGCGAGAGCCGAATCCCACTGGACTCTGGATGTGAGACGATAGGAGTGGCCAATGGTGGTGGTATCGTTGGAGGAGGTGTGGGCAAACCTCCTCTCTCCCATCGTCCCAAAGTGTTCATCACGTTATCCATGGCGGCACCAAGATTTTGAAGCATCGCTGCCTGTTGTAGGACGCGCTCCTCGAGTGATCCGGTCGGTGCCGTCGCTCCTGCTGACTCCATGTTGTGGTGTGTGATTCTGTCACAGCTGTCGGTGAGATGCGGTTGAAAAGGTCAGGCACAGGACACAGAACTCTCGGACACGTACTTTAATCCGATACTGAACAATTGAACACAGAAAATAACTCCACGCAGGGAGGAAATAACCCGCTCACTAATGACATACGTGAAGGGAAAACAATCACACACAATATCCCGATGAGAGACAGGGGTAAACAATACAGACAAAACTAAACAGACACCGATAACATCGAACGGCAGCAGCTAGTACTCCGGGGACGACGAACGCCGAAGCCTGACCGAGCAAGGAGGAGGAGCAGCCTCGGCAGAATCCGTGACAGTGGGACACGTCTGGCACCGCAGGATTTGAGTCCCTGGCGGCGTAGTGTGTTACTGATGGTAGGCTTTGTTACTTTGGTCCCAGCTTTCTGCAGGTCATTCACTAGGTCCCCCCGTGTGGTTCTGGGATTTTTGCTCACCGTTCTTGTGATCATTTTGACCCCACGGGGTGAGATCTTGCGTGGAGCCCCAGATCAAGGGAGATTATCAGTGGTCTTGTATGTCTTCCATTTCCTAATAATTGCTCCCACAGTTGATTTCTTCAAACCAAGCTGCTTACCTATTGCAGATTCAGTCTTCCCAGCCTGGTGCAGGTCTACAATTTTGTTTCTGGTGTCCTTTGACAGCTCTTTGGTCTTGGCCATAGTGGAGTTTGGAGTGTGACTGTATGACGTTGTGGACAGGTGTCTTTTATACTGATAACAAGTTCAAACAGGTGCCATTAATACAGGTAACGAGTGGAGGACAGAGGAGCCTCTTAAAGAAGAAGTTACAGGTCTGTGAGAGCCAGAAATCTTGCTTGTTTGTAGGTGACCAAATACTTATTTTCCACCATAATTTGCAAATAAATTCATTAAAAATCCTACAATGTGATTTTCTGGATTTCTTTTTCTCAATTTGTCTGTCATAGTTGACGTGTACTTATGATGAAAATTACAGGCCTCTCTCATCTTTTTAAGTGGGAGAACTTGCACAATTGGTGGCTGACTAAATACTTTTTTTCCCCACTGTAACTATTGATTTTCTGGTTCATTAACAAAGTTAAACTTAGATATGTGTTTTTGGTTGTTGAGTCAATTAGCACATGCCCATTTCAAGTTTATCTTTCCAAAAAATACAAAGTTATTTCAGAATTTTTAAGCAAGTTGATACTGCTTTGTAGTATACCCTTCTGATCTACTGAGTCACATAGGCTAACAATTTCAAGTCTCATGGCTATGTCTTAGTAGATATGTGACTCGTTTCAGGAAACTAGGAGTATGTCGCATGTCACTACTTCAAAGGAGTGCCATTTCAACGTAAACTTTTTTAAAAAATCAAAATGCGTTTTTTGGCAAAAATGTATTCTGGAACATGTGAACTTCATATGCCTTAATAACAAACCTGTATGCCATATGTAAATACAAATAATATTTTTAAATTACGAGCCTAGTTGGTTTAGCCATGGAAAAAGACAGCAACCTTCCCGCTAGTCATGATTGGCTAAGATAATGAGTGGGCTGGACATGCAGAGAAATGAGTTCGGATTGGTCTACCATGTAGCGCGCTTCTGTCTATAACATGAGCTGCTCAGTATCTGTAGGTAATCCTTTCTAACGCCGCTTAAAAAAAAAGATATCACGTTTTAGAATTGCATAAGTGTTGCTCTCCACTTTCTGGAGGACCGAGTTTTGAAATCAGTGGAATTAGAGTATGATAGCTAAGGAGATGGAGAAAATTCTGGCATTTGATTGCAAATATGCAGACTGAGTCGAAAAGAGAACACACAGAAGGATGTTGTATAAAACACCTGTCTCCGGATTACATCTTCAAACTAAGGGCAACCATGGCATCCGTGACAGAGAGGGAGAAGCGTACATCCATGTATATGAGTAAGAGAGTCTAGCTAGCTACATTTTCAGATATGACACATTTCTAATTTTGTCAGAATGTCGTTTTAATATCAAGTTAAATTGTACTGTTAGCTAGCTAGCTAACGTTACGTGTATGATCTGTGTTGTAATATTATTTGTATCTCAGAGCCATTTGCATTGCTAGTTATAGCCTAATGTTAGCTAGCTAACGTTGAACCTGGTTGGTTAGCTACCTGCAGATTCATGCAGGGTAGTAACATTATGAGTTGGGATTATGGTTCATTGTTTAGCTAGCTAGCTACACGTCTAAACAAAAGACTCCACAATGCAAGTAACTATTTCAATGGAATGTTTATGATGTCACTGATACAACTGTCGATAGACGTAGCTGGTAAATTTGGTCTGGCTATCTACTCTGATTTCAGAGCACTCTCTTCTGAGTGTGCCAGAGTGCAGAATAACTGACACATTATGAACGCTCAACACCTGTTGAATATGGCCGGTGTCAGTAAACGTTGGCAAAAAAGCATAATTAAATTGTTGCCAGCAGCTCAGTTGCAGTCACCAATGCTCTGGATAACATAAAAGACTAACCAGCTCTGCTAGGGAGAGTAAAATGGTCAGCGTGAACTGTTCTCTCATTTGTGTCTGGAAGTAGCTAGCAAGCTAGCCAATATTAGCCAGTTAGCTTGGGTGCTTGAGTGCTATTGTTAGGTCAGAACGCTCAGATCAACCCTACTATTCGGCCAGAGCGTCCAGTGTGCGCCCTGAATGCTCCGAGAGCGAAACGCTCTGAATTTACAAACGGCCAATCTGACAACGCTCTGAGTTTACGAACGCCCAGAGCACACTCTGGCACTCCAGATTAAATGTATGAACACACCCGTAGTATAAGCCAGCCTTTAGTCTTGAAATCTTTGGTTGTTTAGTATATAGCCTCACATGTGACTCCTTAAAGAGATGGGTGGGGCTAAGGCTTAAGAGGGTGTGAAAGATGCTGAATGGGTGTAGACAAAGAAGAGCTCTCCAGTAGGTACCAAAACATTCAAGGCCATTTTCTCAAAAGTGAGGTTACAAGTTTATCAACTTTCAAAGCAGAATTACTTTCCCATTGTTCCTCAACTGTAGTGTATGATATACCATTTTCTAGCTCTGAGTCTCTACTTTTATCCAATGTAAAAAACACAATTTCAGATTTTGCTACTTTAGACCGAATCGAGCCGGTCAGTCACATATGTGCTTCTATTGACACCTCACCACATCTGGTAGGCAATAATTTAATGTTAATATAATTTGTTAAATTCAATTTGTAGGGAAGTTGAAACATCCAAACTTGAGAGTATATGAAGAGGACAGGACAGTTAAGGGTAAAAAGTAAGACAGGATACTTATTTTTCTTAGTTATAAATTATCCTCTGTAAGACAGTGCAACCCTGGATGTTTTGAATACAGACACGTTTTGAATACATGTTAGTTCCAGTCCTGTACCGGTGGATTACTTCCATGGTAAAAACAACAAAGGTCGAAGGTTTGATCCCCACTTGCTTCTATCAACAACATAAGGTAAAGCTATGTTTGCACAATCAATGTCGAATATAATGTGGTTACAAATAATTGCCATATGTGTTTCTACATGACCTTACAGTATAACAGAATCCTCAACAAGATAGCACTAATTCATGAAAGAGCCAACTCAGTGGCCTTGTGGTTAGAGTGTGTGTGTGTGTGTTACTTACGAACATTACCCTCTTGGGGATGTGGTCCGACTCCACCAAGGGGTTTTTGTAGAGCCACAGCTCCTCTGGCTGGATCACTCTCTCAAAGGGTTCCAGGAACTCTGTGAATCTGAGGGAGAGACACACAAACATGCACATTAGCTCTCAGTCATTACCAATACATTTATTTTCATATGGGTGGCCCCAGCCGGAATCAAACCCACAATCCTGGTGTTGCAAGCCTCATGCTCTACAGGACCACACGATCTAGTAATGCAATGCTTTTAGTTCTTTTTTGACGGGTAAGACAGCAAACTAGCGCTCCAACACTGTATGTTTAGAACATTGAAGAGGATTTTATATTTGCTACTGGACTTAACACGTTTTTACACTTAATAGTTAAAGATTCCATCTGGGATCTTAAACACTTACACATTTGTAACATATTGTATGAATTGGAATTTGAAACATATCATACAAATTGCAAAAAATTATTTACAGTCAATTTGTTTTAAAAAATTGAAGGACGTTACAGATCATACGAAATGGATGATTATAGTACACACTTTTCGGGGACCCATTTTGGCTCATGAGCACTACTTTCAAAACTACTGGCTGAAATTATACAAAAGCTCTTGAGCATTATTTTAACACATTTTTCCTGTTCATGTTGAAGCCCTTGACCTCAACTGACCAGTACATGGACAGAAATGTAAAAAATCCATTGGGGCAGAGTCATGTAGTTGAGTTGGCTTTTCCCCAGAAGAGCCTCACTAAAGACTCCTGCTCGGTAACATTCATATCGGCTGCGTCCCAAATTGAACCCTATTCCCTATATAGTGCACTACTTTTGAACAGAGGCCAATGGATCCTGGTCAAAAGTAGTGCACTATATATGGAATAGTGTGCCATTTGAGTGTACCATCGAGTACCAAGAGGTTAGCATACTTGCCCCGCAGCTTCCTCCAGCCTCTCTCTCCCTAGCCGCCCAGGGATCTGTCAGACCCGACCTTGATCTCTCCCAGTGAAACAAAGGCTTTCCATCAGTCCACTCTAAAACCTGTCTTCCACTGCGGATCCTGCCAACCAGGGCTGACCGTGAGAGTGCCGAAAAAAATCTGCCCAGACAGTAACCACAAAACTAGGGTTCACTTGAGGAAAAGCTATTTTTATATTTCTCACACGATTTTTGTAAAAAAAAATTGACCAAGGTACTATAGCTGTTTCTATTTGTGGCTAATGATTAGTCTACACTGTTTACTTACTGTGTGCAGTGCCGTTCCTACACATTAGAGACATGAGCGGCCGCTTAGGGCCCCTGGCCATTAGGGTGCCCCCAACACAAAAAAATATACAGTTGCGGCCAAAAATATTGGCACCCTTGCTCTTTTCTTAAATACTGAAATTCCATATTTCTTCTAAAATAGGTTGAAATTGAAAAAAAAACTTTGTTCTCCACACCAATTTCATTTTTGTAAAATTAAGTTTTCAGTTTTAATGTAGAAAATAAAGACACAATTATTGGCACCCCGGAGCTAGTACTTGGTTGCACCGCCTTTGGCCAAGATAACTGCCAACAAGTGCTTGTTGTAGCCATCAATGATCTTGCTGCACATTTCTACTGTCAATTTGGCCCACTCTTCAGCAGTAAACTACTCTAATTCTTCAATGTTTGAGGGGTGCCCTCCACCAACTGCTGTTTTCAGCTCTCGCCATAGGTTCTGGATGTGATTCAGATCTTATCTCTTCGCTGGCCACCCCAGAACAGCCCAGCATTTCTTCTTGTTTGGGGTCGTTGTCCTTCTGGAAACCCACAACCTTCAACAAAGACACCGTTTTTGGACACATTGGACTCCAAAACACCTTGATAATCTGCTGATTTCATTATGTATTGCACACATTCAAGGCATGAAGAGAAGGGCAGTAATGAGAACATCAGCATAATAAGATGTTGTTGTTATTGTTTGAATGTATTATTTCTGCTATTTTCGGCAAAGGGCTGCTGTTGGCCGTATAATTTCATTAGTCATTTCCAGCTGTCACTCAACGACCTTATGTCCCTCTCAATGCTGTCCTCATTCCCCTGCATGGCTAGTAATTGTACCCTGTGTGGAATGTGGGTAGAACACTGATCTGTAATATTTTTATCTTCTATTTAGAGTTTCTAGTCACTCGTTTAGCCCTTGAGACAAAGGCAGTGCTATCAGAACCCATTGTATTCTTCACACCCATCGTCCACTTTTTGTAATTCCACTCCAGTCTTTCTATTCTGCCTGTAGCCTTTGAAGTGGCAGTCAATCTCAATTCTCTGTAAAGTAACGGTGACTTGAATATTACATGGCTCCAATATATGTCTGGCCTCCCTCCCGAATGGAGAGAAAAAGCGAGGGAGACAGAGAGGGTCAGAGAGAAAGATTGCCGAGACAGCAAAGCAACCCTGAAGCATTATCGAACCACCCAATGTTTGATTGTACAGAGGGTGTTATTTTCTTCGAACGCTTCACTTGGTCGTTGGGTATTCCTATATTTACCAACTACTGAAGGAGACACAAGAAAGCCTGATTGAACTTTTCAAAAACCCACCTAAACAACCCTTCATCCTGGGTAAAATGTTCTGTCGACCAATTAAATAAAAATAGAGCTCTTTGGCTATAAAGATCCGTGCTGTGTTTACAGACGACCAAATTAAACATTAAATGAAAAGAACACCCTCCCTAAAATCAAAGATGAGGGAGGTTTGATAATGCTGTGGGGTTGCTTTGCTACCTCTGGTACTGGGCGCCTTGAACATGTGCAAGGCATCATGAAGTTAGTAGATATCAGGTGTTTGAGTCAAATTTTCAACCCAGCGTCCAAAAACTGGCTCTCCATTGAAGGTTGCGGGTCTTCCAGCAGGACAACGACCCCAAACACACATCAAAAAGCACCCAGGAATGGTTCAAGAAGAGATGCTGGACTGTTCTGGAGTGGCCAGCGAGGAGTCCAGATCTGAATCACATCCAAAATGTATGGCAAGATATGAAAACAGCAGTTGGCGGAGGGCACCCCTCAAACATTGAAGAATTAGAGCAGGTTGGTGCTGAAAACTGGGCCAAATTGGCAGTAGAAATGTGCAGCAAGCTCATTGATGGCAACAAGAAGCGTTTGTCTACATTTATCTTGTCCATAGGCTGTGCAACCAAGTCCTAGCTCTGGGGTGCCAACAATTTTGTCCATGCAATTTGTCTTTTCTCAATTTAATTGTAAACTTAAGTAAACAAAAATAAAATAGGTTCTGCAAAGTAGAAAATCGAATAACATGGTGTGGGGACCAAAAGTTTAATTTAAATTGTACTTATTTTAGAAGAAATGGGGGAATTAGTTAGGAAAAGTGCAAGGGTGCCAATATATTTAGCCACAACTACATAATTTATATACATATACACTCATCGGACAGTTTATTAGGTACACCCATCCAATACCGGGTCGGACCCCCTTTTGCCTCCAGAACAGCCTAAATTCTTCGGGAATGGATTCTACAAGGTCTCAGAAACGTTTGTTGCTAGATTGGAATCAAGGGACGTAACGTGTGCCAGGAAAACATTCCCCACACCAGTACACCCCAGCCACCAGCCTGTACCGTTGACACCAGGCAGGATGGGTCCATGGACTCCTGCTGCTTACGCCAAATCCTTAATGCCATCAGCATGACGCAACAGCATTCGTCAGACCATGTTTTTCCACTCTTCAATTGTCCAGTGTTGGTGATCGCATGGCCACTGGAGCCGCTTCTTCTTGTTTTTAGATGATAGGAGTGTAACCCAGTGTGGTCGTCTACTTTGCATACTTTCAGTTTTTCCAAACTCACTTCACTTGCGCAAAATAAGGAAGCTCGCGCTGCTTGTGCTAGCACATGAACAGATCAAATACACCGCTATAACTCAGATTAAGGCATTTACATGTCCTAATAATTCGAAAGATTGCTCAGAAAACCAGATGTTTTAAACGGCGTATGCTTACTTCGATTATGACCTTACACCGATTAAGATAAGCAGAGTAATGCCATAACCGGGCTACTGCCATAATCAGTTTAATATCGAATTATTAGTGTGCATGTAAACGTACTCTGTGTAGCCAGCTATCTAAACCTTGTAGTAATCATGGCCGAATTACTGACCAGGCAAGGAATGTGCCCAGGGGCCCTGACCTCCAGGGAGCCCCTATTGATTTTGTTAGTCACTCTCACTTAGATATCATGTGAACATGGCATGAGTCATGGCAAAATGTGCTTTACATTGCAACAATTTCTCGCCACCCCATGGCAAAATGAGTGGAATTGCATGATTTACAAAGGGAAGCCCAGCCGCGAACTGCCCAATGACACAAGCCTACCTTATGGATAAATGCCTTATATGCTCGCTTCGAGGCTAGCAACACTGAACCATGCATGAAAGCACCAGCTGAAGTAAGACCTTTAAACAGGTTATCATTCACAAGGCCACAGGGCCAGACGGATTACCAGGACGCCTACACAGAGCATGCGCTGACCAGCTGGCAAGTGTCTTCACTGACATTTTCAACCTCTCCCTGACCCAGTCTGTAATACCTAAATGTTTCAAGCAGACCACCATAGTCCCTGTGCCCAAGAACGCAAAGGTAACCTGTCTAAATGACTATCGCCCCATAGCACTCATATCTGTAGCCATGAAATGCTTTGAAAGGCTGGTCATGGCTCACATCAACACCATCATCCCAGACAACCTGGACCTACTCCAAATCGCATAGCACCCCAACAGATCCACAGATGCATTCCACACTGCTCTTTCCCACTTGGACAAAAGGAACACCTACATGAGAATGCTGTTCTTTGACAACAACTCAGCGTTCAACACCATAGTGCTCATCACTAAACTAAGGACCCTGGGAACACCTCCCTCTGCAACTGGATCGTGGACTTCCTGACGGCTACCCCCAGGTGGTGAGGATAGGCAACAACACATCCGCCACGCTGACCCTCAACACGGGCTCCTCAGGGGTGCATGCTTAGTCCCCTCCTGTACTCCCTGTTCACCCACGACTCCAAACTCTAATACCACCAACTCCATATTAATGGCCATGATTTTGGAATGAGATGTTTGATGAGCAGATGTCCACATACTTTTGGGCATGTTGTGTACATCCAACTTGACACAACTGTGGAAAGCATTGGAGTCAACATGGGCCAGCATCCTTGTGAATGCCTTGTAGAGTCCATGCCCAGATGAATTGAAGCTGTTCTGAGGGTCAAATGTTATGCTGCTGTGGCAGTACTGTTGATATTTAAACTAGGTAGCTAGCTATAACACACTCGACCGGTGACCGCATTTCAAGCCATGCATGTTTGGATACCATGCAGGCGCAATCTCCATACAGGTCAGACTGGGAAAAAGGCACAACCGGGCGCGCAGGCCAGCGGATGGGGTAGGAGTCGGTGGTGGGGAACTTGACAACGTCATGACGACTCCGGGGCAGTGGGTTCCGAACGACAACGACAAAACTGTATACAAAAAAATATTAATTACACCACCACCCAAAACGGCACTTGGCGAGTGGAAGGGCAAACGGGCAAGTGCTTGGGCACAGGTATCTATCTGGGCACGTGCCTGACTGCCATGTCGGTATTACACAAATGTTACTTAGAGGCCTAGGGTGGTCTAGTAGTCTAAGCCCCTGTATCCGGTGCACATATAGTATACTGCAGCAGCATGGCTTCGAATCCGGCCTAATGCTATTTTCAGCACACTATCTTTCCTCTCTACTTCTGTCCTATCCAATAAAACAAAAATATTTGAAGAGTGGGACTGCCCCACTACTTATATATATATACATTTTTGTTTTACTTGAACTTTAATGGAGGACATTCATCTTACCATGGAAATGAATATGTCAAACACTTGCACATTCAATTGAGCACAGATTACAATGACCCTTTGCTCAAGCTCCACAAAAGTACACGTCACTCGAGAACTTAGAAACATTTTGCTGAACTTTTATTCTGCCGTTTTCTGTGGAGACTTTTTGGGATTTGTTTTTTTTCTTCCATAGAGGGTTGTGAAGTGGGCCAATTTATCATCACCAATTCCTCCTATCGTTCACTGTCAGATGCATATTCCAACACTGTCAAAGCAGCACAACCACAGACAAGGAGATACAACCCAGTTATCCCTCGATGTCTCCTCTGTTTCCAATTGTGAATCGCAAAGAGATATTAAATATTTCGAGCAATGCAGCTCAATATAAGCAAGCCTTTTTTCAGACCCAGGTTTTATGAAGCATTATTGTTGGGGGTGAAATAAATGGCTTTGGGAATACTAGTCATAAACTGTGCTATCACAACAATAATGTAAAACTGTTGAAATATCTACATTTCTCTCCCACAAACATTAGATTTGCTGCAAAGCCATCCGGCGAGACATTGAATTGCTCTGTCTGCTCCATTTGAATTAAGCTATTGTCTTTAGTGCCAAATTGCCTTGCTCGAGCGAGCAAGAGAATGTGATAATGTAATTTTATAAAATGAAAAATGATTCTTATATGTTTGTATCAAATACCCTACTCCTTGAAAGACGTGTATTGATTATACTGTTTATAGCATATGTGAGGAATGAAGATCTCTGGCAATCAACAGCTACAGCGTTGCTCTTTGGATTACTGCACATCATGGAATAGGGTACGTGTTTGAAAGTGTATTAAGCCAAAAGGCGGACATATGGAATTATTTGATTTGGATGGATGGTTGGTTGACATGACAGAATGGTAGGTGGATATTTTCCTATCTAAAAGGTGGGTGAACGTTTGTTACATTTCTCAAGCACATAAAAGTTATGTGTGTTGCACAGGATAAATGATGGACTGGCGCTTGGTAAAAACCTTACTGCCTATTGCGCAATATGTTCAAGAATTCAAAAGAAATATACCAGCAACACCATTTAGAAGATAAAGGTTGTGAGCACAGTGTTTCTGATCAGATCGACAATTATCTTCTAATGTATTTGTGTGGCTCCAATGCCATCTTCAGCGCACAGGATTTTCTGCTTGGTTTCCAAAAAACGCACTGAAAGAGAGAAATGAAATATGCTACTACCAAGGCCTGATGATGTTTCTGACAATATCGTAAAAGGCGTGCTGTGTTGGGTGATGTGCTAAGTTAGGTCTGATATATTTTGAAAACTACCAGTGACATTGTAGTGTTTATGAGGAGTTCCCTCATTGGTATGTGCTTGCATGTGCAGCAAACCCACAGGCTGATTTTTTTGCTTGGCAGAGATCTCAGAAAAGGTCAAATTATGAACCCGTGACCCAAATGTATCACATATAATCTATACTGTGTATTATCTCACAATCGATTGGGCCTCCTGAATAAAGTATGTTCGCTGTGACAGAATGTTTCATTTTTTTCATAGATTTGCTTTATTCCACAAAGTTCTATCTCACAATGCAGTGAAGGGACGGGGCACATAATCTTGTGACATGACTCTAGCTCTACCTCGCTATTCCTGAGTGAGAGAGGTGGACACTGTGACAGACAGTCCAACACTGAGTCAGAGAGGTTTAGGTACTTTGACACATTTCTGAAATGTGCTGTTGTTCCCCTTTAAAGTAATTGAGATCTGAGGGGCCGTAAATGGTCCTACAGAACATTTGGCCCCATAGAGCTAGGGGCCAGGCTCTGTTTCTTGAACATATTTGGAGGGTGGGGTAAATAGTCCCGCCTGCATGTCAATTCAAAGATCCAATTGCAAGTCATTGCTAGAGGTCTTGAGAAATTATGTATTAGAATTAGATTTTTGGCCACAGGTGAGTTTGAGCAGCCATATAAATGACCAGCCAGGGAAGGTTTACAGTTAGGGTGACTTAAATGTCAGTCTGCTCTGCAGGATGGAGAGTTGTCCCACCTTGAGGTAGTTATCACCATGGTGAATTAATGAAAGCAATTGATTGGACGAGGTGTATCGCCAACCCTGTAATTCTTCTCTCCTGCTTTAACGATTGACTCGTTAAGGGCTTCCCAATGGCAACCACATACTCTATCCAGACACAGAAGGAGGCTTGATCGGAGTCAGCCAGGCGTGATGCATGCAGATTAAAAAGATGGCCCTTTTTCTCTCCCTCCCTCTGTCATGGAGCACAGGCAGGCAACAGTGTGGTATGAAGAGTTAGAGTCAGCCAGGGGCCAACGTGCCCAGAATGATCAGCACCAGGCTTGTCACACTCTGGGGAGAGGAGGGGGGAAGTCTGAAATCTGGTTCTGACACTGAGTGACACTTTGCATATTTCAGACTTGCAGTGGCTCCCCTAGAGTCGTCCTGTCCCAAAATGGGCAAGAGGGAGAGAGTTGAGATAGAAATTGGCATCCTCTCCCTGTCGCTCAGATCTCTGGGAAGAGGCCGGGGACTCTGGGAGGACAGAATGTGAGACCCCGCATCCTGAAACGGTTGTGTGAAGGTCTTGTGAAAGCTCAACATATTTTGTATAATTCTTACAAACGCGCCATGGAACCGAATTTTATGTGAAAACGCCTTTAACTTGAACAACATGAACCAGAGGTAGGCTGATCATAGAATATTATTGTGTAGGCTACTTTGTGGAGTACATAATAATGTGGGCATAGAATTAGGAATTAGAATAATTAAATAGGGTCTCTGAGTGTGGGACCCTGGCTATGGTGGATTCAGTTGTTTTACATTTACATTTTTGTCTGTTGTGCAGGCTGATGTTGTTGCCAGCACAGAAATTGGTGTACCACAATCAACTCCTCACCTAACTCCAAGCAAACCTGGGACCCATGGAACATCTGCATCATCGGAGTCTGTAGATATCACAGGACTGAAATTGCTGCTCTCCAGTCCACAGCAGGCAAACCCACGCACAATGCATTCTACCTCAGGTGTCTACCATGCTTTACCCTTTACCACCTGGGCAGTCCTTTTTTCTGGTTATCAGAATTAATAATGTGCACACATCAGAACAGTTATTGCAATTTTTTGTATCTTCTATAAAAGCCTAATTTGGCATTGTTGTCTTGTTGCTTGTGCTTTTTTCTGTTACAGGACACCTCAAGTGAATTGACCACTGCTCCATGTCATCCCGGACCAACCTACAGTCTACATACCTGATCCCAGTCACTGAATACGCATACATAGACAAACAAAAGGACATAATGACCCAGCTCATTGAAGACACCACATCGGTCAAAGGGGTCCAAGTTTGTGGTGATGCCAAATCAGACTCGGCAGGTATAAAATGTGTAATCTTTTGCGTTATTGCTTGTGGAGAGGGTTAGATAAACTGACATTTTTTTGAAATAAGTTGATTCATTTATTCTTTCTCATTCAAAAGTACTCAACCTACTCATTCCAGGATGACACAACTAAAGTGATCATTCAATTCGACCTGCTTCAGGTGATCATCTAATATACAGTACATGTTATTACATGATTAAATATCATTCTGCCCTTATGTAGAAAACATTTAGAAAATGAAATTTCTGGTATTCCACAACTTCTGAAGGTTACAGAAGCCTCCAGTTCTGTAGCGATGGAGGCTGAAGGCTTCAAAAGGGAACTGAACCAGCTCCTGTACATGGGCATCGATGTCAACGTCGTGACCACCGACAGATCACCATATATTCGGAAGATCATGAGAGAGACGTACACCAACATTCGGTACAAATTTGACCCTTGGCATGTGGCGAAGGTTGAGAAACATGGCAGTATTAATTATGGTAAAATCAGCATGTAAAGTGATGTTTTACACCATTTATCATACAAGCCATAACATGTGGGTAGATAAACATGGTCAACAACATGATTGCCGAGGCATAACTGCATACACTGCATAGTTTCCGGCAATTATAACAGGTGCAAATTGTACTCAATGATTACATAGGCAGTTCAATAAAAATAACATATCACATGTTCGTATTCACCTCGTCTTTGACACAGGCGTGAAGAAGAAGTTGCTGGCCCTGTCCAAGAAGAAAGAGAACCAATAACTTGTTCCCTGTCTAAGTTCCATCGGGA
Source organism: Coregonus clupeaformis (assembly GCF_020615455.1). Lineage (NCBI taxonomy): Eukaryota > Metazoa > Chordata > Actinopteri > Salmoniformes > Salmonidae > Coregonus > Coregonus clupeaformis. The sequence continues at coordinate 38,272,373 of NC_059192.1, read as the reverse complement.
ACCATTTGTGGTGGTCGTGCTCAGCATGCAATATAGACCCAGAGGTGAGAATTGAAAACTTGTACATAAGCAAATGTTTATCCGGGGCTACAACAAAAATGTGTACTGTTGAGTGTTCTTGAGGACTGGAGTTGGGTAACATTGCCTTACACCACACACACACACACACGACTGCTGCTACTGTAGGCCTATGCAATAACAACAATGACCTCTTACTTGACTCAACTACAATGTACCCACCAGACCTACTGCTATTATAATGTACTTTACTGATCAAATCCAGTCACCTTATCCTCCCAACCACCATGCAGCCCATACTATCAATATGTTATTATACACTGAGTGTACAAAACATTAAAAACACCTTCCTAATATTGTTGTGCCCCCCTCCCTCCCCCCACACACGTTTGCCTTCAGAACAGCCTCAATTCTTCGGGGCATGGACTCTACAAAATGTCGAAAGCATTCCAAAGGGGATGCTGGCCCATGTTGACTCCAATGCTTTCCACAGTTGTGTCAAGTTGGCTGTACACTACATGACCAAAAGTATGTGGACACCTGCTCGTCGAACATCTCATTCCAAAATCATGGGCATTAATATGGGGTTTTCTTTCACTGGAACTAAAGGGCCTAGCCCGAACCATGACAAACAGACCCAGACCATTATTCCTCCTCCACCAAACTTTACAGTTGGACTATACATTCAGGCAGGTAGCATTCTCCTGGCATCCGCTAAACCCAGATTCATCCGTCGGACTGTCAGATGGGAATGCGTAATTTATCTTTTTCAGCCATATCCAAAAGCAGGAGTATCAAACTCCAGTCTTTGAATGATGCTGTGTCTGCATGTATGTATTACAATTATACACTTCAACAGTGTTTACCAATCATGGTCCTGGGACATCAATGGTTACACATTGTAGCTATGCAATAGACTAACACACATTATTTAATTAGTTAATTATTATTTAATTCATGTATACAGAAACATAATTTTTAAAACAGTACACTACACTTCCTATGCATCATGTAATACTCTAAAACAGGTTCATCTCAATATCTAATTTCCTTCATCTGCACTGATCTGAGGACACAGGATAGGTGTAGTATTTCATCAAATGAGAGACTTAATTTCAACAAGTAGAGAATGTGAACCAATTCCAGTACAGACTGTGAAACGCTTTATTGAAAGAAGTTCATTTTCCAAGTGTTATAAATACATAATGCATTCATTATAAATATTATAATTGTAATACTATATTATAAATACAAGCTCAATCTGTACTTCATTGCACATCTGATGTGCATTATAAAAACAGAGGAAGAAAGAGGAGGTGGGTAGAGAGGTATGAGAAAGAGTGTAAAAGACATATATGGAAAGAGGTAAGAACAGAGGAGCAGGGAAGACAGCATATGATTAATGAATTACAGTGCTGCTTAACTTTATATTCTCTCAGGTTATCACAATTACATAATAGTGTCTCTAGCGGTGTCTCCTAACCAGCCTTGGGCCCCCAGTTGGCCTGAAGGTTATATTAAGAGCGGGTGAGGTGGCGATGACGGGACTGGGGGTTGGCATCCTCTCTCACATCAAAACATACCTGCAGACGAGAGACAGATAGAGAGAGAGAGCATGATTAAGCCTTGTGGGTTTTTTTCTAACACTTTCAGTCATCATAATCATCAGGAGGTGAAATGCAAAACTGACCTTGGATCATTAACTCTGGGACTACTATATCTCTATCTGTATTTCAATGGAAAGCATCTCTTTAATAATACTTCCTGTTGACCTGACCATGTGACCTCTCACCCTCTTTGTAGCCAGTTCAGATGCGGAAGGGGTTCACCGACACAGCTGATATAACCTAGAGGATTTAGGGAGAAGAGGGGAGAGGGATGAAGTGAAGGAGAGAGACTGTTGTTGAGAAAATAAGGAAGTTAAAGAAACAGTGTTCAACAGGAATCTGTGTGTGTGGCCTCACGTGGTGTCCACACCAAGTGGCTGCAGAGTACTTTATACTGAAAAACATGCACAGACACATGAGGACAATCAATATAGCGTAGTTATATAAATATTAATAATGAAGTCTTACTATTCTACATGGTTGGTCCTCTTGCCTATTCTTTGAAGGTGGAAGGAGCCACAGTTATACACCTGATCCTGCTTACTGCACAACACAATCCATCAATCAGATTGAGACACGAGTGTGTAGGTGTGGGTTATAGGGTGTCTAATTGTTCTAAATTTGTTCAATATGGGTGACTCTTAAAAGGTCCTGTTGTGTTTTTGTACAGACATAACCCTTACCTAAACAGCACCCTCACCTGAGAAGTAAAAATCAAAGGAACTGGGAATTGAATAACTGCAAAAACCCTTGAAAGGGTAGGTGTGTACAAACTTTTGACTGGTAGTATATACAGTGCCTTGCAAAGTATTTATTCCCCTTGGCGTTTTTCCTATTTTGTTGCATGACAACCTGTAATTTAAATGGATTTTTCTTTGGATTTCATGTAATGGACATACACAAAATAGTCCAAATTGGTGAAGTGAAATGAAATGAAAAAAATAATAATTCAAAACATTATAAAAATAAATGAGTGGTGCGTGCATATGTATTCACCCCCTTTGCTATGAAGCCCCTAAATAAGATCTGGTGCAACCAATTACCTTCAGAAGTCACATAATTAGTTAAATAAAGTCCAGCTGTGTGCAATCTAAGTGTCACATGATCTCAGTATATATACACGCGTTCTGAAAGGCCCCAGAGTCAGCAACACCACTAAGGAAGAGGTACCACCAAGCAAGCGGCACCATGATGACCAAGGAGTTCTCCAAACAGGTCAGGGACGAAGTTGTGGAGAAGTACAGATCAGGGTTGGGTTATAAAAAAATATCTGAAACTTTGAACATCCCACGGAGCATTATAAAAAATTGAAAGAATATGGCGCCACAACAAATCTGCCAAGAGAGGGCCGCCCACCAAAACTCCCAGACCAGGCAAGGAGGGCATTAATCAGAGAGGCAACAAAGAGACCAAAGATAACCCTGAAGGAGCTGCAAAGCTCCACAGCGGAGATTGGAGTATCTGTCCATAGGACCACTTTAAGCCGTACACTCCACAGAGCTGGGCTTTATGGAAGAGTGGCCAGAAAAAAACATTTGCTTAAAGAAAAAAATAAGCAAACACGTTTGATGTTTGCCAAAAGGCATGAGGGAGACTCCCCAAACATATGGAGGAAGGTACTCTGGTCAGATGAGAATAAAATTGATATTTTTGGCCATCAAGGAAACACTATGTCTGCCGCAAACCCAACACCTCTCATCACCCGAGAACACCATCCCCACAGTGAAGCACGGTGGTGGCAGCATGATGCTGTGGGGATGTTTTTCATCGGCAGGGACTGGGAAACTGGTCCGAATTCAAGGAATGATGGATGGCACTAAATACAGGGTAATTCTTGAGGGAAACCTGTTTCAGTCTTCCAGAGATTTGAGACTAGGACGGAGGTTCACCTTCCAGCAGGACAATGACCCTAAGCATATTGTTAAAGCAGCACTTGAGTGGTTTAAGGGGAAACATTTAAATGTCTTGGAATGGCCTAGTCAAAGCACAGACCTCAATCCAATTGAGAATCTGTGGTATGACTTAAAGATTGATGTACACCAGCGAAACCCATCCAACTTGAAGGAGCTGGAGCAGTTTTGCCTTGAAGAATGGGCAAAAATCCCAGTGGCTGGATGTGCCAAGCTCATAGAGACATACCCCAAGAGACTTGCAGTTGTAATTGCTGCAAAAGGTGGCTCTACAAAGTATTGACTTTGGGGGGGTGAATAGTTATGTACGCTCGAGTTCTGTTTTTTTGTCTTATTTCTTGTTTGTTTCACAATAAAACATATTTTGCATCTTCAAAGTGGTAGGCATGTTGTGTAAATCAAATGATACAAACCCCCCCAATATCCATTTTAATTCCAGGTTGTAAGTCAACAAAATATGAAAAATGCCAAGGGGGTGAATACTTTAGCAAGCCACTGTAAGTGGTACTCACTGAACTAAAACAGGCACAGTGGGACACAGGTGTGAATAATTGAATAAGAAACGTTTTTTACCATTATTATTACTCATTCTATAGTTTGGGTAACACCAGTGATTTAGTAAGAATTTAATGTCATCTAAAACAATAATTTGTTTCCATTACGTGGAACTGTGTCCAAAATTAAAGTAGATCCAAGTAAATGTTTTTAGTGCCAGATATTGAGGTGATAAACCAGCACCAACTTTTGGAAGGACCTAGCAGATTTGTTAAACAACAGTATTCATATTATGACTAGTTGATGTCACAGGGACAGTCAGTACAGGACATATGTCAATGCAACAGGTTAAAATTATAAGATTACAAGAAAGGGGCTCTGGAATTGTTTACTTTACAAGGTGCCTATTCGGCTTAACGGGATACTGTATCATCTGAAGTATGATTCTGTATACGCATAGTTTTATCAAGACTTTCTGCCCAAGATGCAGTAAGCTCAATTAAGATTAAGAACAATATGTAGCATAGTGCAAACTAAGTACATGTTTATTTTCTTTCTTCCAGGACTTATGGAATGTCCACTACCAAGTTTTCTGATGAGTTTACCAATGATTCTGTATCTCTCCCTTTGAAATGCTTTCTGAGGCAGGTGCCTTGGGAGAACAGTTCGTATAAAGGTTCCCGAATCCGGCTGTTAAAGGAGCTCCAAATTAAGTAAGGACTGGCCATTTTGTTTGTTTGTACCCTACATTTTACCACACACGCCAGCACCCACACGCAACCCACCTGTTATGAATATCTGTTAGTGGTGTTAATACTGTGTTTGATTTATTGTGTGGGGTCTTTTTATGTTGGTTTTAGTGGGTTTTTCACGGGTTAGAAAGGATGCACCTTAAAGGGAACACAAATTAAATTTTCGGAAGCATCTATTGTCCGAGTTTTGGTTGCACGCATGTAAATTATCTTGATAAGAAATGTACTGAAAAACCCAAGGTAAACCTGGTACACAATTTTTGAAATGTCTTTAAATAATAAGGTCGGAATTACAGGGAAAGAAAGGGGAAAGAAACACTCACTTAACCTCTTAAAGATCGGACCCTTTTTTTTCAATTTTCGCCTAAAATGACATACCCACATTTAAATGCCTGTAGCTCAGGACCTGAAGCAAGGATATGCATATTCTTGATACCATTTGAAAGGAAACACTGAAGTTTGTGAAAATGTGAAATGAATGTAGGAGAATATAACACATTAGATCTCTTTTTTTAATTTTTTATCTTTGAATGCAAGAGAAGGGCCACAATACAATATTGCAGTTTAAGCGCAATTTACATTTTTTACATACAGCAGTGTGTGTGCAAAGTTTCAGATTGATCCAGTGAAGCATTGCAATACTGGACAATGTTGTATCAAGTCTGCCCAAATGTGCCGTATTGGTCAATTGATACATTTTCAAGTACATAACTATAGAGAACATACAAAAAGGATATGGTAATACAAAATGTAAGTTTACACACTCCCAGGAATGTCATACATGATGGATCATTAGCTTATACACTAACTTTTGTCACGATCGTCGACTGAAGACACGGACCAAGGCGCAGCGTGATAAGCGTACATGTTATTTGTAGTACACCACACAAACAAAACAACAAACCAAATGATACGTGAAGTCCTAGGTTAATACAAACTCTTGATAACGGGGAGCAGGAACGGGCCGGACCGGGCTGACGACGCGCACCACTGGCTTGGTGCGGGGAGCAGGAACAGGCCGGACCGGGCTGACGACGCGCACCACTGGCTTGGTGCGGGGAGCAGGATCAGGCCGGACCGGGCTGGCGACGCGCACCACTGGCTTGGTGCGAGGGACAGGAACAAGCCGGACCGGGCTGGCGACGCGCACCACTGCCTTGGTGCGAGGGACAGGAACAGGCCAGACCGGGCTGGCGACGCGCACCACTGGCTTGGTGCGAGGAACAGGAACAGGCCGGACCGGGCTGGCGACGCGCACCACTGGCTTGGTGCGGGGAGCAGGAACAGGCCGGGCTGGACTGGGAACACGCACCATTGGCTTGGTGCGGGGAGCCGGAGTGTGAGGCATCAGCACAGGACGTACAGGGCTGTGCACTCGTACTGGCGCTACAGCACGTGGCACTGGCGCAGGATATACGGGACCGAGGAGGGGTACTGGAGGCCACGAGCATTGAGCCGGCACACCCCGTCCTGGCTGCATGCCCACCTTAGCACGACACGTGCGTGGTGCTAGCACAGGACGTACAGGACTGTGCCGGAACACTCGCGGCACAGTACGTGGCTCCGCCAACCACCCTTTTAGCCCCCCCCCCCAAAAAAATATTGGGGCTGTCTCTCGGGCTTCCTCCCCGGCCGGTACCCTCTGCGTTGCCACTGCTCCTCTCTGTAGCGCGCCTCCACAGTCTCCTCACCTGCCTGGGCATTCACCTTTGCCCATGGCCCTTTCCCCGCGAATATCTCCTCCCAAGACCACCATTTGCCCACCTGCGACATCGCCATCTTCTCCTCTTGGGCACGCTGCTTGGTCCTCTTATGGTGGGATCTTCTGTCACGATCGTTACAGGAAGAGATGGACCGGGGCGCAGCGTGATAAGCGTACATTTTATTTGTAGTACACCACACGAACAAAACAACAAACCAAACGATACGTCCTAGGTTAATACAAAACAAACCTTACGGAACAAGATCCCACAAAGACTAGTGCAAACCAGGCTGCCTAAGTATTGGCCCCAATCAGAGACAACGAGCTACAGCTGCCTCTGATTGGGAACCACCCTGGCCAACATAGATCTAAACGATCTAGAACAAAACATAGAAAACTATAACATAGAAAATCCACACCCTGGCTCAACATTTAATAGTCCCCAGAGCCAGGGCGTGACAACTTTCACACATCTAGATGGCTGGGCGGGGTGGGTGTGGAGCCAGAGACAGCAGGGGATGAAACTGTAGAACACAGTTCCTACATTTGAATATAAAAATTGATTTTATCAAACAAAACTATGCTACATTGTATCTCTGGGACCCTTAGGATGACAAATCAGAGCAAGATTACTGAATGTAAATACATTATTTACCTTCAGAGGTGAATGTATCAAACCAGTTGCCATGGTACGTTTTTTTTGTGTGCACTCTCCTCAAACAATAGCATGGTATTTTTTCACTGTAATAGCTAGTATAAATTGGACAGTGCAGTTAGATTAACAGGAATTTAAGCTTTCTTCCCATATAAGACATGTCCTGGAAAGTTTGCTGTTACTTACAACAGTCATGCTAATCACATTAGCGCACGTTAGCTCAACCGTCCCGTATACGGGACACCGATCCCATAGAGGTTAATAGGGTTGAATGACCTCTGTTCTTACTTTCTGGTGAGGCCTGATCGCCCTCACTAGAAAGGCTAGAGACATTTTGTGAGATTGAAATGTATATGTAAACACTGATAATTAGGAAGACGATTATAATTTATCAATAGTCCTATGAATGATTCAAACACGAGAAGGAGAGAGAGAGCACTGTCCCTGAATTAGGATCCTGTCTCTAGTCTATTTGACTATTTATTGAATTACCTTATGGGACACAATTATTTTAAAATGGCGTTATCAAGAGTTGTAATTCAATTTTATTTTGTTATTCTGATTCGTTTATTTTTTATTTAACCGGCAGTGTTGTTGGTTGTTTTGGATGCATGAATCATGATGTGAGTCATGTGTCCAAAGGGGGAATTACCAGTCCCCTGGGGCCCTTTGCTAAATATGCACATTTATTTTGTTCACATGCCTACCTATAAAAGGAACAAATATTTGTTGGCAATGGTTGACAGTTATTCCAAATGGATTGAAGTTTTCCCCACCTCGAGTGTATTGCGGTTGTTGTTTTGTTTGTTTTGTTATTGTCTTGCTTCAATACAAATCTCACCAGATTGGGTCTGCTGGATAGTCAGGATCTCTCCCTAAGGATTAGCCCTCTGTCTCCCTGACCCTGGAACTCTGAGGTGAGGTCGCCGATATGGTGGGGGTGTATAAGCCAATTTCCAAAAATGGTTTCAACTGTGTGTTGTTATTCTGTTTGACATTTGTCTTAGAAATTTGTATTAAGAATATTGGTAAAAGTAATAATTTGTCATACAGTGAATAGTTTGTCTGGATTTCCTGAATCAGAAATGCCCTAAACTGTTGTTCTGTTCTGTCCTTATAGGAATATTTTATGTATCATTAAGGCAAATGTAGGGAGATGCCAAAGGTAAACTAGAATAAACATGATTGACATTTTATAAGTCCAGATGCATGTCTAAATAAGGAATATAGTTAATACAATGTGTAAACATGCTTTGATGAATGTATGTATTTTATTTTTAAAAAGTGTTTGTGCCATGCCACCAATATAATGAGATAAGGGGAAGAGGCAAAAGTGCCCATGGTCTTTTTGGAGTAAACAACATGTGTTGTTGGACTTTGAAAGATAATAGTGGCGTGGCAGTTAAAGATGTTAATCAGTGATCTTAAGGGGAGTAGCTTTGTAAGCTACAGTGGGGCAAAAAAGTATTTAGTCAGCCACCAATTGTGCAAGTTCTCCCACTTAAAAAGATGAGAGAGGCCTGTAGTTTTCATCATAGGTACACGTCAACTATGACAGACAAAATGAGAAAAAAAAATCCAGAAAATCACATTGTAGGATTTTTTATGAATTTATTTGCAAATTATGGTGGAAAATAAGTATTTGGTCAATAACAAAAGTTTCTCAATACTTTGTTATATACCCTTTGTTGGCAATGACACAGGTCAAACGTTTTCTGTAAGTCTTCACAAGGTTTTCACACACTGTTGCTGGTATTTTGGCCCATTCCTCCATGCAGATCTCCTCTAGAGCAGTGATGTTTTGGGGCTGTCGCTGGGCAACACAGACTTTCAACTCCCTCCAAAGATTTTCTATGGGGTTGAGATAAGGAGACTGGCTAGGCCACTCCAGGACCTTGAAATGCTTCTTACGAAGCCACTCCTTCATTGCCCGGGCGGTGTGTTTGGGATCATTGTCATGCTGAAAGACCCAGCCACGTTTCATCTTCAATGCCCTTGCTGATGGAAGGAGGTTTTCACTCAAAATCTCACGATACATGGCCCCATTCATTCGTTCCTTTACACGGATTAGTCGTCCTGGTCCCTTTGCAGAAAAACAGCCCCAAAGCATGATGTTTCCACCCCCATACTTCACAGTAGGTATGGTGTTCTTTGGATGCAACTCAGCATTCTTTGTCCTCCAAACACGACGAGTTGAGTTTTTACCAAAAAGTTCTATTTTGGTTTCATCTGACCATATGACATTCTCCCAATCCTCTTCTGGATCATCCAAATGCACTCTAGCAAACTTCAGACAGGCCTGGACATTTACTGGCTTAAGCAGGCGGACACGTCTTGCACTGCAGGATTTGAGTCCCTGGCGGCGTAGTGTGTTACTGATGGTAGGCTTTGTTACTTTGGTCCCAGCTCTCTGCAGGTCATTCACTAGGTCCCCCCGTGTGGTTCTGGGATTTTTGCTCACCGTTCTTGTGATCATTTTGACCCTACGGGGTGAGATCTTGCGTGGAGCCCCAGATCGAGGGAGATTATCAGTGGTCTTGTATGTCTTCCATTTCCTAATAATTGCTCCCACAGTTGATTTCTTCAAACCAAGCTGCTTACCTATTGCAGATTCAGTCTTCCCAGCCTGGTGCAGGTCTACAATTTTGTTTCTGGTGTCCTTTGTCAGCTCTTTGGTCTTGGCCACAGTGGAGTTTGGAGTGTGACTGTTTGAGGTTGTGGACAGGTGTCTTTTATACTGATAACAAGTTCAAACAGATGCCATTAATACAGGTAACGAGTGGAGGACAGAGGAGCCTCTTAAAGAAGAAGTTACAGGTCTGTGAGAGCCAGAAATCTTGCTTGTTTGTAGGTGACCAAATACTTATTTTCCACCATAATTTGCAAATAAATTCATAAAAAATCCTACAATGTGATTTTCTGGATTTTTTTTCCTCAATTTGTCTTTCATAGTTGACGTGTACCTATGATGAAAATTACAGGCCTCTCTCATCTGTTTAAGTGGGAGAACTTGCACAAATAGTGGCTGACTAAATACTTTTTTGCCCCACTGTATGTATACATGACTGTGCATTTGTGTGTGTATATAAGAGATCTCTAACCCAAAGAGAGACAGTTGTTCCATGGAGCAAGCTCGGCTTTATTATGCAATGAAGTCTAATTCTTGGATTCACAAGCTCCGGTCTCTTGAGAGATATTTTTGAGTTGACTGGTTTTAGTCAAATATTTCTACGACATCACCTATCGAGGTTATGGCGAAGGTGACCACAGATGGTATCTAGATGCATGGGAGAGATAATTCGACCGAGAACAGTGTGAGCCTCACCCCCTCTAACCGGCTGAAGTAATGGCGACAATGGCGTTCACTATGGCCCTGTCCTTCCTGAGTCCGAGCCAGCAATCTGTGCCCAGCATCCAGTTGACGCTGTCAACTTCCTTTTCTCTCAGGAGGGTGGCATAAGTCCACGTGGAGTGAGCATGGAGAGAGATCCCGTCCAAACATCTCTCATGCTGCTGGTGTACTGGTCAGAAAATGGACAAGACATAATGGAACGTAAAGGATTTTGGTGGCTCAGGTGAGAGATTCGTCTGCTTGGGAAAATCAGATTATTCCCCAGATATTGAAATCGGGACATTATCAAGGGCCATCCACTTTGAACATGTGCCATTGGGAAGACGAACTGAAACGCTATCTGAAGAAGAAAATGAAGAAACGCCAGAAGAATGAGTGCCGGGAAGGAGAGGGTGGTCAACAATGCCCGTAATTTATTTAAGCTTGTCCAAAATTGTTTATTTGGGGTATCAGGTTGATTATGGAGGTCTACACACTGCGAAATATATAGTAATTTAGACAAAAAAAATGCATTGAGATACCGATCTGTCATTAACATGCCACTCGCGACAAAAGCGCCAGCTGAAATGTCATTGCCAGAATCCATAAATGAAATTGTGTAATGAAGCATACATGTATGTGTAACTGTATGAAGCGAAGGTCTTAAGTTAAAATGTTCTACTGCAATGTTTTTACAAGTTAGATTGTACAACCCAGAAGGGTTTGAATGGATCAAGTTTGAACCTCCTTTGATAGCTTAAGCAATAACCAAATGAATACAATTTTAAAATAATTGTCAGAGTGATAAGAGGAGGGAATGTGAGGGACATTTTGTTGTCTGAAGAGATAGCCTTGAATTGTACATCTTGTCTCATACAATCATAGGTTCCTGTAGGTGCTGGGTAGAGATATGAGGGGGAGACGGTCATGACCCCCTCCTCAGACCTTTTGGCAGAACGCCCAAAATATGATAGGAGACGGTGCCAGTCACATGCAGGAACCAACCCTATGAACCATGCCTATGTAGCTTTTCCGATGTGTACTATAGTGCATTAAGTTTGCACCAGCTTGCTAAAAATTAAGAAAGATTCATTTAAAGTTAGACTTTGAGTCCCTGGTGGTAATTTCCACGACAGTGCACATAGGCTCTAGTTGTTTTAAAGGAATAGCTTACATTGTTATTTCAGAGTTACTCAAGGCATACAACATACCGTATGCATAGTGTATAGGCCTAGTGTTTGAATTTTTTTTATATATATTTGTTGTGTATTCATTCAGGTTCACGGTGCGGACCGAAGAGTTCTGTATGAATACGTGTACCGTTACACTCCTAGCGGAGACCATGGCGAGGTGAGCAGCGGGGAACATTGCAGGCTCATAGTCAGAGAGAAGGGAGCCAGAACCCTGCGACACACAGACCATTTCCCAGACCATTTCCCAGCAGGCCCCAGCTGCTGATAGGGAATGCTGGATTATTGCACAATCATCATCGGTTCATCATGAGACCGATAACCACTCCCCCCCACATTTCTTGGAGCAGCAGTAATGTATCCGGCTCTGGACCCTAGGATGCCAGGTTAGAATCATGCCTCAGACGCTCGTACTGCCCACCAGAAACTCCATAGCATACTTAAAGTGAACATTTATGATACAATTCTACATTATACTTGCCAATCAATCATATGATATTACATATCCACGACATCCCTTCTGCTAAAACCACGTTTCACTTTGGAGCAAGAAGAAGCTATTAAATTACAGTGATTTCCACAAGTACATAGAGTAGCCAGCCAAAAAGAAAAAGTAGCCAGCAAGGCGCCACCAAAATGTTTTGCCAAAGGGGCTCTATTTTGGTGGCCTCTGGTACATTCTAATGGCTTTTTATTTATTCATTTTATTTCACCTTTATTTAACCAGGTAAGCCAGTTGAGAACAAGTTCTCATTTACAACTGCGACCTGGCCGAGATAAAGCAAAGCAGTGCGATAAAAACAACAACACAGAGTTACATATGGCGTCAAAAATAAATAGGCCATAGTGCAAAATAATTACAATTAGTATTAACACTGGAATGATAGATGTGCAAGAGATGATGTGCAAATAGAGATACTGGGGTGCAAATGAGCAAAATAAATAACAATATGGGGATGAGGTAGTTGGGTGGGCTAATTTCAGATGGGCTGTGTACAGGTGCAGTGATCGGTAAGGTGCTCTGACAACTGATGCTTAAAGTTAGTGAGGGAGATAAGAGTCTCCAGCTTCAGAGATTTTTGCAGTTCGTTCCAGTCATTGGCAGCAGAGAACTGGAAGGAATGGCAGCCAAAGGAGGTGTTGGCTTTGGGGATGACCAGTGAGATATACCTGCTGGAGCGCATACTATGGGTGGGTGTTGCTATGGTGACCAATGAGCTAAGATAAGGAAGGGATTTGCCTAGCAGTGATTTATAGATGGCCTGGAGCCAGTGGGTTTGGCGATGAATATGTAGTGAGGACCAGCCAACAAGAGCGTACAGGTCACAGTGGTGGGTAGTATATGGGGATTTTGTGACAAAACGGATGGCACTGTGATAGACTACATCCAATATGCTGAGTAGAATGTTGGAGGCTATTTTGTAAATGACATTGCCGAAGTCAAGGATCGGTAGGATAGTCAGTTTTACGAGGGCATGTTTGGCAGCATGAGTGAAGGAGGCTTTGTTGCGAAATAGGAAGCCGATTCTAGATTTAACTTTGGATTGGAGATGCTTAATGTGAGTCTGGAAGGAGAGTTTACAGTCTAACCAGGTATTTGTAGTTGTCCACATACTATAGGTCAGACCCGTCGAGAGTAGTTATTCTAGTCGGGTGGGCGGGTGCCAGCAGCGTTCGATTGAAGAGCATGCATTTAGTTTTACTAGTGTTTAAGAGCAGTTGGAGGCTACTGAAGGAGTGTTGTATGGCATTGAAGCTCGTTTGGAGGTTTGTTAACACAGTGTCCAATGAAGGGCCAGATGTATACAAAATGGTGTCGTCTGCGTAGAGGTGGATCTGAGAGTCACCAGCAGCAAGAGCGACGTCATTGATATACACAGAGAATAGAGTCGGCCCAAGAATTGAACCCTGTGGCACCCCCATAGAGACTGCAATAGGTTCAGACAACAGGCCCTCCGATTTGACACATTGAACTCTATCTGAGAAGTAGTTGGTGAACCAGGTGAGGCAGTCATTTGAGAAACCAAGGCTATTTAGTCTGCCAATAAGAATGCGGTGGTTGACAGAGTCGAAAGCCTTGGCCAGGTCGATGAAGACGGCTGCACAGTACTGTCTGTTATCGATCGCGGTTATAATATCGTTTAGGACCTTGAGCGTGGCTGAGGTGCACCCATGACCAGCTCAGAAACCGGATTGCATAGCGGAGAAGGTACGGTGGGATTCGATATGGTCGGTGATCTGTTTGTTAACTTGGCTTTCAAAAACGTTTGAAGGGCAGGATGGATATAGGTCTGTAAAAGTTTGGATCTAGAGTGTCACCCCCTTTGACGAGGGGGATGACCGTGGCAGCTTTCCAATCTCTGGGGATCTCAGACGTTACGAAAGAGAGGTTGAACAGGCTAGTAATAGGGGTTGCGACAATTTCGGCGGCTAGTTTTAGAAAGAAAGGGTCCAGATTGTCTAGCCCAAATGATTTGTAGGGGTCCAGATTTTGCAGCTCTGAATTTGTGTGAAGGAGAAGCGGGGGGGGGGGGGGCATGTGCAAGTTGCAGCGGAGGGTGCAGAGCTGGTGGCCGGGGTAGTGGTAGCCAGGTGGAAAGCATGGCCAGCCATAGCATATTGCTTGTTGAAATTCTCGATTATTGTAGATTTAGAACCAGGGGCTATATCTGTTCTTAGTTCTGAATTTTTTTGAATGGGGCATGCTTATTTAAGATTGAGAGGAAAGCACTTTTAAAGAACATCCTTATTTCTGGAAAGTTGGATTTTTAGAAGTAGAAACTCAATCTGTTTGGCCACAGACCTGGATAGTATGATAGAGCTCTGCAGGCTATCTCTACAGTAGATTGCAACACCACCCTCTTTGGCAGTTCTATCTAGACGGAAAATGTTGTAGTTGGGGATGGAAATTTCAGAATATTTGGTGCCTTCCTAAGCCAGGATTCAGACACTGCTAGAACATCAGGGTTGGCGGAGTGTGCTAACGCAGTGAATAACTCAAACTTAGGAAGGAGGCTTCTGATGTTAACGTGCAGAAAACCAAGGCTTTTACGGTTACAGAAGTCAACAAATGATAGCTCCTGGGGAGTAGGAGTGATACTGGGGGCTGCAGGGCCTGGGTTAGCCTCTACATCACCAGAGGAACAGAGGGGGACTAGAATAAGGATACGGCTAAAGGCTTTAAGAACTGGTCTTCTAGTGCGTTGGGTACAGAGAATAAAGGGGGCAGATTTCTGGGCATTGTAGAATAGATTCAGGGCATTATGTACAGACAAGGATATGGAAGGATATGAGTAAAGTGTTGGGTAACAATGAAAGAGATAGCATCACTAGAGGCACCGATTGAGCCGGTCTCAGCGTGTAATGGGGGTGGAACAAAGGAACTATTTGAGGCAGTTTGAGAGGGACTTGGGGTTCTACAGTGAAATTGTATAATAAGAACTAACTGGAACAGCAATAGGCAAGGCATATTGACATGGGAGAGAGGCATAAAGCAATCACAGGTGTTATTAGAGAGAGCTAAGACAACAACTGGTAATGGCGATAAAGTTTGGGCTGAGGCTAAACAGATAAACAGGACAGGGTACCGTGTAAAGGAACAGTCCAGCAGGCATTAGCTGTGCAGCTGAGTGATCATAAGGTCCAGTGAACAGCAATATGTGAGTCCGAGAGCAGTTCGAATTGGGCTAGCAGAGGGATCTTCGTGGTTGTCGCAACGGGAAGCCTGTTGAAACCACAGACCATTACGTCGGCAGACCAGTCGTGATGGATCGGCGGGGCTCCGTCTCGACTCTAGGAGGTCCCGTCCAGTTGACAAAGAGGTAGATAGCCGGGAGATGTGCCTGACTCAAGGCTAGCTCAAGGCTGATTAGCCAACAACAATGTTAATTTGGTTGCAGCTAGCTAGTTGTGATTATCCAGTGTTAAAGGTCCAGTGATTCAGTGATTCCTGCAGAAAATCCAATTGGTTCTGGGTCAATAACGCGCTGTGCAGACAGTGCAGACTGGCCGATAATAGTCCAGGCTAGAGCTGGCTGGTAGGTAATGCAGGCCATGGACAATGGTGAAAAACCGCTAACGGTGCCTAATAGCAAGTAGCTAGTTAGCTGGTTAGCTGGCTACTCCCGTCCGGTAGACAGAGAGGTAGATAGCTGGGATATGGGCCTGCTCGAGGCTAGCTTGAGGCTAACTGATGCTTGCTTCGGGGGCAGTGGTGATTAGCCTACAGCAACATCCAATCGGTTACGGTTAGCTAGTTGCGATTTGGTGTTAAGGTCCAGTGATTCAGTTATTCCGGCAGAAAATCTGATGTTCTGGGTGAAAACCGCTAACGGTAGCTAATAGCAAGTAGCTAGTTAGCAAGTTAGCTGGCTGGCTAGTTTCAACTGGAGATTAGATAAAGGTGAGTAAATAATAGAATCCGTTCTACATTTAGTGAGGCGGGTTGCAGGAGTGTATATTTAGTAGAAGGATGAAAAGTGTGATAGGGAAATCTATACATAAAATACAAAAATAGTACAAAAAAACAGGCTATTTACATGGACACACAAGAGAACACGACCGCACTGTTACGCCATCTTGGAATACACAGCAAAATTACTAGATCTTACTTGGAGCCGACGTAGATGGCGGACTAGCGACTAGCTCTTAGGAAACTTTGCGGTATATTGTTTTTTTATTGTATAATTTTTTACATTATTAGCTCGAAAGTGTTTTGTATTATTACATACAGCCGGGAAAAACTATTGGATATCAGAGAGGCGGTAACTCACCAGCATTACGACCAGGAATACGACTTTCCCGAAGCAGATCCTTTGTTTGCTCTCCCCAGGGCAATTGAACTGATTCCAGTGGCTGACCCAAAACATTGCCAGCGGAGGAGAGGCACTAGGAGCGGCCTGCTGGTTCGACTTAGGAGGCACGCACACCACCCACCGCTTCCAAGTATACTACTTACTAATGTTCAGTCTTTGGATAACAAAATCTGTCACGATCGTCTAAGGAGGAGGACCAATGCGCAGCGTTGAAGGTGAACACATTTATTTAGAGAATGATCACACGATCAAAACAACAGACGATAACGTGATGTCTACGGTTGAACACAAACCAAATAAGAACAAGAAACCACAATGAATGAGTGCCAAACGGCTACCTAAGTATGACTCCCAATCAGAGACAACGAGCTACAGCCGTCTCTGATTGGGAGCCACCCTGGCCAACATAGAAAAGCAAAACTAGACCCACAACCTACAACACAAAACATAGAAACGAACACCCTGGCTCAACATACGAGAGTCCCCCGAGCCAGGGCGTGACAAAATCGACGAGCTCAGGGCAAGGATTTCTTTCCAGAGAGACATCAGGGCCTGTAACATACTTTGTTTCATGGAAACATGGCTCTCTGGGGATATTCTGTCGAAATCAGTCCAGCCAGATGGGTTCTCAGTTCATCGCGCAGACAGAAATAAATATCTCTCCGGGAAGCAGAAGGGCGGAGGTGTGTGTTTCATGATTAACGACTCATGGTGTAATTGTAGTAACATACAGGAACTCAAGTCCCGACCGTATTATCTCCCAAGATAATTTTCTTAGGTTATAGTCACGGCCGTGTATATCCCCACTCAAGCCGATGCCACGACGGCCCTCAAAGAACTTCACTGGACTATATGCAAACTGGAAACCACATATCCTGAGGCTGCATTTATTGTAGCCGGGGACTTTAACAAAGCAAATTTGAGGACTAGGCTGCCGAGTTGTACTCGGGCTGCTAAAATCCTCAACCATTGCTATTCAAACTTCTGGGATGGTTATAAGGCCCTCCTCCGCTCTTCTTTCGGCAAATCTGACCACGACTCCATTTTACTCCTCCCTTACTATAGGTAGAAACTCAAACAGGAATTACCCGTGCTAAGGACTATTCAAAGCTGGTCTGACCAATCGGAATCCACACTTCAAGATTGTTTTGATCACGCGGACTGGGATATGTTCCTAGTAGCTTGCAAAAATAATTTAGACTAATACACTGAAACGATGACTGAGTTTATCAGGAAGTGTATAGGAGATGTTGTGCCAACTGTGACTATTAAAACCTACCCTAACCAGAAACCGTGGATAGATGGCAGCATTTGCGCAAAATTGAAAGCGCAAACCACCGCATTTAACCATTGCAAGGTGACTGGGAATATGGCAGAATACAAACAGTGTAGCTACTCACTCTGCAAGGCAATAAAACTGGCAAAACAACAGTATAGAGACAAAGTGGAGTCGCAACTCAACGGTTTAGACATGAGACGTATGTGGCAGGGTCTACAGACAATCACGGACTACATAAGGAAAACCAGCCATGTTGCCGACACCGACGTCTCGCTTCCAGACAAGCTAAACACCTTCTTTGCCCGCTTTGAGGATAACACAGTGCCACCGATGAGGCCCACTACCAAGGACTGTGGGCTCTCCTTCTCCGTAGCCGACGTGAGTAAGATATTTAAGCATGTTAATCCTCAGAGCATTTGCAGACCAGCTGGCTGGTGTGTTAACGGACATATTCAATCTCTCCCTATGCCAGTCTGCTGTCCCCACATGCTTCAAGATGCCCACCATTGTTCCTGTACCCAAGAAAGCAAAGGTAACTGAACTAAATGACTATCACCCCGTAGCACTCACCTCTGTCATCATGAAGTGCTTTGAGAGACTAGTCAAGGATCATATCACCTCAACCTTACCTGTCACCCTAGACCCACTTCAATTTGCTTACCGTCCCAATAGATCCACAGACGATGCAATCGACATCACACTGCACACTGCCCTATACCATCTGGACAAGAGGAATACCTATGTAAGAATGCTGTTCATTGACTATAGCTCAGCATTCAACACCATAGTACCCTCCAAGCTCATCATTAAGCTCGAGGCCCTGGGTCTGAACCTCGCCCTGTGCAATTGGGTCCTGGACTTCCTGACGGGCCGCCCCCAGGTGGTGAAGGCAGGAAACAACATCTCCACTTCGCTGATCCTCAACACTGGGGCCCCACAAGGGTGTGTGCTCAGCCCCCTCCTGTACTCCCTGTTCACCCATGACTGCGTGGCCAAGCAGGCCTCCAACTCAATCATCAAGTTTGCAGATGACACAACAGTAGTAGGCTTGATTACCAACAAATACGAGACAGCCTACAGGGAGGACGTGACGGCTCTGGGAGTGTGGTGCCAGGAAAATAACCTCTCACTCAACGTCAACAAAACGAAGGAGATGATCGTGGCCTTCAGGAAACAGCAGAGTGGTGCGGTCTGCCAAACGCATTACCGGGGGCAAACTCCCCGCCCTCCAGGACACCTACATTACCTGATGCCACAGGAAGACAAAAAAGATCATCAAGGACATCAACCACCCGAGCCACTGCCTGTTCACCCCGTTATCATCTAGAAGGCGAGGTCAGTACAGGTGCATCAAAGCTGGGACCGAGAATGAAAAACAGCTTCTATCTCAAGGCCATCAGACTGTTAAATAGTCATCACTAGCACATTAGAGGCTGCCTATTGAAATCACTGGCCACTTTAAGAAATTGAACACTAGTCACTTTAATAATGTTTACATATCTTGCATTACTCATCTCATATGTATATACTGTATTCTATAATATTCTACTGTATCTTAGTCCATGCCGCTCTGTAATTGCTTGTCCATAAATGTATATATTCTTAAATTCCATTCCTTACTTAGATTTGTGTGTATTGGGTATATGTTGTGAAATTGTTAGATATTACTGTACTGTCGGAGCTAGAGGCACAAGCATTTCTCTACACCCGCAATAACATCTGCTAAACACGTGTATGTGACAAATACAATTTGATTTGATTTGTTTTGAAAAATGTGCTGTGGTATTGTGTAGAAAGACAGTAATTTTAATTACTGAAAATGTATGAATTCAGTGTATAGTTAGTAGTTTTGGATATCATCTAGGTCTAGGTCTATATGATCAGGACTACAGTATTTTCTATGTAAGAGAACATTAAACCTTTTTTTAACATGAACGTCTTCTCTTGAGATTATAGTCTCAAGATTATAGTTTTCCTGCATGATATGAATTACCACAATGATGTTTGTGTCATTTTTTGGGGGGTGTATTTACATTTTAATTCAAGTGCAAACTTAGCAAGAGGCTGTTATTTAGCTGTGGTGGTAGAGTTTGCAAAACAAATACAGACTGGATTGATGAAAATAATTGTGATATCATTCTGCCAGGTAAGCATAGGCTACTTAGAAGTTAACATTTAATTGAGAAGGTTTTTGGGAAAGCCTTTCCATCTACCAAGACTGTTTTCAATAGCATTATCGCTAACTGCTACACAAAGTGGTTGACGTGCGCACCGCACACACACAGATGGGCATTCTCGTTGCCTCTTCAGAAAGTTGCAAGAAATAGGAATCACTGATGCATTCTGTTCATGTCTTATGATAAACTTGTGCAAAGTAATACATTTTCAATACTTTTAGTTGATTCCCTTTTAAGGTCAATTAAAAAATATATATTGTTGAATTCCGTTTGAATTCCTGAAATTAATTCCCTAATTATCATATTTGGAGCAGAATGAGGCTCTCACTACCTATCTTCATCGAATGTTTTCATTATTTATCTGCAGATAATCTGCAAATTAGGGATTCAAATGAATGGCTTTCTTACAGGCTACACTGACTGACGAGATGAGAGTCACTCACTTTAGCAAGCCCTGACATCCTAAGAAAGGAAACCTAGTAAATCCTTTAGTTTACTTGTCCCGATGTGATACCATGGACATATAACCATGTTGCATGATTTATGAATGGAAAATGGATATAGGAGATACACTTTATTAAGTCAGTTGGACACCTTTTATAAACTAGTCAACTCTTTCTGTTCAGTTGTCAATCAAAGCACAGTAAATGATCTTTGCACCACAACTCCGCGGGGCTGGCTATGTGAAACATGCAAAATAATAAATGAATGTACCAGAAAACAATAATTAGGCTAGGTGGATTTCGACTCATCGTTACCACTTACATTACATTGGGATGTGCAAATTCACGAGCATCATGTTTTTTCCCTCCTCCGACTGCAGCCCACCACAGCGCACACAAATTCTACCCAGAGGCGGGACAGACAGCAGACTGCATTTCCCTGTCATCGCTCACTTTGTGACTGACAGGCACCTATCCTATCAATAGATCGCTAGAAGATGCATATAGTTCATTTTAGCGGGAGAGGGGCTCGACGGACTAACTAATTGAAATGTTTGAATGAAATCTAGCCTAGTTAATGCGAAGTGGAAAAAGTAGCTGGATGAAAATGACTCTGTAACCAGCTGATTAGCCGACAGCCAGCACTAATGGAAAACACTGAAACAACCCATCTCATTCCACTCAAGGCAAAGGTAAATCTGGGTTACATCCTCCCGCAAAAAAAACCACCTCTCAGGCATGAAATGAAATCTGCAGGCAAAACATCTGACATCTCTGGTCATCTCTGAGGTTAGAGTATCCTGTGTGTGTGTGTGCACATCTGGTGTCATGACATACCTGAGATGTGCCTGCGGCTGCAGCTACAGTGGTGAAGTGCACCCTGCCAGTGTATTCTTATTATTAAACCGAATAGTTTAGATTTGGTTGATGAAGGACGCCAGGCTACGGAAGCTTCCGCAACTAGCCGTCTGTAAACACTGGCAGATACAGTCACACTGGGTTCAGGTATATTACTTGATCTGCCACTGAGTCAGTCTGCAGAGTGGAAATACATGAAGTGAAAACCAAACACATCGCTGGAGGCTAAAACGGCATCTTACAGGACATTGCCTCTGCACAAAGCACAATGTTTCTGTATTAAAAATGCTTTCAGACTTTTCCAGAACATTTCCTCATACAAATTCGTATAATGTATAATGCCAACACAAAAAACCACACATTAGGCCATATTGATAACTAAATCATCAGTACTTCTCAAACAAAAGCTGTACGAGAGAGACAGTCTGCAGCATGTGCTGACATGAACCTCCAAGGGGCCCTCAGGATGAGTGCTTGGTCTGACAGGCAGACCCCAGGCCCTGACAACAATGTGGCCAGCTCTGCCTAGCCCAGCCCAGCACTGTCTGGTCCATGGACCACCCTGGACACACACACGCTTGCGTGCACACAAACATGCACGCATGCACACACAAACACACACAAACAACCACCGCCACTCCAGTGGCTGTCACCCCGGGCTGGGGCCTTGGAGTTTCGAGTAACGGGACTGGGGATGGAGTGTCGCTTCTATCATTTCACCATGCAGCTCCTTTTCTCTTTCATCTTTTGCCTTTACTCAGATAAGGGAGCAATAGGGTGGCAACACGGCAGAGATGGAGTCAGGAAGGTAATGAAAGATTAAGGGGGAGAGAAAAAGAGAGTGAGAGAATGTGGAGCAAGAGAGTAAAGGAGAGAGAAAAAGAGAGAGCATGGAATGACAGTAAGGAAGAGTGAAAGAGTGAGCAAAAGAGTAAGAGGGAGAGAAAAGGAGAAAGTGTGGAATGAGAGAGAAAGGAAGAGTGAGAGAGAGAAAGGGAGAGAGCGTAGCCGTAGAGCGAGAGAGTACATTTGGGTAGGGAAAAGATTTCCCTGTTAGCGGCATCCTCTGCACTGACAGTCCCTGTTACCACACTCACAACACACCTCTAATCTCTACCTGACTGGAACAGTTCCAGAGCTCAAATTCCTCCTGAACGCAATACTCACCGTTAGTCACACTGCTAGGCCATTCATCATACACTAGGCCTACTACTCATTCAGTTGCCTGAGGATGTCAGATGCCTCTTACTCTTTTGCTCACTCTTTCACTCTTCCTTACTGTCATTCCATGCTCTCTCTTTTTCTCTCTCCTTTACAGGAGAAATATACTTACACACCAAAAAATTAAACCAAAAATATTATATTAGTTGATTCATTATCTCAGCAATAATAATTGAATCAGTAACTTAGCTATCGAGTGATAATATTTTTATCTGTACAATCACATCTTATCACTCATTTACGTAAAAATACGACAAAAAATTATATTGAGAACATAACTGCGTTTCTGGGATAACGAGAAAACATTTTGCATTGCAAGAATGCATCTTTGAATGTGGAGTCAACATAAAAGTAACTGCATATCAATAATTCAAATATTTATCATCCTGGAAACTCAATAACTGTTTTGAGTAAATAGCGATAAATAAAATGCATTCAAAAGTATTCAGACCACTTTACTTTTCCACATTTAGTTACGTTACAGCCTTATTCTAAAATGGATGAAATAGTTTTTTCCCCCTTATCAATCTACACACAATACCCCATAATGACAACGCAAAAACAGGTTTTTAGACATTTTTGCAAATGTATATACAAAAAAACTTTAATGACAAGTTAACATAAATATTCGGACCCTTTACTCAGTACTTTGTTGAAGCACCTTTGGCAGCGATTACAGCCATGAGTCTTCTTGGGTATAACGCTACAAGCTTGGCACACATGTATTTGGGGAGTTTCTCCCATTCTTCTCTGCAGATCCTCTCAAGCTCTGTTAGGTTGAATGGGGAGCGTCGCTGCACAGATATTTTCAGGTCTCTCCAGAGATGTTCGATCGGGTTCAAGTCCGGGCTCTGGCTGGGCCACGCAAGGACATTCAGAGACTTGTCCCGAAGCCACTCCTGCGTTGTCTTGGCTGTGTGCTTAGGGTCGTTGTCCTGTTGGAAGGTGAACCTTAGGCCCTCAGACTGGGGCTGAGCACTCTGGAGCAAGTTTTCAACAACGATCTCTCTGTACTTTGCTCCATTCGTCTTTCCCTCGATCCTGACCAATCTCCCAGTCCCTGCTGCTGAAAAACATCCCCACAGCATGATGCTGCCACCACCATACTTCACAGTAGGGATGGTGCAAGGTTTCCTTCAGACGTGACGCTTGGCATTCAGGCCAAAGAGTTCAATCTTGGTTTCATCAGACCAGATAATCTTGTTTCTTATGTTCAGAGTCCTTAGGTGCCTTTTGGCAAACTCCAAGTGGGCTGCCATGTGCCTTTTAATGAGGAGTGGCTTCCGTCTGGCCACTCTACCATAAAGGCCTGATTGGTGGAGTGCTGCAGAGATGGTTGTCCTTCTGGAAGATTCCCCCACCTCCACAGAGGAACTCAGGAGCTCTGTCAGAGTGACCATTGGGCTCTTGGTCACCTCCCTGACCAAGGCCCTTCTCCACCGATTGCTGTTTGGCCAGGCAGCCAGCTCTAGGAAGAGTCTTGGTGGTTCCAAACTTCTTCCATTTATGAATGATGGAGGCCACTGTGTTCTTGGGGACCTTCAATGCTGCAGAAATGTTTTGTTACCCATCCCCAGATCGATGCCTTGACACAATCCTGTCTCAGAGCTCTATGAACAATTCCTTCAACCTCATGGCTTGGTTTTCGCTCTGACATGCACTGTCAACTGTGGGACCTTATATAGACAGGTGTGTGCCTTTCCAAATCATGTCCAATCAATTGAATTTACCACAGGTGGACTCCAATTAAGTTGTAGAAACATCTCAAGGATGATCAATGGAAACAGGATCCACCTGAGCTCAATTTCGAGTCTCATAGCAAAGGGTCTGAATACCTATGTAAATAAGGTACAGTACCAGTCAAAAGTTTGGACACACCTACTCATTCAAGGGTTTTTATTTATTTGTACTATTTTCTACATTGTAGAATAATAGTGAAGACATCAAAACTATGAAATAACACATGTAATTATGTAGTAACCAAAAATTTCAAAATTCAAAATATATTTTAGATTCTTCAAAGTAGCCACCCTTTGCCTTGATGACAGCTTTGCACACTGTTGGAATTCTCTCAACCAGCTTCATGAGGAATGCTTTTCCAACAGTCTTGAAGGAGTTCCCAGATATGTTGAGCACTTGTTGGCTGCTTTTCCTTCACTCTGCGGTCCAACTCATCCAAAACCATCTAAATTGGGTTGAGGCCGGGTGTTTGTGGAGGCCAGGTCATCTGATGCAGCACTCAGTCACTCTCCTTGGTCAAATAGCCCTTACACAGCCTGGAGGTTTGTTTTTGGTCATTGTCCTGTTGAAAAACAAATGATAGTCCCACTAAGCGCAAACCAGATGGGATGGCGTATCGCTGCAGGATGCTGTGGTAGCCATGCTGGTTAAGTGTGCCTTGAATTCTAAATAAATCACTGACAGTGTCACCAGCAAAGCACCCCCACACAAGCACACCTCCTCCTCCATGCTTCACGGTGGGAACCACACATGTGGAGATCATCCTTTCACCTACTCTGCATCTCAAAAAGACATGGCGGTTGGAAACTAAAATCTCAAATTTGGACTCATCAGACCAAAGGACAGATTTCCACCGGTCTAATGTCCATTGCTCGTGATTCTTGGCCCAAGCAAGTCTCTTCTTCTTATTGGTGTCCTTTAGTAGTGGTTTCTTTGCAGCAATTCAACCATGAAGGCCTGATTCATGCAGTCTCCTCTGAACAGTTAATGTTGAGATGTGTTTGTTACTTGATATCTGTGAAGCTTAGTTGTGGTCCTCTGTAGCTCAGCTGGTAGAGCACGGCGCTTGTAACACCAAGGTAGTGGGTTCGATCCCCGGGACCACCCATACACGAAAAATGTATGCATGCATGACTGTAAGTCGCTTTGGATAAAAGCGTCTGCTAAATGGCATATTATTATTATTATTATAGTTAACTCTGGGTCTTCCTTTCCTGTGGCAGTCCTCATGAGAGCAAGTTTCATCACAGCGCTTGATGGTTTTTGCGGCTGCACTTGAAGAAACTTTCAAAGTTCTTGACATGTTCAGGCTTAACTGACCTCCATGTCTTAAAGTAATGATGGACTGTCGTTTCTCTTTGCTTATTCTTGCCAAAATATGGACTTGGTCTTTTACCAAATTGGGCTATCTTCTGTATACCACCCCCTACCCTGTCACAACACAGCTGATTGACTCAAACGCATTTAGAAGGAAATAAATTCCACAAACTAACTTTTAACAAGGTACACCTGTTAATTGAAATGCATTCCAGGTGCCTACCTCATGAAGCTGGTTGAGAGAATGCCAAGAGTGTGCAAAGCTGTCATCAAGGCAAAGGGTGGCTATTTGAAGAATCTGAAATATATTTTGATTTGTTCAACACTTTTTTGGTTACTACATGTTTCCATATGTGTTATTTCGTATTTTTGATGTCTTCACTATTATTCTACAATGTAGAAAATAGTAAAAATAAAGAAAAACCCTGGAATTAGTAGGTGTGTCCAAACATTTGACTGGTACTGTATTTCTGTTTTTAATACATTTGCAAAAAATGTCCCAAAAACTATTTTTGCGTTGTCATTATGGGGTATTGTGTGTAGATTGATGAGTAAAAAATAATTGTAATCAATTTTAGAATAAGGCTGTAACGTATCAAAATGTGGAAAAAGTTAAGGTGTCTGAATACTTTCCGAATGCACTGTACATATGGCAGGAGCCTCTAAGGTGCATGGTAGAGTAACCAGGTGGTAGCCGTCTAGTGACAGTGACTAAAGTTCAGGGCAGGGTACTGTGCGGGGGCCAAACATAGCAATATTTCACTCAAGTCAATCTTACCAACATGATTGTAAAACAGTCATCAGTACTATTCATATTAACTTACTGGACCTCCTTGGCACAAACAAACAGGAAACAAATACTTTTTTTAAATGATGTAATGGTGAATGAATCACACATTGTTAACTGTGGTAGCTGCAAGCTGTCTGTGTTTACATCCCTCTCAGTCCAATCACCAAAGTGGCTATAGTAGAGGGAGAGAGGTTACAAGAGAAAAGGGTGGGGGGACTAGGTGGAGGTTCAGGTCTCCTGGAGAGTTACCCTTCTGTAGCTTATTAACCAGCTAGTTATTATAATCAGGTGCACTAGATTAGATGGTTACTCTCCAGGAGAGCCCTGTATCAGATAATCTTGAGTCGAGTCTGTTGATTCCATCTCGATCTGGTCATCCTCATCGTGGTACTCCAGCCCTCGGGGGGCCTGATTGGTGTCACACTTTTTCCCCAGCCCCAGCTAACACACCTGATTAAACTAATTGCATTCCGAGGACTAAATTTGCCCATCTCTATGATAGACTGTCACCATGATCACATGCAAAAACTAGTGTCACAATTACTTTGTTTGCAAACTATAGCAACACTGAAACTTTTTTTTTAAACCAAGCAATGCTCTCATATCTAACTTTTTGCAACAAAAAAAAATTACCCAATTTTTGTGATATCCAATTGGTAGTTATAGTCTTGTCCCATCGCTTCAACTCCCGTACGGACTCAGGAGAGGCGAAGGTCGAGAGCCATTCGTCCTCCGAAACATGACCCTGCCAAGCCGCACTGCTTCTTGACACACTGCCTGCTTAACCCGGAAGCCAATGTGTCGGAGGAACACTGTACAACTGGCGACCAAAAATCAGCGTGCATGTGCCCAGCCCGCCACAAGGAGCCGCTAGAGCGTGATGGGACAAGGACATCCCGGCCGGCCAAACCCTCCCCTAACCTGGACGACGCTGGGCCAATTGTACGCCGCCTCATGGGTCTCCCAGTCTCGGCCGGCTGCAACACAGCCCGGGATCGAACCCGGGTCTGTGGTGACGACTCAAGCACTGCGATGCAGTGCCTTAGACCGCTCAGCCACTCGGGAGGCTCTCATATCTAACTTACATCCTTGTCGTCGGCAAAGAAAGCAAACAGGTACATGTAACAAACATTCATTCAAATGAAAGTTTATTGGTTGCGTACATAGATTTGCAGATGTTATCGCAGGGACAGTGAAATGCTTGTGTTTCAAGCTCCAACAGTGCAGTATTACCTTGTAAAAAAACAAACAATGCACACATAATCCAGAAAAATGCTATTAATTATATAGGGTGATCCATGACTAGAATACAGTATACTGTAAACATACAGTGCATTTGAAAAGTATTCAGACCCCTTCACTTTTTCCACATTTTGTTACCTTACAGCCTTATTCTAAAATGGATGAAATTGTTTTTTTCCCCCCTCATCAATCTACACACAGTACTCCATAATCTCTTGCTGAATACTTATGTAAATAACGTATTTCTGTTTTCTAAAAACCTGTTTTCGCTTTGTCATTATGGGGTATTGTGTGTAGGTTGATGAGGAAAAAACAGTATGTAAACATTATTAAAGTGACCAGTGTTCAATGACTATATACATAGGGCTGCAGTCTCTAAGGTACAGGGTAGAGTACTGGGTGGTAGCCGGCTAGAACGGTGACTAAGGTTCAGGGCAGGGTACTGGGCGGAGGCCAGCTAGTGGTGACTGTTTCCCAGTTTCTCGGTCCCAGCTTTGATGCACCTGTACTCTCTCCGCCTTCTAGATGGGTTGAACTGGCCGTGGCTCTGGTGACTGAGGTCCTTGATAATCTTCTTGGGCTTCCTGTGACACCGGGTGCTGTAGATGTCCTGGAGGGCAGGCAGTGTGCCAAAGATGATGCGTTGGGCTGACCGCACCACCCTCTGGAGAGTCCTGCGGTCGCGGATGGTGCAGTTGCCATACCAGGCGGTGATACAGCCCGACATGATGCTCTCAATGGTGCATCTGTAGAAGTTTGTGAGGGTCTTAGGGGCCAAGCTGAATTTGTTCAGCCTCCTGAAGTTGAAAAGGCACTCTTGCGCCTTCTTCACCACGCTGTCAGGTTGTCAGTGATGTGCAGGCTGAGGAACTTTTGACCGTCTCCACTGCGGCCCAATCGATGTGGATGGGGGCGTGCTCTCTCTGCTGTCTCCTGTAATCCACGATCATCTCCTTCGTTTTGTTGACGTTGAAGGAGAGGTTAGTGATGCGCTTGGAAGGCTGAGCTGTAGTCAATGAACAGCATTCTTACATAGGTATTTCTCTTGTCCAGGTGGGATAGGGCAGTGTGCAGTGCAATGGCGATTACATTGTCCGTGGATCTGTTGGGGCGATATGAAAATGTTAGTGGGTGTAGGGTAAGGTGGAGGTGATATGGTCCTTAGCTAGCCTCTCAAAGCACTTCATGATGACAGAAGTGAGTGCTACGGTGCGATAGTCAATTAGTTAAGTTACCTTCACTTTTTTGGGTATAGGAACAATGGTGGACATCTTGAAGCAATTTGGGACAACAGACTGGGATATGGAGAGATTGAATATGTCCGTAAACACTCCAGCCAGCTGTTCTGCACTTGGTCTGGGCCGGCAGCCTTGCGAGGGTTAACACGCTTAAATTATTTATGTTGGCGATGGAAAACGAGAGCACACAGTCCTCGTGAGTGTCGGGGGCCCGTCTCGGCGGCTCAATGTTGTTAGCTCGTTCGGGAGCGAGGCGGCGGTATCTGCGACGAGGCTGGCTGTCCCTTTATAATCCATGATTGTTTGGAATCCATGATTGTTTGGATTGTTTGCCATATGCGTTACGTGTCTGAGCAATTGATTTGCGACTCCACTTTGTCCCTGTACTGTTGTTTTGCCTCTTTGATTGCCTTACAGTCTTAGCTGGTCTGTTTGTACATGTCCATGTTCCCAGTCACATTGCCAGGGTTAACTGCGGTGGTTCACGCTTTCAGTTTTGCGCGAATGCTGTCATCTATCCACGTTTTTTGGTTTGGATAAGTTCTAATTGTCACAGTGGGAACAACATCCGCTATGTACTTCCTGATGAACCCAGTCACCGAGTCAGTGTATGTCGATCCTATTCTCAGAGGTGACCAAAACATTTCCCAGTCCACGTGATCAAAACAATCTTGAAGCATTGATTCCGATTGGTCAGATCAATGTTGAAAAGTCCTTACCAAGGGAGCTTCCTGTTTAAGTTTCTGCCTATAGGTGGGGAGAAGCAGAATGGAGGCATGATCTGATTTGCTGAAGGGAGGGCAGGGGAGGGCCTTGTAGCCGTCCCGGAAAGGAGAGTAGCAATGTTCCAGGTTTTGTGTAGCACTGGAGATCTGTTGATAGAATTTCAGTAGCATTTTCCTCAGATTTCCTTTATTAAAGTCCCCTAGCTACAATACATGTGGCCTAGTTTGCACTTAGTCCAGTGTTGTTCCTTGAGAGCCATCGCAGTATTGGCTTGGGGAGGGGATATACACGGCAGTGACGATGACCGAAGAAAATTATTTTGTGAGGTATTACGTTCGGCATTTGATGGTGAGGTATTCCAGATCGGGAGAACAAAAGGACTTGAGTTCCTGTCTTTCTTCCTGTCCGCGCAATGGACGGAGAAGCCCATTGGCTGAATGGAGAGTGCCGGAGAGAGCCAAGATTCCATAAAAAACTGTATATGTTACAGTACCTGATGTCAATGTGCAGGAGTATGAGGTAGTTGAGGTAATATGTACATGTAGGTAGAGTTAAAGTGAAAGTGTGTCTGTGTGTGTTTGTGTGTGTGTGTGTGTGTGTGTGTGGCGTCAATATGCATGTGTGTGAGCATATGTAGCGTGTGTGTGTATGTGTGTGTTGGAGTGCCAGTGTAGTATGTGTGAGTGTGTGGGTAGAGTACAGTGAGTGTGTATTGAGCCGGTGCAAGAGAGTCAGTGCAAATAAAAAGAGGCTCAATGCAAATACGTCAGGGTAGCCATTTGATTATGGCTTAGGGGTAGAAGCTGTTCAGGAGCCTTTTGGTCCCAGACTTGCGCTCCAGTACCGCTTGCCGTGCAGTAGCAGAAAGAACAGCCTATGATTTGGGTGGGTGGAGTCTTTGAAAATATTTAGGGCTTTCCTCTCACATGGCCTGGTATAGAGGTCCTGGATGGCAGGGAGCTCGGCCCGACTCCTTCTACCTCTTCTCCGGCGTCTGCGTTTTGGTGCAGCCCCCGGGATGAAGAGCTGCCTCGGGAAGTTCAAACAAAGGATCCAGGTCAGGGAAGTCAAATCTCTGACCGCCAATCTAATATCAAAAAGTGATTTCTGGCTGTAGGTAATAATAAAAGAAATGTTCAGAGCAAATAATGTAAGAAATAACACACACACACAAAAGAAAAATACTGCAAAGTTGGCTAGGCGCTAGAAACAGGGCAGTCGTGTAGTATAGTCAATATGTTCACAGAGTTGGATCATGTCTACATATGGTAGCCATGGCGAGGTGAGGTGGGGAATGTGATTAGTCGACATAGAACAGCACTTCTTAATTCTGATCTGGGGACCAAAGGGGCGCAAAAAAATGTTTTTGCCCTATTGTTACACAGCCGATTCAAATGATCAACTAATCATCAACCTAAAAAGATTGAGGAGTCATTGAGACATTGAGGAGCTGAGGGGATGATACTCATGTGTACATGGAGACAAAGCCATAGGTGGAGTTGACTTTGTACGTCTCCTAGTTGAACATCCCACTGGCATCCCGCCCAGAAGCGGCCCTCTTCCAGAACTGATTGAATCGTCCCGGAATCGGGTGTCGGACTTGGCCCGGAATCAAAATGAATGACTACCCAGAATCGGCCCAAGTACATCGGGCCATTTCAGTCTACCGGAATTCAGCCGACTTTGCCGGCATCTTACCATCCCAATCATCCCAGAAGCGGGCCGATGCAAATTTAAGTAAATGTATACAAAATTACCAGATTTAATAATTTTAAATATTACTATTATACATACAAATTATACCCATCCCAAAAGTTATTTTTTACCCCCTTTTAGTCATATCCAATTAGTAGTTACAGTCTTGTCCCATTGCTGCAACTCCTGTACGGCCTCGGGAGAGGCGAAGGCTGGTTGCGACACAGATGGGTATCGAACCAGCAGCTGTAGCGACACAGCTTGCACTGCAATGTGTCTTAGACCACTGCACCACTCGGGAGGCCCCATCAACAACGTTTTTAATGCTGATCAATTGCCTTGCACAACGTATCAAAATACTAAAATACTACTTAAACAGGAAAGACTCTTAAAGAATGTAATATAAATGTTAATTATATTTTTTGATCACAGAAACAATGAGAAAATATGGAAAAATAAATAAATATGAATTATATAAAGCAGCCTGTGTAATCATCTGCCAGAGAGTAGCCACAATCGTCCCGAGCCCCAAGTAATTCATTTGGGCCAGATAACTCACACCGGAATCGGCCTGAGCTCCAAGTAATAAATTTGGGCCAGATAACTCACACCGGAATCGGCCCTAGCTCAATCCCCGCATCCTAGCCATAAGTAATACTGCCGAAGGCGGCCCAGACTCGGGCCACATGACGTTGGCCGAGTCTGACTCTCAGCTGAGTGCCCCCACTCAGTGCCTCCACTGTGCTAGCTGGGCAGCCATTAGACTAACAGAGAGCGATACAAGGGAATGGTGGTTAGTGTGTGTGTGTCACAGTGTCTCACTGTGTCTGTCACCAGAGTGGTATACTAAGAAGAAAGCTAGATCTACTCAGACTTTTATAAAGCTAGCCAGCCTCAGTTAGCTTCACATTCCAGGTCAGGCTTCATCCGTACTACAAAGATAGATATTGCTTGCCCGCCTGCCGCTAACTCTAGCAGGCTTGTAACTGGCATGCATGTCTCACATGGCTAGTCAAACTCTTCATTGAGACAATGCTGAAAGATCAATCCATAGGCAAGTCAGTGCCACATTTTCATTTTTAGCCGAAATCAAAATGAAAGAAAAGTTATCTTGAAAATTCAGCAGGCTATGGTGTGAAATAGGATTTTAGAAGTGCTGTCTATTTTATTACTTATCATTAATGCTGTCTTTGGTGTGATTATCAATGCACAAGCACCTAATCCAAAGAAGGGTTTTGGAACCTGTAACCCTGGCAATTTGACTGTTAAACTCATGGGTACACTAGCAATGGCTGCCAGTCTTGACTTGAATGGGAACTGTCATCTATGGATTATATGTCTTTGGTTGGTTGAAGCTGTCAGTTTGCCATTCGCAAATTTTTAAATACAATTACGTGAAAAACTTACAGTTTGGAAAGCAAATGCTGTCCTTAAATGTGTAAAGTATTTTTACAATGCTATTTTTTTACACAAAAAAAACCATTTGATTAATAAAACATATAAATCAGTTGTGTTCCTCAAATCAAGGGGATGATGACAATCTTTGCGAGAGGCAGGGTATCTGATTTAATTGGTCCTCAACTCGTGGCTCATACACTTCATTCAGGATAAATGGAGTTAGCCTGCAGGATTTTAGATCCTTGATGAAAACCTGCTCCAGAGCACTCAGGACCTCAGACTGGGGCGAAAGTTCACCTTCCAACAGGACAACGACCCTAAGCACACAGCCAAGACAAAGCAGGAGTGGCTTCGGGACAAGTCTCTGAATGTCCTTGAGTGGCCCAGCCAGAGCCCGGACTTGAACCCGATCGAACATCTCTGGACAGACCTGAAAATAGCTGTGCAGCAACGCTCCCCATCCAACCTGACAGAGCTTGAGAGGATCTGCAGAGAAGAATGGGAGAAACTCCCCAAATACAGATGTGCCAAGCTTGTAGCGTCATACCCAAGAAGACTCGATGCTGTAATCACTGCCAAAGGTGCTTCAACAAAGTACTGAGTAAAAGGTCTGAATACTTACGTAAATGTGATATTTCAGTGTTTTTTTTATTTTTTTATACAGTGGGGAAAAAAAGTATTTAGTCAGCCACCAATTGTGCAAGTTCTCCCACTTAAAAAGATGAGAGAGGCCTGTAATTTTCATCATAGGTACACGTCAACTATGACAGACAAATTGAGAAAAAAATATCCAGAAAATCACATTGTAGGATTTTTTATGAATTTATTTGCAAATTATGGTGGAAAATAAGTATTTGGTCACCTACAAACAAGCAAAATTTCTGGCTCTCACAGACCTGTAACTTCTTCTTTAAGAGGCTCCTCTGTCCTCCACTCGTTACCTGTATTAATGGCACCTGTTTGAACTTGTTATCAGTATAAAAGACACCTGTCCACAACCTCAAACAGTCACACTCCAAACTCCACTATGGCCAAGACCAAAGAGCTGTCAAAGGACACCAGAAACAAAATTGTAGACCTGCACCAGGCTGGGAAGACTGAATCTGCAATAGGTAAGCAGCTTGGTTTGAAGAAATCAACTGTGGGAGCAATTATTAGGAAATGGAAGACATACAAGACCACTGATAATCTCCCTCGATCTGGGGCTCCACGCAAGATCTCACCCCGTGGGGTCAAAATGATCACAAGAACGGTGAGCAAAAATCCCAGAACCACACGGGGGTACCTAGTGAATGACCTGCAGAGAGCTGGGACCAAAGTAACAAAGCCTACCATCAGTAACACACTACGCCGCCATGGACTCAAATCCTGCAGTGCAAGACGTGTCCCCCTGCTTAAGCCAGTACATGTCCAGGCCCGTCTGAAGTTTGCTAGAGTGCATTTGGATGATCCAGAAGAGGATTGGGAGAATGTCATATGGTCAGATGAAACCAAAATAGAACTTTTTGGTAAAAACTCAACTCGTCGTGTTTGGAGGACAAAGAATGCTGAGTTGCATCCAAAGAACACCATACCTACTGTGAAGCATGGGGGTGGAAACATCATGCTTTGGGGCTGTTTTTCTGCAAAGGGACCAGGACGACTGATCTGTGTAAAGGAAAGAATGAATGGGGCCATGTATCGTGAGATTTTGAGTGAAAACCTCCTTCCATCAGCAAGGGCATTGAAGATGAAACGTGGCTGGGTCTTTCAGCATGACAATGATCCCAAACACACCGCCCGGGCAATGAAGGAGTGGCTTCGTAAGAAGCATTTCAAGGTCCTGGAGTGGCCTAGCCAGTCTCCAGATCTCAACCCCATAGAAAATCTTTGGAGGGAGTTGAAAGTCCGTGTTGGCCAGCGACAGCCCCAAAACATCATTGCTCTAGAGGAGATCTGCATGGAGGAATGGGCCAAAATACCAGCAACAGTGTGTGAAAACCTTGTGAAGACTTACAGAAAACGTTTGACCTGTGTCATTGCCAACAAAGGGTATATAACAAAGTATTGAGAAACTTTTGTTATTGACCAAATACTTATTTTCCACCATAATTTGCAAATAAATTCATTACAAATCCTACAATGTGATTTTCTGGATTTTTTTTCATCATTTTGTCTGTCGTAGTTGACGTGTACCTATGATGAAAATTACAGGCCTCTCTCATCTTTTTAAGTGGGAGAACTTGCACAATTGATGGCTGACTAAATACTTTTTTCCCCCACTGTATATTAGCAAAAATTTATTAAAAAACGTTTTTGCTTTGTCATTATGGGGTATTGTGTGTAGATTGATGAGGGATTCTTAAAAAAAAAAAAAAACATGTGAATAAGGCTGTAACATTACAAAATGTGGGAAAGTCAAGGGGTCTGAAAACTTTCCGAAGGCACTCAGTACTTTGGCTTGTAACAGTATTCACCACATTAGACTAACTCTGACAATAACAAAGTGTCTGAAGTCTACATGATCCCATATTACAGTACACTCTATTATGCCCCATTAACTTCCAATTGTGTGTGTGTGTGTGTGTGTGTGTGTGTTTGTATGTTGCACCTGGAACTAAGACCAGTCTGTGGGTGTTCTTTCACCAGCGCAGTTTGTCATTTACATTTAAGTCATTTAGCAGACGCTCTTATCATACATTATTTTTTGATTTTTCATACTGGCCCCCCGTGGGAATCAAACCCACAACCCTGGCGTTGCAAATGCCATGCTCTACCAACTGAGCTACATCCCTGCTGGCCATTCCCTCCCCTACCCTGGATGACGCTGGGCCAATTGTGCGCCGTCCTGTGGGTCTCCCGGTTGCGGTCGGCTATGACAGAGCCTGGATTAGAACCAGGATCTCTAGTGGCACAGCTTGCACTGTGATGCAGAGCCTTAGACCACTGCGCCACCCGGGTGACCTGCTCATTGATGGTCATGAGAGTATTGTGGAGTTCATTATACAAATCCTTCACACTGGGAGAGAGAAGGAGAGACAAGGAAAAGGGGAAGAGAGAAAGAGAAAGGGGAGGGAGAGAGTGGGGGAATGAGAGATCAGGG
Organism: Coregonus clupeaformis; assembly: GCF_020615455.1. Taxonomy (NCBI): domain Eukaryota; kingdom Metazoa; phylum Chordata; class Actinopteri; order Salmoniformes; family Salmonidae; genus Coregonus; species Coregonus clupeaformis. The sequence continues at coordinate 38,236,693 of NC_059192.1, read as the reverse complement.
CATGACAGAAATGATCAGTGAGAGATGAGATAAAGAATGACCATCCACACACACCCTCTTAGTAACAGTCTGACCGCAGTTATATCCTACCTTTCATTGTTGGTGACATCCATTGCGGCTCTTTGCTAATTCTCTTCCTCTCCTCCTGCTGTGATTGGTCAAAGATAAGACTCCATCTCCTCCATGTACCGAGGGGTGAAGCGGGTCACCTCCTCCAGAACTTTCTCTATGTGGGCTGGCACCTGGAGTGTCGCATTGGAGGGAGATGTACACATATTACACACCCATGTACATATACTAAAATACAAATGCAAGATGTAAAGTATTGGTCCCATTGGCCCCGTGAAGCTAAGTTGGTGGTGCTTGCAACGCCAGGGTTGTGGGTTCGATTCACACGGGGGGCCAGTATGAAAAAATAAAAATAAAAATGTATGCACTCTAACTGTAAGTCGCTCTGGATAAGAGCGTCTGCTAAATGACTAAAATGTAAATGTTTCATGAGCTGAAATAAAAGATCCCAGAAATGTTTCATATGCATAAAATACATATTTATCTAAATAATTTATTTGAATTGACTGATTTCCTTATATGAAATGTAACTCAGTAAAATCTCTGACATTGTTGCATGTTGCGTTTATATGTTTGTTTAGTGTAGATAAAGGCAGGTTTTCAGTAGAACATCATGGTATTACAATATTGAGAAAAGGGTCAATGTAAAACAAAAAAAAGCACTTACTTTGATTGGGGTTATACTGTATTTTCAAATGTGTTGGCGGATTACAGGTGGATATCAGATCTACACTGCCAGAAACAAATAACACTCTTTAAAATTGTAGACATTTAATCATAGGACTGGATGGTTTCAAATACTTACATTAATTAGCTAGCTAGCTAGTTATTATACTCGCCAAGGCCTTATAAAATAGGAAGTCAACTCAGCTGTTTAGAGCTAGCATTAGACAACTAGCTAGGAATATTAGCTAAGACTTCAATGCCTCTCTGGTTAATAACCTTAACTAGCTAGATCAATACAATGTACAGCCAGAAAGTATTTCTGGCATAGTCATAAATAGCTAGCTAGCTAAACAACTGGCTAGGTAGCTAATGTCATAACTTTTAGGACCTAGACATGTTCGCTGACAGGAAAAACTATTATTGGTAACATCAGTTAACAGGATAGCTTCTTCGCGCCAGGAGATCTATAAGTTACACATTGGTGTATCCAATGTGTACAGGTCTCCCAGAGCGAAAAGGCTCCTAGCAGAAGGAATGTAATGCTAACTAGCAAGCCTGTAGCTAGTTGTTAAAGCCTCTTTCCACCAGGTGTAGCGCTTCTTTTGCAGATTAAAAACAAGAAATCATCAATGGTGAGTGTAAAGTTAATTACTTGTGAGTTCAACAATAGTTAATTCAATCAATTGTAAATTTTTCACGTATTCACTACGAGCCATCATGACTCTCAAAAACCGTGACACCCACAGTTGAATAGTGAAGATAAATTTAGAGCCGCCCTAAAAACCCTATTCAAATTCAACACAAACCTTCAAATAGGTACAGTTGAAGTCGGAAGTTGCAGTTATTAAAACTCATTTTTCAACCACTCCAAAAATATAGTTTTGGCAAGTCGGTTAGGACATCTACTTTGTGCATGACACAAGTAATTTTTCCAACAATTGTTTACAGACAGATTATTTCACTTATAATTCACTGTATCACAATTCCAGTGGGTCAGAAGTTTACATACACTAAGTTGACTGTGCCTTTAAACAGCTTGGAAAATTCCAGAAAATGATGTCATGGCTTTAGAAGCTTCTGATAGGTTAATTGACATCATTTGAGTCAATTGGAGGTGTACCTGTGGATTTATTTCAAGGCCTACCTTCAAACTCAGTGCCTTTTTGCTTGACATCATGGGAAAATCCAAAGAAATCAGCCAAGACCTCAGAAAACAAATTGTAGACCACAAGTCTGATTCATCCTTGGGAGCAATTTCCAAACGCCTGAAGGTACCACGTTCATCTGTACAAACAATAGTATGCAAGTATAAACACCATGGGACCACGCAGCCATCATACCGCTCTGGAAGGAGACACGTTCTGTCTCCTAGAGATTAACGTACTTTGGTGCGAAAAGTGCAAATCAATCACAGAACAACAGCAAAGGACCTTGTGAAGATGCTGGAGGTAACAGGTACAAAAGTATCTACATTGGGGAGAACAAGTATTTGATACACTGCCGATTTTGCAGGTTTTCCTACTTACAAAGCATGTAGAGGTCTGTAATTTTTATCATAGGTACACTTCAACTGTGAGAGACAATCTAAAACAAAAATCCATAAAATCACATTGTATGATTTTTAAATAATTAATTAGCATTTTATTGCATGACATAAGTATTTGATCACCTACCAACCAGTAAGAATTCCGGCTCTCACAGACCTGTTAGTTTTTCTTTAAGAAGCCCTCCTGTTCTCCACTCATTACCTGTATTAACTGCACCTGTTTGAAATCGTTACCTGTATAAAAGACACCTGTCCACACACTCAATCAAACAGACTCCAACCTCTCCACAATGGCCAAGACCAGAGAGCTGTGTAAGGACATCAGGGATAAAATTGTAGACCTGCACAAGGCTGGGATGGGCTACAGGACAATAGGCAAGCAGCTTGGTGAGAAGGCAACAACTGTTGGCGCAATTATTAGAAAATGGAAGAAGTTCAAGATGACGGTCAATCACCCTCGTTCTGGGGCTCCATGCAAGATCTCACCTCGTGGGGCATCAATGATCATGAGGAAGGTGAGGGATCAGCCCAGAACTACACGGCAGGACCTGGTCAATGACCTGAAGAGAGCTGGGACCATAGTTTCAAAGAAAACCATTAGTAACACTACGCCGTCATGGATTAAAATCCTGCAGCGCACGCAAGGTCCCCCTGCTCAAGCCAGCGCATGTCCAGGCCCGTCTGAAGTTTGCCAATGACCATATGGATGATCCAGAGGAGGAATGGGAGAAGGTCATGTGGTCTGATGAGATAAAAATTGAGCTTTTTTGTCTAAATTCCCCTCGCCGTGTTTGGAGGAAGAAGAAGGATGAGTACAACCCCAAGAACACCATCCCAACCGTGAAGCATGGAGGTGGAAACATCATTCTTTGGGGACGCTTTTCTGCAAAGGGGACAGGACGACTGCACCGTATTGAGGGGAGGATGGATGGGGCCATGTATCGCGAGATCTTGGCCAACAACCTCCTTCCCTCCTTCCCTCAGCATTGAAGATGGGTCGTGGCTGGGTCTTCCAGCATGACAACGACCCGAAACACACAGCCAGGGCAACTGAGGAGTGGCTCCGTAAGAAGCATCTCAAGGTCCTGGAGTGGCCTAGCCAGTCTCCAGACCTGAACCCAATAGAAAATCTTTGGAGGGAGCTGAAAGTCCGTATTACCCAGCGACAGCCCCGAAACCCGAAGGATCTGGAGAAGGTCTGTATGGAGGAGCAAACCTGGTCAAGACCTACAGGAAACTTATGATCTCTGTAATTGTTAACAAAGGTTTCTCTACCAAATATTAAGTTCTGCTTTTCTGATGTATCAAATACTTATGTCATGCAATAAAATGCAAATTAATTACTTAAAAATCATACAATGTGATTTTATGGATTTTTGTTTTAGATTCCGTCTCTCACAGTTGACGTGTACCTATGATAAAAATTACAGACCTCTACATGCTTTGTAAGAAGGAAAACCTGCAGAATCGGCAGTGTATCAAATGCTTGTTCTCCCCACTGTATATCCACAGTAAAACGAGTCCTATATCGACATAATCTGAAAGGCCGCTCAGCAAGGAAGAAGCCACTGCTCCAAAACCGCCATAAAAAAGCCAAACTACAGTTTGCAACTGCACATGGGGACAAAGATCGTACTTTTTGGAGAAATGTCCTCTGGTCTGATGAAACAAAAATAGAACTGTTTGGCCATTATGAACATTGTTATGTTTGGAGGAAGAAGGGGAAGGCTTACAAGCCGAAGAACACCATCCCAACCGTGAAGCACGGGGGTGGCAGCATCATGCTGTGGGGGTGCTTTGCTGCAGGAGGGTCTGGTGCACTTCACAAAATAGATGGCATCACGAGGAAGGAAAATAATGTGCATATATTGAAGCAACATCTCAAGACATCAGGAAGTTAAAGCTTGGTCACAAATGGGTCTTCCAAATGGACAATGACCACAAGCATACTTCCAAAGTTGTGGCAAAATGGCTTAAGGACAACAAAGTCAAGGTATTGGAGTGGCCATCACAAAGCCCTGACCTCAAACCTATAGAAATTTGGTGGGCAGAACTGAGAAAGCCTGTGCGAGCAAGGAGGCCTACAAACCTGATTCAGTTACACCAGCTCTGTCAGGAGGAATGGGCCAAAATTCACCCAACTTATTGTGGGAAGCTTGTGGAAGGCTACCCGAAACGTTTGACCCAAGTGAAACAATTTAAAGGCAATGCTACCAAATACTAATTATGTGTATGTAAACTTCTGACCCACTGGGAATGTGATGAAAGAAATAAAAGCTGAAATAAATAATTCTCTCTACTATTATTCTGACATGTCACATTCTTAAAATAAAGTGGTGATCCTAACTGACCTAAGACAGGGAATTTTTACTCTGATTAAATGTCAGGAATTGTGAAAAACTGAGTTTAAATGTATTTGGCTAAGGTGTATATAAACTTCAGACTTCAACTGTATGTAATGTGACATTATATAAACTCTTTAGTCTTTTATTTACATTTTAGAGCTGATAAGTTGGACAAATCGGGTGAAAAAAGCTGGTTCCCCACACGACATATCTCCCCCTTTCACTAAGACGCAGTAGCTTTCGCTTCCCCACCCGCCATTTTTAAAAAGACGAGGCGGAGCTTCATTATTTTCTTCAATCATGCAGAGACGGGCAGCATGAAGGTCTCGTCATTGATTTTGCTGGAAAGTGGAGAAATTATGCTTTACAATGGTATTCATATTATAGTTGACCTGGAAGTATTACGTTTTGGAGGCTCTAAAATAAGTTTAAATGTACACAACAGCGCGATGTACAAAAGTGCGTTAGCTAGATAACTTGGCTAGTTACTTGTCTGTGACCTAACGTTAGCAAGCTAGATAGTTAGATAATTTGCAAGTTAATGTGTCCACTAATATCGGCGATACAATGTCACCATTCGCTAACTTAACTAGATAACATTATCTAGCAATAACGTTAACATACACTACCGGTCAAAAGTTTTAGAACACCTACAAGGGTTTTTCTTCATTTTTACTATTTTCTACATTGTGGTCGAATTGCTGCAAAGAAACCACTACTACTAGCATTTCACTGTAATGTCTGCACCTGTTGTATTCGGCGCATGTGGCCAATAAAATGGATGATCTCCGCATGTGTATTTCCCACCGTAAAGCATGGAGGAGGTGGTGTTATGCTGTGGGGGTGCTTTGCTGGTGACACTGTCTGTGATTTATTTAGAATTCAAGGAACACTTAACCAGCATGGCTACCACAGTATTCTGCAGCGATACGCCATCGCATCTGGTTTGGGCTTAGTGGGACTATCATTTGTTTTTCAACAGGACAATGACCCAACACACCTCCCTAGCTGTGTAAGATGACCTGGCCTCCACAATCACCCAACCTCAACCAAATTGAGATGGTTTGGGATGAGTCGGACTGCAGAGTGAAGGAAAAGCAGCCAACATGTGCTCAGCATTCCAGGTGAAGCATTCCAGGTAAAGCTGGTTGAAAGAATGCCAAAGCCGTCATCAAGGAAAAAGAGTGGCTATTTGAAGGATCTCAAATATATTTTGATTTGTTTAACACCTTTTTGGTTACTACATGATTCCATATGTGTTATTTCATAGTTTTGATGTCTTCACTAGTATTCTACAATGTAGAAAATAGTAAAAATAAAGAAAAACCCATGAATGAATTAGGTGTTCTAAAAATGTTGCCCGGTAGTGTATATAAAAAGGGAATATAATGACTTCTTTGGTTACAATTCTTTATTTTACCTTTATTTAACTAGGCAAGTCAGTTAAGAACAAATTCTTATTTACAATGACGGCCTTCACCGGCCAAACCCGGACGACACTGGGCCAATTGTGCGCCACCCTATAGGACTCCCAATCACGGCCGGTTGTGATACAGCCTGGAATCGAACCAGAGGGTCTGTAGTGACGCCTCAAGCACTGAGATGCAGTGCCTTAGACCGCTGCGCCACTCGGGAGCCCAATGACTGAAGGCAGTACCAAACTAACTAGCTGTGTATCTTATGGGGGGTTATATATCTTATATATCTTATGAAATAGTTAGCTAACAAGCTAGCTATTCATGTTCAAACATTACCTAACCTAGCTAGCTATCTAGCTAACGTAGCTAATGTAGGTAACTTGGTGGCTAGCTAGTACCTATGTTCAATGTCTAACGTTGTTAGCTAGACACAAACTAAATGATTCAAAGCTAACTAACCCCCTTTGGTCTGTTTTTACTAACGTTAGCTAAGTTAGCTAGCAAGTTAACGTTAACAACTGTCACTGCTCAGCAACAGTTTCAAAAAACAAAGCAACAACTTCTTACCTTAGATAATTCTTACCTTAACATAATAGCTAGTTAGCTATTTCAGTTTGGACTTTCATCACTGGTACAATAATCCAGTCTCTTAAAACGATGTCCTAACATTATAGTGTGGTATTCACTCACCTATGCAAAAACACCTCCCAGTCTTCGTCTTATATGGAATTATGGCATTCCGCAAACAAACGTTAGCCACCTACTGTACTGGAGTGTGTAGTTACTCACAGCTTACAGACTAATGGAATAAAGAAACAAACATTAAGACAATCTAAACCCTCCTACTTAATCATGTACTACTAAAAACATAAGAAAGAGCCCTACTAATTTCTAACAAACCATCCCCCAAATCCCTTCCAACCGCCCCATCCCTGTCCAACCTCAATAACGCAACACATTAATCTTTCCCTCTCTTCCACATACCGGTACTTACAACAATACATCAACACATGCTTCACTGTTTCATCAACCATACACTCGGTATACAAACCATTCACATGCTTGCCAACCAGTTGTAATGATGAGTTAAATGTACAATGTCCTAGGTGCAACGGAGCAAACACCACCTCTTCCTTACTAATCTGACCTTTCAATGTTGGTCCACCGACCTTTCTTTGGAGGGCATATATAAATGCCGGCCCTTGGGTTCGCTGTCCCACCTCTTCTGCCACACATCTATCAAAATGGCTCTAATCTTACATTTGGCCTCACCTACCTCTCCCGGTCATACTGTCTGAACTAACTTTTCTGTGTATCAGGGTTCCCCAACTAGCGGCTGTGTTTTATATTTGAATCTTCATTGTTGGACATAAAAGACTGTAAAGCCATATGTGACCCGTTTGTCACACGTCAGTACTTCACAGGAGAGGCATTTGAATGTCATTTTTGGGGGTTTATCAAAATGCGTTCTGGAACATGTGAACTATAATGTGCCTTAATAACAAACTTGTATGCCATCTGTAAAAAACGAATACAATTGTTAAATTACGAGCCTAGTTGGTTTAGCCACAGAAAAAGACAGGAACCTTCCCGCTAGCCATGATTGGCTGAGATAATGGATGGGCTGGACATACTGAGAGATGAGTTCGGATTGGTCTGCCATGTAACATGCTTCTGTCTATAACGTGAGCTGCTGAGTGTCTGTGTAGATAGTCCTTGCTACCTCAGACTTTTTTGAAAGATACAACTTTAGCGATGGACAACTGAAAAAGTGTTGCTACTGCTCTCAACAACATTGCTGCCCTGAATTTAGCAGGCACTATCGACAAAGATAAGTGGGAAAAAGTTGTGATAGACTACTTTCTGCACATGGTCAGTGTGAACCGGAGTGACTTGGCACAACACTGGCCAAACATGCTGTACCAACAAAATGGAGTTAAAGGGGTTCAAGTCTCTGCCATGAAGCATTCACCCATGTATACGAGTAAGAATCTATGTGGACACCCCTTAAAATGAGTGGATTCAGCTATTTCAGCCACAACCGTTACTGACAGGTGTATAGAATCGAGCACACAGCCATGCAATCTCCATAGACCAACATTGGCAGTAGAATGGCCCCTATTGAAGGCTCAGTGACTTTCAACGTGGCACCGTCATAGGATGCCACCTTCCAAGTCTGTCAAATTTCTGCTGTGCTAGATCTGTCCTCGGTTGCAACACTCACTACCTAGTTCCAAACTGCCTCTGGAAGCAATGTCAGCACAATAACTGTTCGTCGGGAGCTTCATGAAATGGGTTTCCATGGCCAAGAAGCAGCAAGATCACCATGCGTAATGCCAAGCGTCGACTGGAGTGGTGTAAAGCTCGCCGCCATTGGACTCTGGAGCAGTGGAAACGCGTTCTCTGGAGGGATGAATCACGCTTCACCATCTGGCAGTCTGACAGACAAATCTGGATTTGGTGGATGCGAGGAGAATGCTACCTGCCCGAATGCATAGTGCCAACTGTAAAGTTTGGTGGAGGAGGAATAATGGTTTGGGCTAGGCCCCTTAGTTCCAGTGAAGGGAAATCTTAACGCTACAGCATACAATGACATTCTAGACGATTCTGTTCTACCAACTTTGTGGCAACAGTTTGGGGAAGGCCCTTTCCTGTTTCGGCATGAAAACGCCCCCATGCACAAAGTGAGTTCCATACAGAAATGGTTTGTCGAGATCGGTGTGGAAGAACTTGACTGGCCTGCACAGAGCCCTGACCTCAACCCCATCGAACAGCTTTGGGATTAATTGGAACGCCGACTGCGAGCCAAGCCTTATCACCCAACATCAGTCCCGGCCTCACTAATGCTGGTGGCTGAATGGAAGAAAGTCCCTGCAGCAATGTTCCAACATATAGTGGAAAGACTTCCCAGAAGAGTGGAGGCTGTTGTAGCAGCAAAGGGGGGACCAACTCCATATTAATGCCCATGATTTTGGAATGAGATGTTCGACAAGCAGGTGTCCACATACTTTTGTTCATGTAGTGTACAGCCAACTTGACACAACTGTGGAAAGTACTGTGTTGTAGTACTCGAGACTGGTCATGGTTTCGAGTCCGGTCTCAAGCCCACAATTGTCATCATGAGCTGTTTGCATCAGGGGCATAGACATGGATGGGCCTGGGTGGACAGATGCCCACTCACTGGGGAGCCAGGCCCTGACACGCCCACCCAATCAGATTGATGTGGTTTAAGCATTGTTGGACTTAGACCATAATTATTATTTTTCTATTTTAAAAAAAGTTTGATTTTGAGAGTGAAAATTTGAAGAATCTATAGGAAAACTCTTAAAAACAGATAGGAAAACATTTTTCACCCAGTCTAGGAGACTGAACGCGTCTCCTTCCTGAGCGCTATGACGGCTGCGTGGTCTCATGATGTTTATACTTGCGTACTATTGTTTGTACAGATGAACGTGGTACCTTCTGGCGTTTGGAAATTGCTCCCAAGGATGAACCAGACTTGTGGAGGTCTACAATTTGTTTTCTGAGGTCTTGTCTGATTTCTTTGGATTTTCCCATGATGTCATGCAAAGAGGCACTGAGTTTGAAGGTAGGCCTTGAAATACATCCACAGGTACACCTCCAATTGACTCAAATGATGTCAATTAACCTATCAGAAGCTTCTAAAGCTATGACATCATTTTCCGGAATTTTCCAAGCTCTTTAAAGGCACGGTCAACTTAGTGTATGTAAACTTCTGACCCACTGGAATTGTGATTCAGTGAATTATAAGTGAAATAATCTGTCTGTAAACAATTGTTGGAAAAATTACTTGTTTCATGCACAAAGTAGATGTCCTAACCGACTTGCCAAAACTACAGTTTGTTAACAAGAAATGTGTGGAGTGGTTGAAAAACAAGTTTTAATGACTCCATCCTAAGTGTATGTAAACTTCTGACTTCAACTGTACGAATGAGATGATACTATTGAACAGTTTGATGGCCTTGAGATAGAAGCTGTTTTTCATTCTCTCGGTCCCAGCTGTGATGCACCTGTACTGACCTCGCCTTCTGGATAGCGGGGTCCTTGATGATCTTTTTGGCCTTCCTGTGACATCGGGTGCTGTTGGTGTCTTGGAGCGCGGGTAGTTTGCCCCCGGTAATGCGTACGGCAGACCGCACCACCCTCTGGAGTGCGCTGCGGTTGCGGGCAGTGCAGTTGCTGTTCCAGGCGGTGATACAGCCCGACAGGATGCTCTCAATTGTGCATCTGTAAAGGTTTGTGAGGGTTTTAGGTGCCAAGCCACATTTCTTCATCCTCCTGAGGTTGAAGAGGCTCTGTTGCGCCTTCTTCACCACACTGTCTACGTGGGTGGACCATTTCAGTTTGTCAGTAATGTGTACGCCAAGGAACTTGAAGCTTTCCACCTTCTCCACTGCAGTCCCGTTGATGTGGATAGGGGGGTGCACCCTCTGCTGTTTCCTGAAGTCCACGATCATCTCCTTTGTTTTGTTGACGTTGAGTGAGAGGTTATTTTCCTAGCACCACACTCCCAGATCCGTCACCTCCTCCCTGTAGGCGGTCTCGTCATTGTTGGTAATCAAGCCTACTACTGTTGTGTCGTCTGCAAACTTGATGATTGAGTTGGAGGCGTGCTTGGCCACGCAGTCATGGGTGAACAGGGAGTACAGAAGGGGGCTGAGCACGCACCCTTGTGGGGCCCCAGTGCTGAGGATCAGCGAAGTGGAGATGTTGTTTCCTACCTTCACCACCTGGGGGCAACCAGTCAGGAAGTCCAGGACCTAGTGAATTATAAGTGAAATAATCTGTCTGTAACAATTGTTGGAAAAATTACTTGTGTCATGCACAAAGTAGATGTCCTAACCGACTTGCCAAAAAGTATAGTTTGTTAACAAGAAATTTGTGGAGTTGTTGAAAAACAAGTTTTAATGACTCAACCTAAGTGTATGTAAACTTCCGACTTCAACTGTATGTTTGTAAATTTACCAATAAAACATACCATAGTGATTGAGTATCCATATAGCTGTACCATGATATTTGCATTGCTACTAAGTAACCCTCCAATTGTTCTCCACGAATTCCCCCGCTAAAGCCCCTCCCCATCCCAAGTTGGGCCGTCATCCCAGTGATCAGCATACCACCCCCGTCCCCCCGAATCCCTAGGCCCCCGAGAGGCCAGGACCCATCCATCGAAAACAGCACACAGTGCCACCCACAAAACAGAAGCAGGTCAACCGCCAAAAGCATTTCCAATGCTCTCACCTCAATATATATATTTATATAGCTATTTAAAAATATATATCCATTCAAATATCTTGTATATCTTATTTTCCATCATTATCAATTAAAATGCGTAATAATGTCGGCAGTTCATGCGTAGGATTTTAACCTATAGCCATAAGACTGTTAAATAGTTCACCAAATAGCTACCTTCATTGACCCTTATTGCACTAACTTTTTTGACTGTTTATTACCTATTTATTACCTGTCACTTTATTCCTAGTTATATGTCCATATCTACCGTAAAAGCTTGTACCACTTGTACCCTGTGTATACTGTATAGCCAAATTATCATTACTCATTGTGTATTTATTATTACCTTTATTATTATTTTACTTTTCTATTATTTATCTATTTTCTTTCTATCTGCATTGTTGGGAAGGGCCCGTAAGTATGCATTTCACTGTTAGTCTACACCTGTTATTTTTGAAGCATGTGACGAATACGATTTCGGAAAAACTGAAAGTATGCATCTTAGAAATAGTTTTCACATACAAACTCTGAATCAAATAGGCTTCCCCAAAATAACATTGTCGCTGTGGTAGACCTTTATTTTGATTGCCGATTTTGTATACTTATCAAAATCCCATCAGGTAGCCTGATTTCAGATGGGTCATGTAAACAAGATTATTAGGGAAATCGTTGTTGCAAAGCATGTAAAGGTCTAAATCAAACTATTATATTAATCAGACTATTCATAATAATCGTATTATGTATTATTGTGTGAATACTCAAGTGCCGGCAGTGTTCCTATTGGTGAGTCACCGGGAATGCTAATAAGACCAGCCACTACTACGCGATAATGGCGACACTGCCAGAACTTTGTCGACCGCACGTAGTGATACTTAATCGGCAGACCTAGACCCTGTCACACTGAACAAGCCAAGACGTCCGACAATCGTTTAGGACCTAATAATTTGCTCACAACGTGTGAATTTTGTCTGGCACAAAACGGCTAAAATTATACAGTCTGTGGGGGGCTTTAGGTGAAGTTGGCTAGCTAGCTAGCTAGCTAGCAAGTGACAAGAACGTTATGCAGCCTGCATAGCAACCATTTTGTTTAGAAGGACGACCAGTCCTTTTGCAAAGCAACTATGCCATCATAATAATAATAATAATAATAATAATAATAATAATAATAATAATAAGATATGCCATTTAGTAGACACTTTTATCCAAAGCAACTATGCAAAAATAATTACGGTCTGTAGCAACATGACCAAAATAACTAACCACAAAAAATAACTAACAACTTTAACGTCAGGCCCAACAACAGCATTTACCGGTGACTGTATTCATGATACAGCACTGCCTCTTGTGCCTTATTGCTTAATAATGTCCCGGACCCCCAACCATCCACTCAAGAAAGAATCGTCCAGCAGCTGAATGTAGAAACCCTTGTGTACATGGAGTGGGAGGAACGAGCAAGGCAACTGCGATACGGACCTGGTTGAGACCAACCTGCAACCGGCACTGGCACTTTGCTCTGGTTAGCACTGACATGTCGGATCTGGTTAAGATCGGCCACCAGCTGGATGTCCCTTGTAATTTTCTAGAAAGATCAAAGGGCCGCCCGCCTGAACCCAATAACCCCAATAACCAAAACATGTTTGCGTATATTGTTGTCGGTCGCTGAAATAAATTACTCACTCCCTTGCGACTTGTCTCTGAAGCAACACCAAGCAGTTCATCCTCAGATCTTTCAGCTAGAATTTCTGGTTCATTGTAGGAATTACTATAGTTTCACATATTTGTATTATTAATCACACATTTAATTAATCACACATTTTCCTGGCCCTTATTGGGCTCAGGGAAACCTGGGGGACACATTGGCTCCCATTCCTCTGACAATCAGAACCATATTCTACAGGCTACCTTTAGTACATTTTCTTATACCACTGACCATGTGTGCCAACTTTCTTAACCCTGAGTGAAACAGGTCAAGAGACAGGCATATGCTAATAACAACACAATCATGTGGTGGATATTGGTAAGGCTGTAGGGGATGACACCTGAAATAGACCTGAATCTGCATACCAAGTTATGTGGTGATACACCAATTAGTTTACAATTTATAAGGATTTATTTGACAGGCCGCACTCCTATAAATTCAGAGTGACCATCTTGTTTGAGCTACACTCCTGCATGAGGTAGACTATTGAAGATTGAAATCTTTGTCCATACACAGCAAAATCTGTAGAATTAAATTAATTAGCTGTAGTGTTAATTTTAACACTTTTGCAGCGTGTATATTCATCTACTCTGCGGTGCATGTATTTCACACTTTCAAAAGTGTTAAAATGGTAACATTTAGTCAGTGTTTCTGTAACCCTATACAGAGTAGAAAATTAACACTGTCTGTGTGAAATTCACAATACGCTGGAGTGAAATAATAAGGATTTCACTATACACTGGAGTTAACGAATAGGCATTTCAGTGGCGGTCGGTGCCGTTAAACATGAGGGAGGACGATTATTTTTTGTATGAGCATAACCTTATTTCTATTACAGCATATTTGATGACTGTCATTCATATTCCATTCACCCAGCTCAATGTAACATCGATAGGTTTAGGCTACTACATGATACTTAAATTTTCCCTATACACATCATGAGGTTGCTACAACCTAGCCTATGAATGAAAGTTTACAACGTAGGTGCACAGGTTGAGAGAAATTTGAGTAATCAAGGTGACAGACATTGACAAATTCAATACCGCCTTGCACAATCTTGCCTGCATCTAGCTGATCTAGGTGTAATCATTAGTCCAACAGTTGCAAACGAGAGTTTCTATTGCACAAATTCATGTATGTTTATCCCCATTTCCCATTTTGTTCATCCCCATGTTTACTTCTGTTTAAGAAACGTTTTTCAACAGAATCGGTGGAATGAATACACCCCTGATCACACGCAAACACAGTTCACTTTCATATAGGGGTGTGCCGAGTAGTCGGACAATACAAGTATCGTAACGGATATGGGCAATTTTCTGGATACAATTATGATCCTAATATTTTTTTTTATTATCCGTGATCGGGAAAAAAAGTTATTTTTTGTGTGCCAGCAAGCATCTTTCTCATGTCAGTCAGTCACAGAGTTTCTAAACCATACTGTACTTTCTTTGAGTCAGTCATGTGAGGTCTAAATAACTCAACTGGCTAGTTTGCCTGTCTGTAAAGAGAAGGGCGGGCTGTACATTGATCCTGCTGCTCTGATTGTATAGAGTGAATCTTTATTTCTCCATCCATTCGCTTCATAATTTCTCTCGACCACTTTTTCTCGCATGTTTTCGGTTTGATCATTTAGATTGCTGCTGCCTGCTACTATGATAAATCACATGGCATGGACGTTTGCTATCAAGCTATCAATGTGCATAATATCTAACAAGTGGGGCAAGAGTAGGGAAAAAATATTAAACTAATGTGCATTCTGACTGAGTGACAGCAGACTTGGCTGCCCGCTGCAAGTTGCACAGACACACACGCCCCTCTGCACACTGCTCCTAATCTGCAGTTTTTTTGCAGTGAGAACGTGCAGGGATGTATTTTAACCAACATCTATTTAGGCATATTAAAACACTTCCGTGTTTTCCTATCACAAGTATCAGCCAATCCGACTATCAACTGTCAATTTACAGATACGATTACGAATATGAGTATGGCCATGTCGGCACACCACTACTTTCATAGCAGCCACATACAAACAGCATGTTGGATAATTCTATGCTCTCTCCTCCTCTAACCTCTTCCCTTTTCTAGTGGACTTCATTGCAAAACAGTGTGTTTTAATTAATTATTTGGTGATGTGAATATATTTAGTATAGTTTTATCTAAAAACGATAACTTCTTTAATGTTTCATTATATATATTTTTATAAAATTCACTGAGGAGGATGGACTTCCCCTTCCTCCTCTGAGGAGCCTCCACTGGTGCAATTCCTATTGGAATCCAGACAGATCGTGTCTCACGACTTCCTCCGAAGCTGCCTCCTCTCCTTGTTCGGGCAGGCTTCAGCGTTCGTCGTCACCGGCCTTCTAGCCACTGCCGCATCACCTCTCATCATTGCATTTGTTTTGTCTTGTCTATTACACACACCTGGTTCATATCCCCTCATTAGTATGTGTATAAGTGTTCCCTCTGCCCCCTTGTCCTTGTGGGTGATTGTTTAATGTGAGGAGAGTGTAGCTCGGTTGAGCTACGTGTATTTTGTATTGCCGGGGTATATTTTCCCTGTGTGCCTGTTTTGTTCCAGTGCGCCTGTTTTGCGCACTGGACTGTTTGACGCTATCCTGCGTAACTCTGTATTCCGGAATAAACTCAGTATTCTGTGATTTACCCTCCTGCGCCTGACTCCTTCAAATCACCCATCACATTGTGCTGGGAAATATGATGTTGGTAGTGGTTTTGATTGGACTGTTTTACTATCTACAGTGTAAAACAATAACTCTGGTTATTAACACCAACACTGGGGGTTATTTTACACCACTGAGTGTTAATTTCACTCTTACAGATTGAATTTAACTCCTGAATCAACACTAGAAATGTAACATTGAAAAATCAATACTGGCCAATTTGCTGTGTAGATGCTGTATACCAAGTTTTGTAAAGAATTATCCTGTGGTTTTGGAGAAAGGGCAGCTTTAAATCATTATATAGTTCATAAACTAGTTATGTAATTATAAGACCTTTTTACAGTTGGTCTAGTGTCTGTAGCTTAAACTGTTAAAGAGCTGTAGGCCTATCATTTTGAAAACCATCAACTTGTTGTTTTATGAAATGTCAAATAGTTATAATGCACAGTAATAATATTTGGTGGCAGGACTTATGTTATTATTATGGATATTATTATTTTTTTTAAACGATAACACTTTACTTGACACCCAGTGTCATAACACGTTATGACATGGTCTGAACCATGTCATTTA
Organism: Coregonus clupeaformis; assembly: GCF_020615455.1. NCBI lineage: Eukaryota > Metazoa > Chordata > Actinopteri > Salmoniformes > Salmonidae > Coregonus > Coregonus clupeaformis. Next base: position 38,220,446 of record NC_059192.1, on the reverse strand, counting down.
TGTTATAAAAGCTGACATAACTTGTCATAATCTGTCATAATATGGTTATAACACTGTCATGTTGTGACAGCATAAGCAGCTTGACTACTGCTAGAGTACTGTAGCTTTATTGATATGCTGTACTTCAACAACAGATGTACTCACATTGGATGGGTTGATTAGGATTCAAACCTTCTCTCAAACAGCCTAATACATTCTCTTAGAGTAGGTTTACCCTACTAATGTACTTGGTAATGTAAACATGTTTTTTCATGTAAGACACATGCAATCTGCCATCTGGGAATCTGTTCAATGTTCCTAATCTTGATAGATATACCCATTGGTTCTTAAAGGGGAAATCTGCAGTTGAAACAACAACAAAGTCGACACCCCGCCACTGTTTTGGTAAAAAGCTGACGAATTGGGGGTGGACAAATGTAACCACTCTCAAATTCATCGATAGAGCTATGGATACATAATTACAATTTTAACCATATTCAGAGGCTAAACAGTGTTTGTTTAAAATTACATTGTTTACAAACAATTGACTAGAACAATCAAATATTTGGGGTTCTGATGGAGTATGACAATTGGAGCTCATGAGGCATTTGTTATATAAGTTATATTTAAGTGATAATGCAGAGAAGCCGGTGTTTGTTGGATATATTGGCACGGTTGTTGATATAGTCCTGACACAAATCTAGGGTTGCTAGAGACTCGACCCAGTCGTTCATTCTTTTTGTTCTGTATCTATAGACGTGACCCAGTCATTTGTTCTAAATGTTCCATTGCCATACTGACTGGCAACGTTCTTCTCCCTTGCTTGCTAGCTAGCCAACTACGGCTAATTTACAGTCACGTCAAAAAGTGCAGCCAGATTAACAGCAAAGTAGCTGCATTTGCATTTGTTTAAGCTGTTTTGTAGTTAGATTTATTTGGATATATCCATAACAATGAGTTTATGACTTTGCCTGGCAGAGAAAATGTGCTCGCTTGTCAGGACACTGTTCAGACAAAAGAAAGACAATCCATGACATTCATTTGAGCTGCTTTTAATAAATATAACCATACATGCTCTTTGTTATCCACCACAGCTGAAAAAGCTATAGCTACTTATTGTATGTCACATTTCTCTGTATATTCCCCTGGATTGTGCATTGGGTTAAATATCTGTCTGAGTCTGTGCTACTACTTCTATTGCCTTGCTTCAGCCTTTTGGGTGTTGATGGTGTTGCAGTGTTCTCTTTGTTTTTGGCCAGGATGTTGCTCCAGCATTTTCTGTCTGTCAGTGATGGACGCCAGTAGCTATGGAGCGAACCTACGCACCGATGCCCACTCACTGACATAATCTCCCTTGCTTCTAAACCAGCATTGGCCAGTTTCTGGACTGTCGTGGATTTAGCTGGTGGTACCTTGTGAAATAGACACCGGCTGGAATCCAGTTTTAACCAATCAGCATTCAGGATTAAACCCACCCGTTGTATAATCTTCAAGAATCAATGGGTGTGTGTAAATAATTTAAAAGTCAAAGAATGTATGAAGCAATCACAGATTGACCCTTTATATACTATAATGTATGTCTCATGAGCATAGTGCAACTGTCCTACCCTATCATAACCCCAAATATAAGATAACATTTCTCCATTGTTTATAACAGGAACATAAACCATGTATACCTTCAAAATATGTGCAAAAGCTGTCAACTACCTTGTCCATTTCCCATATGAGTAGCCTTATGTATTAGGCTAGGTCAAATGTAAGGTTAAGGAGCGGTTTCGTGGACACAGATTACACCTAGTCATGGACTATAAATACTTTTTGCCTGGAGATTTTCCATTGGATCTTCCTTTTTAGTCTAGGACTAGGCTCAATCTGTGTCCGGGAAAACCTCCCCATAATGTTTAAATTAGTGGAATGGGATGATTTCTTACATGAAAAAACAAGTTTACATTACCTAGTACATTAATGGGGTAAACCTACTCTAAGAGAATGTATTAGGCTGTTTGAGAGAAGGTTTGAATCCTAATCAACACATCCAATGTGAGTACATCTGTTGTTGAAGTACAGTAGATCAATAAAGCTACAGTGCTCTAGTAGTCGTCAGGCTGCTTATGAAGCCTTGTTAGTGCATAGGTCAAATTAGCTTTTGAATTTTCTGTCTTTTTCGGCTTCCAAAGGCTCTCAGTCTGTTTCAGTTGTGTGTCTGACTGTCTGTTTGTCTGGCTCGCCATCAAAGCTGCCATAATCCATATGTAAACATGCAAGCAGGTGCACACACACATTTATGTGCATACTACAGGTATGTAAATCAGTGGTGGCTGGTGGGCAGACATATATGAGGATGGGCACATTGTAATGGAATGGTTTGAAACCCTGTGTTTGATACCTTTCCATTCATTCCATTCCAGCCATTAAAATAAGCATGTCATCCTATATTTCCAGCCTCCTCTGATGTAAACCCATGTACACACGTACATCACCACTAGGCCTCTACATCCAAAAGGAACAAGGGGCATTATTCAAATGGCATTGCACAGCTGTGTTAATAAATTATACATTATGCTAAAAGAAGGAACAGCTCATCAAGGTGAAGAAATGAGCTAAATCTACAAGTGATGGGCCTCCCGAGTGGCGCAGCGGTCTAAGGCACTGCATTGCAGTGCTAGAGGCATCACTACAGACCCGGGTTTGATCCTGGGCTGTATCACAACCGGCCGTGATCGGGAGTCCCATAGGGCGGCGCACAATTGGCCCAGCGTCTTCCGGGTTAGGGGAGGGCTGGGGGGGCTTTACTTGGCTCATCGCGCTCTAGCAACTCCTTGTGGCGGGCCGGGCGCCTGTAGGTTGACCTCGGTTGTCAGCCGACACATTGGGGCGGCTGGCTTACGGGTTAAGCGGGCGGGTGTTAAGAAGCGCGGTTTGTCGGGTCATGTTTCGGAGGACACATGACTTGACATTCGCCTCCCGAGCCCGTTGGGGAGTTGCAGCGATGAGACAAGATCAAAATTGGGGAGAAACAGGGGGTAAAATACAACCAAAAAATGTATGCAAAAATAAATACATCTACAAGTGATGATACTCCCCTTGGGCTTAGTCTAAAGGACAAAACAGACCGTGACGACAAACGGTTAAAAGCAGCAGGTGGCCGTCCTATTGCTTCTGATCTCAGAACATTGGTCGTCATTTTCTATTAATTTTCCAACGATTATACATTTTTAATCGCCACCGTTCATTGACATTCAGCAGGTGATCTACTGCGCACAGCTGATGTTCATTATGTCCTTAAGACTTGTCATTCTTATGGGAATGGATCTTGCAGCTTAATGGAAATCCAAGCCTGCTATCAATACGCAGTCATTGTAACAACAGAAGGAGGCCATTCTGACATCATTTCCCTTGTTTTTAACCACAGTAAATTTAAGTCATCAAACTCACAGCCTGAATTTCCTTAATCTTTCAGATAATTAAGATCATGAATTGAGTCACCTATATGTCAGATTCTCAAGTGTTGCCTTTCAGACTGAGCCGGGCAGCAGCGAGAGCAAACTCACATCACCTAGAGCCAAACAGGACGAGATTACCTCTTACTACATTCGCACACACTGTATATATATTTTCTGTTGTATTTTTGACTTTATGTTTTGTTTACCCCATATGTAACTCTGTGTTGTTGTTTTTATCGCACTGCTTTGCTTTATCTTGGCCAGGTTGCAGTTGTAAATGAGAAATTGTTCTCAACTGGTTTACCTGGTTAAATAAAGGTGAAAAAAATAAAAAAGAATAATACATTTTAAAAAATGTGACAACCACATGGCAATCATAGCCAATCTGTGACATCAATGGTAGTGGACAATGTGGAGCGAGAATAGGAAAAACCACGTTAGAAACATTGACAATCATAATAGGCCTCTTCTCTTGTCCGAGGCAGAACAATAACAGTATTTTACTATATAAGAGGATCCTGTTGCTTACATAACCTTTCTAGGAAAACAAGAACCATGGACTCTGATGACTCAGCACTACAGACAGACTTCTGCAAATAGATTTCCCTGAACTGGAGCACAAGGAGCTGCATAATTCAAAGTGCACGCTAGACAAACATGAACAAAGCACTCCATTTCAAAACTCAAACTCAGAGACCCAATTTTAACATTGTTTTATCCCATCTTCTCCCCAGGAGCTTTGACACTTGATGTCTCCGTCTCTGTTTCTGTCCTCGGGCTGTTTCTGACAGAGCCGCCAGGAGTGAGTTCAATGATTATCACTGATCTGAGGTCTGTTTTAGAAGGATTAAGTCCATTGTGTGTTTGTTTACGTCTCAGTTCACCAACTTTAGGAAAATGTGCCTTAAATTTAAAAAGTAGGTTCTGGAAAAGGATAAACTATTTTCAGATATTTTTTAAATAAACGAACCTGAAGCCATTTGTTGTAGTAATCAATCTCGGGATGAAATAGTCGCTCATCAGAAATGCCAGTGTTCATTCCACAGAGATCCTATTGAATTAGTTATAATTCTATGGTTCATCCATCCATCAGCCATCCATCCACCCACCCAGCCACCCACCCATCCATCCATCCATCCATCCATCCATCCATCCATCCATCCATCCATCCATCCATCCATCCTTCCATTCCTTCATTCATACAGTGTATGTCCATTCATCCATCTATCCCTCCCTCCCTTTCTTCATCCCTCCATCTATCCAATTCAATCACTAATTTATTCATCTATTTACTTCTTAACAAGATATACTTCTTAACAAGATATACAGCGCATTCGGAAAGTATTCAGACCCCTTGACTTTTTCCACATTTTGTTACGTTACAGCCTTATTCTAAAATGGATTGAATTGTTTTTTCCCCTCATCAATCTACACACAATACCCCATAATGACAAAGCAAAAACAGGTTTTTAGAAATGTTTGCAAATGTATTTTTAAAAAATGAAATATCACATTTACATAAGTATTCAGCACCTTTGGCAGTGATTACAGCCTTGAGTCTTCTTGGGTATGACGCTACAAGCTTGGCACACCTGTTTTTGGGGAGTTTCTTCCATTCTTCTCTGCAGATCCTCTCAAGCTCTGTCAGGTTGGATGGGGAGTGTCGCTGCACAGCTATTTTCAGGTCTCTCCAGAGATGTACTTTGCTCCGTTCATCTTTCCCTCAATACTGACTAGACTCCCAGTCCCTGCCGCTGAAAGACATCCCCACAGCATGATGCTGCCACCACCTTGCTTCACCGTAGGGATGGTGCCAGGTTTCCTCCAGACATGACGCTTGGCATTCAGGCCAAAGAGTTAATTCTTGGTTTCATCAGACCAGAGAATCTTGTTTCTCATGGTCGGAGAGTCCTTTAGGTGCCTTTTGACAAACTCCAAGTGGGCTGTCATGTGCCTTTTACTGAGGAGGGGCTTCCATCTGGCCACTCTACCATAAAGGCCTGCTGCAGAGATGGTTGTCCCTCTGGAAGGTTCTCCCATCTCCACAGAGGAACTCTGGAGCTCTGTCAGAGTGACCATCGGGTTCTTGGTCACCTCCCTGACCAAGGCCCTTCTCTCCTGATTACTCAGTTTGGCCTGGGCGGCCAGCTCTAGGAAGAGTCTTGCTGGTGCCAAACTTCTTCCATTTAAGATTGATGAAGGCCACTGTGTTCTTGGGGACCTTCAATGCTGCAGAAAGGATGATCAATAGAAACAGGATGCACCTAAGCTCAATTTCGAGTCTCATAGCAAAGGGTCTGAATACTTATGTAAATAAGGTATTTCTGTATTTTATTTGTAAGAAATTTGCAAAACTATTTTCGCTTTGTCATTACGGGGTATTGTGTGTAGATTGATGATAAAAAATATATATATTTAACCATTTTACAATAAGGCTGTAACGTAACAAAATGTGGAAAAAGGGAAGGGGTCTGAATACTTTCTGAATGCGCTGTACATATTGTGTCACACATTTTGGATTAAAGTACCACATCCAGCCCTTTAACCCTTCAGTAAGCAGCCGGAAATGACATTATACAAAGCACCTCAAGTAACAGTGGTAGTGGGGGGAATTAATTGGACACACAGGGACATGGATGGGCCAAGTCATGCAGTAATGCCCCAGCACTTCACCACAGTGGAAGCAGTGCTGTGAAAGAAGCCATCATGCTTGTAGACACACCTATTTGGTATACCCAGTGCGTGCAGTTCACACACAAACAAACACACACATAGCCACTCTGTTTTCTACACTCCTCTACATCACTCACACACTGGCGTAACACAGTTTCTCTGGTCCCCACAGCAAGGCTTGAGTTCGGCCCATACACATATAGTACACACACACACACACACACACGACGATTGCTGATGTTCATCAAGTCGAGGATGGTGGGATTCGAGTCATGGCACCAATGTAGCTGGTCTGGGTCTTTGAATGTGCACGTTGGCTACTACACTCTCATTTGTTCCGCAATGTGTTCTGGTGAGCCAGCATGCACACTCACAGATCCAGACCAGCTACACCAGGACAGCAGGTCTGTCTGTATGTGATAGCAGCTATTGTCACATGGAGATTGCTTTTGTATTGAAGAGATATTGGGGTATAATGTTAAACACCACTAAAGTCAGGAATGGTTACCATTTGAGGAGAGTAACACTGAGAGAAAATGTGAGTGATAGCGAGAAATGTCCGAAAGTAAATAGCTACAACCATACATATCGTTGTTTTGCCCAGTGAAGCAAACAGGCAGTTTCTTCATCATTCTCACACTCCATCTAAAATAAATAAGTACCTGAGCAATACTTCCCAAATTAACAGAATTCCACTGCACACTATTGAGAATATGAATGACTCAAATATGATCCATGAGCTGATTAACCATTAGACTGAAAACACGACAACAGCACATGACAGTATGAAAAATGTATGCACTCACTAACTGTAAGTTGCTCTGGATAAGAGCGTCTGCTAAATGACTAAAATGTAAAATGACTGGCTCGTGGCTGAGAGAATCAACACTCTGTGAATGTGTTGATTGATTGAGGCCACGGAGAGCGCCTTAACACTCACTCAAGTGAGAAATCACTCCTTGGTATGTTTTGTAATCTCTCGCTTGTTTTCTTTGGATCATGTCGTCAACACTGAAATGGCACCAAACTCATTATCCCCTCTTCATATGAGCATCGGCAAACAACACCAAGAATTCATAATCTTTTCTATTTGTTTCTGTTGTTTTCCTTTGTTTTTTGCCTTATCCTTAAAGGGATGCTTCAGCATTTTGGGTAATTTCTTAATTACCCAGAGTCAGACAAACCCATGGATACCATTTTTATGTCTCTGCGTGCAGTTTGAAGGAAGTTGAAGGTAGTATATTGTTATCTTAGTTCAATTGCTGGAAGTCTATGGGTATCTGCTAGCCAGCTCCTCTCAAAAGCAGGGGAATAGACCTTCTAACTACTCCAAAGCTGGGTGGTTAGTACTTTGTACTCTAAGTATACTTTACAAGTATATTTGAAATTACAATATTTTTATTATAACGTTAATTGTTTGAAAAACAATTATTTTCTCTGAAACACGGATTTCATTAATCCGCTGTGACGGTGGGCGCAAGGATAGGCTGTGTGCGAGTGTCAACACAGCTGTCCAGATGAGACAGGCTCGGGAGAGTGGCAGTTTTGAACGAGTTTGCTAGATATCAAGTAAGCAAAGTGTGAGTAGAGTACATAAACAATAAACCCCACAGAAGAAAAATTGTACATCAAAAGACTGTCATTGCCCACCCAAAGCAATATTTTTTTACCTCGGAGCCATGACTGTGAAGATTGTTGACACTTCTGGAAGTATTTTCAAGCTACTAGCTCAAGTATCTAGCTAGCCCACGTAGCTAAGTGCGGTGAGACTTTTTACATCGACGGACTACCATATCTTGTCCAATATTTAATATGGTTTGTGGGTGTGCTGTAAAAACTTGCAATAACAAACCAAGGAAGTGGTCCGCTATAATCTTTCACAAACTTCCATTGAATGATCCGGACCCTGAATATAGATAACAACACTCCGACCAAAGACCTCAGAAAATGTGTAACATTAGTTTGCTCAGATATTTTTTTTACTGATGGGACTATTATGAGAGGACGGAACTGACAAGCCATAAGATGAGACATTTCCTGATGGATACAGCGGTCCCATCAGTGGGCATTCTACGCACGCTAGAACAAAGTGAAATGGGGGTAAGTGTGATCATAATCTAACATTATCTGATCGATTGAATAGTAGCTAGCTGTTCTCATGATAGAATGTGATAGGCCTGTCAATTTTCTCGTGGATAGGCTGTCCATGTCATCCGTTACATCTGTGTGAATGCTCTCCTCTCAAAGCCAAAGAATAGCAGAGTACAACAAAATTGCTAAGAATGCTCAAAACTGTGCTGTCCTTTTTCCATTATTGAAAATTGTGTTGTGCCATTATTTTCGTCTTTATTCAACTTGATTCAAGTACTTTCCAACTAATTATAAAATGTCCACATGCTTGAGAAACAAATAAATTGACTTGACTTTATAGTGTTAGCCATTTAATTGATGACAGCATGCCACAAAAACAGAACAACTATTATGGCCTTCTTCAAGTGTCTTCTCCTTTGTTTATTTCAAATTAATACCAACATTTACTGTTCCATTTTCATTTATTTCTCACTCAGGTTGAGATAGGAAACGTGCCTGCTGTGGACAGTCCACAAGGAACAGACTCCACATCTGCTGGAGTAACACATTCAGAACCAGAATAGAGGACAAGCCTCAACCATTGCTGGTAATTACTCAAAATATGCCATTAATGTTCTGGTTTACACTTTAGCACTTGTTTTGTCATATTTGGATGATAATGCAATCATTGGCATGTCCAGACATATCTATTCTAACAAAAGGAGAGGTAGCCAGCCCAATTGCCCCTCCAGGATAGTTTGGTTGACTTGGGGAAAGTGGGGGGTTTCGTTGGGGGATGGTGCTCCCTTTCAAGGGTGCTCAGAGGCACCCTTTTTCTAGTCTGGGTTCACACTATATCCACTACACTAATCTGATCAACTACATCCAGCCTGAGTGCAATTTAGCAAACCAAGAAGTGTCACATATGTTATTTCTATATGCATGGCAACGTCCTTGTGTTTAGATTGTATTCACTGGTTTATCTTCTTCTCTTTCCTAATTTCAGGCACTCCAAGATTCAACGTTGTCTGCCCAAAACAATCAAAACAGTGGATTTCACGGTCAATATAACAGCCCCACTCAAAGATTCAGGAATGACCTGATGGAGCACTTCCTGCAGATACACATGGACAAATACTGGGAGCCCAAATGCTGTGAAAGAGGCCATATGCTGGCTGCCAACATAGCCCCATCCCAAAACCCAGCAAGGAGGAGGTCATTGCAGCACACACATCAAGATCAAGGACACTTGGGGGCTATTCTGACACCCCAACTCCCCCTGTATCCATGGGCATGGTCCTCCTTGCACTACTACCTAATACAAATACACTCAAATGTAACATAATTTGTTATCACTCTGCATCTGTAGTATTTTATAAAAATCCATTCACTGTAGGCTACCACTGTACATACATACCTACTTTTTACTGTCTATTTTATTGTATATTTTACCTTTTATTAATGTGAATCAAATCAAATTGTATTTGTCACATGCGCCAAATTCAACAGGTGTAGACCTTACCATGAAATGCTTACTTACAAGCCCTTATTAACCAACAATGCAGTTCAAGAAATAGAATTACGAAAATATTTACTAAATAAAGTAAAGTAAAATGTAAAACACAATACAATAACGAGGCTATATACAGGGGTTACCGGTACTGAGTCAATATGCGGGGGTACAGGTTAGTCGAGGTAATATGTAAATGTAGATAGGGGTAAAGTGACTATGCATAGATAATAAACAGAGAGTAGTGTAACAAGGTTATATTGGTGATTCCCCTTGCCACTTTATTGTTAAGCCAATGGGTTTTTGGTTTTGTCTTGCCTTCACCTACTCAACATGGCATCTTATTGGCTGGTTGGCGTAGCTTGCTTACGAGGGAGGATGTTTCAGTTAGAATCGTCCCAATGAACAAGCACCAAACCAGCGGTAAGTTGTTGGTTGCAAAGCACTGTACGTCAAAAGTGATTTTTATACTCCCAAGTGATGATGTAAATGTATAATTTATATCAATTTGTTTGTAAATGTTATTCGAACATCACACATAAGATGCAGTGTTTTTTGGTGAATATTTGTTGTGCATTTTGTTTTAGAGAATTCCAGCTAATACTAGCTAGCAACTTACTGTGTCTGGTGGGGGGTTTGTATATTTTGTACAGTGCGTGAGTGCAGAGTTGGATGGTGAGCCGTGCATTGCATGACGTGCAATGTTGTGCTGTTCCTATCAGGTACATTGTTAAAGATATTATCTTGTAATTGTATTATTTTGGTAACTACATGTCCCAGTGAACAAGCACCAAACCAGCGTGCGTGAGTGCAGAGTTGGATGGTGAGCCGTGCATGACGTGCAATTTTGTGCTGTTCCTATCAGAATAAAGCTCCATGACTGGTGTTACAAGATGGAGTTCGTGTTGATGATTGATTGTACACAACGCAAGAAGAGTACTGTTACAGTAGCAGCAGTGTAGCAATGTAAATAGTCTGGGTGGCCATTTGATTAATTGTTCAGCAGTCTTATGGCTTGGGGGTAGAAGCTGTTAAGGAGCCTTTTGGACCTAGACTTGGCACTCCGGTACCGCTTGCCGTGCGGTAGCAGAGAGAACAGTCTATGACTTGGGTGACTGGGGTCTTTGACAATTATTTGTGATGTACTGGGCCGTATGCACTACCCTCTGTAGCGGCTTACGGTTGGATGCCTAGCAGTTGCCATACCTGGCAGTGTCAGAGGAAGTGCACTACTTTTGACCGTGGCCCAGAGCCCTATGGGCCCTGGTCAAAAGTAGTGCACTATATGAAACATACAGTAGGGTGCCTTTTGGGGAACAGCCAGAGTCTATCTGCAAAACCTATAAGAAGGCTTAAAGACACTATCAGAGTATCCACAGGAGGGCAACTTACAGAGATGCAGGCTGAGGGGCCACTAAATAATCAATCCTTGGTGTGTATGTGTGTGCTTGTGTGTGTGTGTGTGTGTGTCTGTGTGCGTGTGCGTGTGTATACGCATGTTTGTGTGCATGCATGCATGTCTGTGTGTGAATGTGATTTAATTGAATTCTCAAGATGTACTCAGAAAAACAGAAAGCCTTCATTTTTTCCAGCAGAAAATAGACATACTACAGATGGGGCTCTGTAACAAAAGAGAGTCTATTAGGCTTAGCCATCTCATACTAAGAGGCAATAGCTTGTAAAATTGGATTCATTCGAATTATACAAGTCTGGACTTTTACCACAGGGGTTACCCAAGTTAAATATATGAAGCCATGTGATAATGTCGACCGGGAACAAGTCAATTGATCATTTCATCAAAAAGTGGGTTGGATGGTTGTCTGTATGACACAAAAACACATGCACACACATATGCACACAAGGCACACACATGCACAGACGCAAATACACACACAGACACACACAAACAGCACAACGCTAAAGTAACAAGGAGTTACAGAAGTACGCCTCAAGGATGCTCTCTACCAAGACCCTTGAAAACTCAGCAAATACGCATCGACTTCTGCTGTCAAATTAAGCCTGCCTAACCGCATTACCAGATTATTGAATTATATCCCATTAGTCAAACTTCTTCAACCGAATGTTGCTAACATAGCCCCAATCACAGTAGAATCTGGTAGATGGAGCTTTTATATATGGACATGTGGACTGAGTCTTCAGGATGACAGCACACATGGGCTATGTCCCAAATGGCACCCTATTACCTATATAGTGCACTACCTTTGACTAGGCCCTTATTCCCACTAAATAGGGAATAGGGTGCCATTTGGGACGCAGCCATGGAACAAGGCTAGCTCCCCCAACGACAGAGACTAATGATAGACCTAACAGACAGACGTAGCACTTAGGCTACAATCTCCAAACCTGAGATGTAATTTAATTTCTGCCTGAATGACAGAAATTCTGCCAGGTGAGTAATAAGAGATCAAACCTGAGGCGACAGAGATGATTTCAAGCAGAAAATCATTAAATAAGATTAAACAAGAGTAGATGTGGGCTGTTTTAATTCAGGTTAGAAACTCTCTCTCTCTCTCTCTCTCTCTCTCTCTCTCTCTCTCTCTCTCTCTCTCTCTCTCTCTCTCTCTCTCTCTCATACACCAGCCTCAAATTGGTTTGAATGTAGCCTAATTGCCTTTTGTCATTACAACATTATGAAATTCAATGCAACTAATTAATCAACGTGTTAAAGCAACATGTTAACAGTCGATGGAACCGGCTCTTGCGGGACCCATTGTAGAGAAAGCAATTTCGTAAGGGAAAGAGCATACTATTAGAAAGAGTCACCTTACTAAAATATGAGGAAAGACGAAGAGCTGTCCTTTCAGCACTATTGCAAACGCTAAAGCGGCAACTGGACTGTCGCCTTCGCATTGCAATCGCACAGTCAACCACATAATTCATTATAGGACTAATGATGAAGTAACAGCTATGAGACTTTACATTCTACATCGAACCACACTTATGTGATGACCAATAACATTATTTCTATGTTTAAAGCACACCATGGTCCATCGCTGATCTCAAAATCTAAAATGATGAATGGGGGCATAATCGTTGAATAGAAATCGAAGCTCAGAACTGGTCATAGAGCATTAGACGTATGGTCCTGCCTAACTGACTTTGAGTCATACATCTATAACATGATGGATCAATCAAGTGGAACTGAAAGATAGCTACTGTATCCTCAGCAATTTCAAGAGCTCCGGATGGAGGCCAGTGGTAAGACTACTCAATAGACTCATTTCTTGCGGAGGAATAAAGATTTGTTTATCAAAATGAGAGTTGACGTCACATACATTTTTTTTTTTTTTACAGATAACTTACCTACAGGGTCTGTAATAATATCGCACTCCTTGCATATGAATACTTACACAAAAACTCCGAAAAGAAGAACACGAATGCCAATCTCTAATGCCAGCTCTCGTATATTTTTCCTCCGGTCTGGGGGTGACATATTCATGATTCTTGAAACACTCCGCCAGGTAGAATTGACAAGCAGGAGTGGTCAATTCTCTATAAAATAATCCACCTTTTGACTGGTGCTTTTTCGGTGTCAGGCGCTTCGGGAAGCAGTCGTCGTGCACATCTGTCGCGACTCAATCACCTGAAACAGAGTATTCCCTCCCCTCCTCTCTTCGCTGCTGTAGCTCCACGGTCTGATGTCGCAGGATAATCCTCCTTATTGCAACTCATCTGATGAAAACGTCTACTTTATTGCATTAGAGTCTCCTTTCTCCGTTCAATCAATTACCCAATTAGGTGAGAGACGGGAGAGAACGGTGGGCACACAACTATAAGAGCATCGCGGGAGGGAGGCAGACTCTCCTGAAACGCGGGAGGTGAGAGGAGGAGTGAGAGGGGGAGTGAGAGGGGAATAAAGGAGGGAGAAAGTGAGCGGGGATATGATTCTGTGCGGCACACGTGAACTCTCTCTCTCCCCCTCTTTCTCCCTCTGTTTCTCATGCCCTCGCTCTACCATAAGGAGCGGGTGACTTTCTAAACTGGTCTATTGGATAACCAAGGCGGCTATACTGTAAAGGGGTTGCCATGAATTTGACAGTAACTTACAGGCAGATCAGTGGCAAGTAAAAGTCTGTATTTCATATTACAGTATACATACAACAATATAAATTCGGTATCAAGGCAAGTACTGTGTAATGACACATAGTACAATACCGTAAAATGTACTGTATTATACTGTAAAAAAAAATAAAAAAATATAGTAAATTGAGGGGAGGGGTTTGTATTTCAAAGTATTTTACTGTAATTACAAAGGATTGGTGCAAGCAGGTTGGCTGCTAGGTAAAGTGTTTACACATTACAGCATATTAATGAATATTTGGTGTTTTATATAACTTGCACTTTTAGAGCCCTTATCAAAGGCTTCCAAACTGGCAGTAACTACAAGGCGAAACAGACCAAAAGGACATGGCAAAATGCTCAACCATTTAAGGTTTTCCCTGACTAAATGTCCCGAAGCTTCTGCGCATGTTTTGGTTTACACTATATAACACAGCCACAAGGTCAGATTCCACAATCACAAAGTTAAAATTGACAGTGCTTTATGCTGCTGCTACTCGCTGTTTATTGTCTATGCATAGTCACTTTACCGATACCTACATGTACATACAGTTGAAGTTGGAAGCATACATACACTTAGTTTAGAGTCACTAAAACTTGTTTTTCAACCACTCCACACATTTCTTGTTAACACACTATAATAAATCAAATCAAATCAAATTTTATTGGTCACATGCGCCGAATACAACAGGTGCAGACATTACAGTGAAATGCTTACTTACAGCCCTTAACCAACAGTGCATTTATTTTAAACAAAAAAGTAAGAATAAAACAACAACAAAAAAGTGTTGAGAAAAAAAGAGCAGAAGTAAAATAAAGTGACAGTAGGGAGGCTATATATATACAGTAAAATAAAGTGACAGTAGGGAGGCTATATATACAGGGGGGTACCGTTGCATAGTCAATGTGCGGGGGCACCGGCTAGTTGAGGTAGTTGAGGTAATATGTACATGTGGGTAGAGTTAAAGTGACTATGCATAAATACTTAACAGAGTAGCAGCAGCGTAAAAAGGATGGGGTGGGGGGGGCAGTGCAAATAGTCCGGGTAGCCATGATTAGCTGTTCAGGAGTCTTATGGCTTGGGGGTAGAAGCTGTTGAGAAGTCTTTTGGACCTAGACTTGGCACTCCGGTACCGCTTGCCGTGCGGTAGCAGAGAGAACAGTCTATGACTAGGGTGGCTGGAGTCTTTGACAATTTTGAGGGCCTTCCTCTGACACCGCCTGGTATAGAGGTCCTGGATGGCAGGGAGCTTTGCCCCAGTGATGTACTGGGCCGTACGCACTACCCTCTGTAGTGCCTTGCGGTCAGAGGCCAAGCAGTTGCCATACCAGGCGGTGATGCAACCAGTCAGGATGCTCTCGATGGTGCAGCTGTAGAATTTTTTGAGGATCTGAGGACCCATGCCAAATCTTTTTAGTCTCCTGAGGGGGAATAGGCTTTGTCGTGCCCTCTTCACGACTGTCTTGGTGTGTTTGGACCATGATAGTTCGTTGGTGATGTGGACACCAAGGAACTTGAAGCTCTCAACCTGTTCCACTACAGCCCCGTCGATGAGAATGGGGGCGTGCTCAGTCCTCTTTTTTTTCCTGTAGTCCACAATCATCTCCTTTGTCTTGGTCACGTTGGGGGAGAGGTTGTTGTCCTGGCACCACACGGCCAGATCTCTGACCTCCTCCCTATAGGCTGTCTCATCGTTGTCGGTGATCAGGCCTACCACTGTTGTGTCGTCGGCAAACTTAATGATGGTGTTGGAGTCGTGCCTGGCCATGCAGTCATGGGTGAACAGAGAGTACAGGAGGGGACTGAGCACGCACCCCTGAGGGGCCCCCGTGTTGAGGATCAGTGTGGCAGTGTGGCAAGTCGGTTAGGCCATCTACTTTGTGCATGACACAAGTAATTTTTCCAACAATTGTTTACAGACAGATTATTTCACTTATAATTCACTGTATCACAATTCCAGTGGGTCAGAAGTTTACATACACTAAGTTGACTGTGCCTTTAAACAGCTTGGAAAATTCCAGAAAATGATGTCATGGCTTTAGAAGCTTCTGATAGCCAATTGGAAGTGTACCTGTGGATGTATTTCAAGGCCTACCTTCAAACTCAGTGCCTCTTTGCTTGACATCATGGGAAAATGAAAATAAATCAGCCAAGACCTCAGAAAAAAAATTGTAGACCTCCACAAGTCTGGCTCATCCTTGGGAGCAATTTCCAAACGACTGAAGGTACCACGTTCATCTGTACAAACAATAGTACGCAAGTATAAACACCATGGGACCACGCAGCTGTCATACCGCTCAGGAAGGAGACGCATTCTGTCTCCTAGAGATGAACGTACTTTGGTGCGAAAAGTGCAAATCAATCCCAGAACAACAGCAATGGACCATGTGAAGATGCTGGAGGAAACAGGTACAAAAGTATCTATATCCACAGTAAAACGAGTCCTATATTGACATAACCTGAAAGGCCGCTCAGCAAGGAAGAAGCCACTCCTCCAAAACCGCCATAAAAAAGCCAGACTACGGTTTGCAACTGCACAAAGATCGTACTTTTTGGAGAAATGTCCTCTGGTCTGATGAAACAAAAATATAACTGTTTGCCATAATGACCATCGTTATGTTTGGAGAAAAAAGGGGGTAACTTGCAAGCCAAAGAACACCATCCCAACCATGAAGCACGGGGGTGGCAGCATCATGCTGTTGGGGTGCTTTGCTGTAGGAGGGACTGGTGCACTTCACAAAATAGATGGCATCATGAGGAAGGAAAATTATGTGGATATATTGAAACAACATCTCAAGACATCAGTCAGGAAGTTAAAGCTTGGTCACAAATGGGTCTTCCAAATGGACAACGATCCCAAGCATACTTCCAAAGTTGTGGCAAAATGGCTTAAGGACAACAAAGTCAAGGTATTGGAGTGGCCATCACAAAGCCCTGACCTCAATCCTATAGAAAAGTTGTGGGCAGAACTGAAGAAGCGTGTGCGAGCAAGGAGGCCTACAAACCTGACTCAGTTACACCAACTCTGTCAGGAGGAATGGGCCAAAATTCACCTAACTTATTGTGGGAAGGTTGTGGAAGGCTACCCAAAACATTTGACCCAAGTTAAACAACTTAAAGGCAATGCTACCAAATACTAATTGAATGTATGTAAACTTCTGACCCACTGGGAATGTGATGAAAGAAATAAAAGCTGAAATAAATCATTCTCTCTACAGGAATTGTGAAAAACTGAGTTTAAATGTATTTGGCTAAGGTGTATGTAAACTTCCGACTTCAACTGTATTACCTCAATTACCTAGACTAACCTGTACCCCTGCACATTGTCTCAGTACCTCGTTATTATTACTTTATTGTGTTATTTTTTTTCTTATTTTTTTCTTATTTTTCCTTAGTTTATTTAGTAAATATATTCTTAACTCTTATTTGTATTTTTCAAAATAAATGCATTAACGACATTACAAATCAGGAGCAATTCGATCACCTTTTAAATCTAATACCAATTAATTATAACAAATAAACTCTATACTTGGTTTTAGCAAGGGTATTACACTCTCCCCCCACCAAAATAGGCATGTCCTCATGACTTGTAAATAACAACTAAACGTGTCAACTCTTAACTCTGTCTACAACCTACAGCTGAGACAAAACTTGTTAGATAATTGAAACGGAGATACATTTGTGTTTCCCTTATCCAATCCACTTGTACAGTGTGGAACAATATCTGACAACTGGGGATATACTTGGAACTCCAGGGTTATCATAGGTAAGGAGTACAGGAGCTTTCTTAACTCTCTGAGATCTTATTATGCCTGGTCCTTCTATTTCCTCCAAAGTTTCCACTTCTCCTTGAACTTCTCGTTCCTCTTCTGGAATCTCTTCAACAGAGTTAGATGCCTCATTATCATCTGCTTCAACTCCAGTTGCGACCTCAGCTTCTTGACTGGACTCTATTACTTCTACTTGGTCTGCTCTTTCAGGTTCCCCTGTCATTTGATTCCAGTCTATGTCTAAGTCCAAGCTAAACGGTTCCGACATCTCTTCCACTTCTCGGCTTCTACGGTTTGTAATAGGCACTTCATACCATACTCCGCTGTCCTCATCTTCTGAGTCAAAATCCTTCTCATCTTCTGGATTCTTAACCTCTTCAACTTTCTCATCATTCCGAGGAGTACAATTTCCAGGCAACTGTTCATTTCCCCTTTTCTTCCTCCTTCTTTGCAGGGTCCTTCTACTAGGATTTGGTTCTATGTTAACCACAGGTTCTAGGTGCACTTTCTTCCCCAGTGGTAGCAGGTGATTCCAATGAAGAATCTTAATGGGTCCATCTCCACTCTCAGGCTTCAAACGGAACACAGGTAAGTTTGACATCTGACTTTCCACCACATATGGCGTAGAGGCCCAGCGATCTGCCAGCTTATGTTTTCTTGCAGTCCTAGATTCCGTATGAGGACTCTGTCTCCAGGCATAAGCTGCGTGTAGTGGATCTTCTTATCATATCGCTGTTTGTTTTCTTGGTTTTGCTTCCCAGCAGTGTTCTCAGCAAGTTTGTAAGTAGCTTGAAACTGTTTCTTCATATCAGCTACATACTTGAGGTAAGTTTTCTCTGAAGACCTATCACTCGAGACTCCAAAACAGATATCAACGGGCAATCTAGCTTCACGTCCAAACATCAACAAATATGGCGAGTAGCCAGTCGCTTCATTCCGAGTACAGTTATACGAGTGCACTAAATGCCCAACATACTGACTCTATTTGTTATTTCGTGTAGGATCAAGAGTTCCAAGCATGTTCAACAAGGTTCAGTTGAATCTCTCGGGTTGCGGATCTCCCTGAGGATGATATGGTGTTGTCCTTGACTTCTCTCGTGTAATGATCCGTAATGACCAGAACATTCACTATGTTACTTGAGTCAGGCTCAATGGACAGTAAATCCATACACACAAGGTCCATAGGTCCATCACTTTACATTTGACCAAGCGGAGCATCTATCTTTGGAAGTGTTTTCCTCTGTACACAGCAAGCACAGGACTTACAGTACTCTTCTACTTCCATCTTCATGCGTAGCCAGTAGAACCGGTCTCTGACAAGTCCATACGTCTTGTCAAATCCTAAATGACCTGCATTATCATGCAGCGACGTGAGAACCATAGTTCTGTACTTCTCTGTAAGAAGTAACTGAGCCCGACAAGTCTTGTTTGACGGATGTGTGATCCTGTACATAACTCCATCTTCCATCTTTAGCTTCTCCCACTCTCTCAAGAGCAAAGAGATGAGTGGATGTTTGGTCTTGGTCACCCTGGTGATATCATGTTTATTAAGAGCAACCCACATCTCTCCTGAGCAAGGGTCTTCTTGTTGCGATGCAGAAAGTTCCATAGTGCTACATCTGGGCATGTGAGACGTCAGCATGCTCAGGTTACAGTATGGTTGAGGCACAGCATGCATAGAGGCTCCCAACTGATCAATCACTCTACTATGAGATGATCCAGGAGTTACTCTAACAACATTAGACATCTGGCACATGGCTCTAACACTGGATGCAGGAATGTCTCTCCAATCTTGTTCCACTGCATGATGAGGGCGGCGAGATAAAGCATCAATGTTCTGCCTGCTGGGCCTGTACTTGAGACTAAAGTCATAGGTAGACAACGCAGCCAGCCAACGATGACCCCTGGCATCCAGTTATGCGGACGTGACGACATATGTCAATGGCTTGTTGTCTGTTCTAACCTCGAACTTGACCCCATACAGGTAATCATGGAGTTTATCAACAGCGGCCCACTTCAAAGCAAGAAACTCTAACTTGTGAGCTGGGTAGTTGCGTTCAGAAGCGGTCAGGCTTCGACTGCCACAGGATGCAGACCCTCACCTTGATCTTGGTACAGTACTCCACCTAACACTTCGTGGCTAGCATCTACATGTAGAACGTATGGCAACTGAGGATCAGCCAAAGCCAACACAGGAGCTTTTGTGAGGCTTTCCTTCAATGTCTCTAATGCCAATTCACACTTCTCATTCCACCTGATCCAAATGGTTCTGAGGGGTTAAGGTAGGCTTTCTCCTCTTCCTTGGACTTTCTTCCTTTCTTGGCTGCGGGAAGATATCCACATAAGAGCTGATTCAGGGGGTAACTCATTTTAGAGTGGTCTTTCACAAATCTTCTGTAATATCCACAGAATCCTAGGAAAGAACACAGAACAGTCACAGTTTCAGTGTTCCACCGCCCATACACGCGGAGACCGGCTCAATGGGTGCCTCCAGTGATGCTATCTCTTTCATTGTTACCCAACGCTTAGGTTTACCTCGACTGTACTCATATCCTTCCATATCCTTGTCTGTACATAATGCCCTGAATCTATTCTACAATGCCCGGAAATCTGCCCCCTTTACTCTCTGTACCCAACGCACTAGAAGACCAGTTCTTAAAGCCTTTAGCCGTATCCTTATTCTAGTCCTCCTCTGTTCCTCTGGTGATGTAGAGGTTAACCCAGGCCCTGCAGCCCCCAGTATCACTCCTACTCCTCAGGAGCTATCATTTGTTGACTTCTGTAACCGTAAAAGCATTGGTTTTTTGCATGTTAATATCAGAAGCCTCCTCCCTAAGTTTGAGTTATTCACTGCGTTAGCACACTCCACTAACCCTGATGTTCTAGCAGTGTCTGAATCCTGGCTTAGGAAGGCCACCAAAAATTCAGAAATGTCTATACCCAACTACAACATTTTCCATCTAGATAGAACTGCCAAAGGGGGTGGAGTTGCAATCTACTGTAGAGATAGCCTGCAGAGTTCTATCATACTATCCAGGTCTAGGCCTCCTGAGTGGCGCAGTGGTCTAAGGCACTGCATCGCAGTGCTAGCTGTGCCACTAGAAATCCTGGTTTGAATCCAGGCTCTGTCGTAGCCGGACGCAACCGGGAGACCC
Source organism: Coregonus clupeaformis (assembly GCF_020615455.1). Taxonomy (NCBI): domain Eukaryota; kingdom Metazoa; phylum Chordata; class Actinopteri; order Salmoniformes; family Salmonidae; genus Coregonus; species Coregonus clupeaformis. The sequence goes on along the minus strand of NC_059192.1, from coordinate 38,199,765 downwards.
ATGGTGCGGCGCACAATTGGCCCAGTGTTGTCTGTAGCAAGCGGCAACAGTGAGAGACTTATTTCTGGAAAGGTGGATTTTTAGAAGTAGGAGCTCAAACTGTTTGGGCATTTACATTTTAGTCATTTAGCAGACACTCTTATCCAGAGCAACTTACAGTTAGTGAGTGCATACAGGGAATGGCCGGCAGGGATGTAGCTCAGTTGGTAGAGCATGGCGTTTGCAACGCCAGGGTTGTGGGTTCGATTCCCACGGGGGGTATGAAAAAAAATTTAATAAAATAATGTATGCACTCACTAACTGTAAGTTGCTCTGGATAAGAGTGTCTGCTAAATGACTAAAATGTAAATGCCCAAACAGATTGAGCTCCTACTTCTAAAAATCCACCTTTCCAGAAAAAAGTCTCTCACTGTTGCCGCTTGCTACAGACCCCCCTCAGCCCCCAGCTGTGCCCTGGACACCATATGTGAATTGATTGCCCCCCATCTATCCTCAGAGTTCGTACTGCTTGGTGACCTAAATTGGGATATGCTTAACACCCCGGCCATCCTACAATCCAAACTAGATGCCCTCAATCTCACACAAATTATCAAGGAACCTACCAGATACAACCCTAAATCCGTAAACATGGGCACCCTTATAGATATCATCCTGACTAACTTACCCTTTAAATACACCTCCGCTGTCTTCAACCAGGATCACTGCCTTATTGCCTGCGTCCGTAACGCGTCTGCGGTCAAACGACCACCCCTCATCACTGTCAAACGCTCCCTAAAACACTTTAGCGAGCAGGCCTTCCTAATTGATCTGGCCCAGGACTCCTGGATGGGTATCGATCTCATCCCGTCAGTAGAGGATGCCTGGATGTTCTTTAAAAGTGCTTTCCTCTCAATCTTAAATAAGCATGCCCCATTCAAAAATTCAGAACTAAGAACAGATATAGCCCCTGACTTGACTGCCCTTGACCAGCACAAAAACATCCTGTGGCGTATTGCATTAGCCCCCGCGATTTGCAACTTTTCAGGGAAGTCAGGAACCAATATACACAAGCAGTTAGGAAAACAAAAGCTAGCTTTTTCAAACAGAAATTTGCATCCTGTAGCACTAACTCCAAAAAGTTTTGGGACACTGTAAAGTCCATGGAGAATAAGAGCACCTCCTCCCAGCTGCCCACTGCACTGAGGCTAGGAAACACTATCACCACCGATAAATCTACAATAATCGAGAATTTCAACAAGCATTTCGCTACGGCTGGCCGTGCCTTCCACCTGGCTACCACTACCCCGGCCACCAGCTCTGCACCCTCCACTGCAACTTGCCCATGCCCCCCCCGCTTCTCCTTCACACAAATTCAGACAGCTGATGTTCTGAAAGAGCTGAAAAATCTGGATCCCTACAAATCAGCTGGGCTAGACTATCTGGACCCTTTCTTTCTAAAATTAGCCGCCGAAATTGTCGCAACCCCTATTACTAGCCTGTTCAACCTCTCTTTCGTAATGTCTGAGATCCCCAGAGATTGGAAAGCTGCCGCGGTCATCCAACTCTTCAAAGGGGGTGACACTCTAGATCCAAACTGTTACAGAACTATATCCATCCTGCCCTGCCTTTCGAAAGTTTTTGAAAGCCAAGTTAGCAAACAGATCACCGACCATTTCGAATCACACCGTACCTTCTCCGCTATGCAATCCGGTTTCCGAGCTGGTCATGGGTGCACCTCAGCCACACTCAAGGTCCTAAATGATATTATAACTGCGATCGATAAAAGAAAGTACTGTGCAGCCGTCTTCATCGACCTGGCCAAGGCTTTCGACTCTGTCAACCACCGCATTCTTATTGGCAGACTAAATAGCCTTGGTTTCTCAAATGACTGCCTCGCCTGGTTCACCAACTACTTCTCAGATAGAGTTCAATGTGTCAAATTGGAGGGCCTGTTGTCTGGACCTATGGCAGTCTCTATGGGGGTGCCACAGGGTTCAATTCTTGGGCCGACTCTTTTCTCTGTGTATATCAATGATGTCACTCTTGCCGCTGGTGATTCTCAGATCCACCTCTACGCAGACGACACCATTTTGTATACATCTGGCCCTTCATTGGACACTGTGTTAACAAACCTCCAAACGAGCTTCAATGCCATACAACACTCCTTCCATAGCCTCCAACTGCTCTTAAACACAAGTAAAACTAAATGCATGCTCTTCAATCGAACGCTGCTGGCACCCGCCCACCCGACTAGAATCACTACTCTTGACGGGTCTGACCTAGAGTATGTGGACAACTACAAATACCTAGGTGTCTGGTTAGACTGTAAACTCTCCTTCCAGACTCACATTAAGCATCTCCAATCCAAAGTTAAATCCAGAATCGGCTTCCTATTTCGCAACAAAGCCTCCTTCACTCATGCTGCCAAACATGCCCTCGTAAAACTGACTATCCTACCGATCCTTGACTTCGGCGATGTCATTTACAAAATAGCCTCCAATACTCTACTCAGCAAATTGGATGTAGTCTATCACAGTGCCATCCGTTTTGTCACCAAAGCCGCATATACTACCCACCACTGTGACCTGTACGCTCTTGTTGGCTGGTCCTCACTACATATTGGTCGCCAAACCCACTGGCTCCAGGCCATCTATAAATCACTGCTAGGCAAATTCCTGCCTTATCTTAGCTCATTGGTCACCATAGCAACACCCACCCGTACTATGCGCTCCAGCAGATATATCTCACTGGTCATCCCCAAAGCCAACACCTCCTTTGGCCACCATTCCTTCCAGTTCTCTGCTGCCAATGACTGGAACGAACTGCAAAAATCTCTGAAGCTGGAGACTCTTATCTTCCTCACTAACTTTAAGCATCAGTTGTCAGAGCAGCTTACCGATCACTGCACCTGTACACAGCCCATCTGAAATTAGCCCACCCAACTACCTCATCCCCATATTGTTATTTATTTTGCTCATTTGCATCCCAATATCTCTATTTGCACATCATCTCTTGCACATCTATCATTCCAGTGTTAATACTAATTGTAATTATTTTGTACTATGGCCTATTTATTGCCTTACCTCCATAACTTGCTACATTTGCACACACTGTATATATATTTCCAATTTTCTGTTGTATTTTTGACTTTATGTTTTGTTTTACCCCATATGTAACTCTGTGTTGTTGTTTTTATCGCACTGCTTTGCTTTATCTTGGCCAGGTCACAGTTGTAAATGAGAACTTGTTCTCAACTTGCTTACCTGGTTAAATAAAGGTGAAATAAAAATAAATAAAACATATCTCTACATTTCCTATAGGAATCAATGGCAAATACGTCAAGTACTTGTCATAAAAGGATCTGTAAAGTAGAGTAATCTTAATCTGAGAACCACTATCTAGTAAAGCTTTAGCATAGATACCTTCAATCTGTACAGAAATGACAGAACTTGGGCCAACTAAACCTGTAGGTAGCATGTCTTTCATGTCTTCATACTTGTGGCACTTTGTGGAACGTATCTTCACCGGGACGCTCCTTTACTGGGTCCCTCTGTAGTTTCCCATGTCAGGCGTGTGTTGACTTTCCTCAAGTTCTCTTCACCGTCACAGTTTCTCTTGAAATGGCCATCTTCTCCACATCTATAACAGAACACTGCAGGGTTTCTGTCGGCCTGTGTCTGTTCTTGTGATGGATTTACTCCCTTCTTTTTGCTTTTAAATGCAACGTCTGACCTTTGTGTGTCAGATTGAGCTGCTGTGACGTTAACAGACATGAGACGTGTCATTTCAAACCTTTTAGCTTTTTTCTCAGCACTTATATCTCGGTATTAGCTTTTTCGCAAACTGTAGCAACAGGAGCAACAGCTGATGACTTCACAACACTCTTCGTTGTGTTCCTGTCTTGAATCATGTCCTCCTCCTCCCTTACTTCCTGCAGCAGCTCAGTAAAGGTTGGTGGATCACGCAGCTTATAGGTCATACGTGAATACGAAGCACAACCATGTCATGTGAGGATGCACCTCTCACTACTTGGCCAATGCATGTGCGATTCATCTCTGACAGCTCAATGCCTCCTTTTCGATACACAGTGTGCAGCAATTTGTCACGTCTCAACAGTGAGATACTTATGAAGTGTGTACAGCCTGCACAAAAAAAACAAAGCAGAGCTCATGCCTTTCATGCAACTTTTTTCAAATCATCATTAGAGTCGCATCATGCAGCCTTAGAAAGTATTACAAATCAAAACATATAGCCCAACATTTGTATCACAACTAAGGTTACATAAATAACTCTAAATTAAGCATATAGGAGTACCTGTTTTTTGTTAACCGCTCAACACAGAATAACCGCATGAGCGCACTCCCTCAAATCATTTGGAGAAAATATCCTTTCTATTTTATTCAGCTATGTTCAATTGTATTCTTCATACTATAAAATAATGCCACGAAATTCTAAGCAAATCTTGTCTGCTAAATGAACTAGTGTAGCCCACAGCCATATGGCATAGCCAGATCAGGGCCTAACATAAGGACAATGCAGAGTATGCATTTCTGTTTTTCTGAAATAGACTACATTTTCTTCATTTCATGTTTCTTTAGACCTGTCTAAAATAAATAATGGATTTATTGTGATGGTGTAGGCTATATTACATGGATTTATTAGACTTTTTAAAATGTAGATGTTCCAAAGGTCTGCATCAGTGGCTTGTAGGCTATGCGTGGAAGCCAAGAGATGCTAAATGTGTTTATGTTAATTATGGTCAATTACCGTGAGATCGGCAGTTATTTGCTTGACAATCACCGGCTGACAAAATGTCATGACTACCACAGCCCTAGGTGCCACACTATATTTATTATTGAATTACCTTTGATCTAGTTCAGTGTTATTAATCACTTAAACATATTTAATAATGATCTCTTACCTAGCTTGATGACTGTGGGCATTTTTCCTTACTTGTTCTAAATAGAGACGGCATATTGAATTGTGTAAAAATGCAGGAAATGAGTTGTAGATGCTGAAAAAAAATATGGGGGAGGACACCCAGCTTATGTCCCCCCCCCCCCACTTCTAAAACCAAAGTGGCGCCCCTGACTTTACGCACACATATTTGTGGTCTCCTTCCCTTCACATTTCTGACTGTCAATCATGAATAATAATTATTCAAGTTTTACCGGTAAAACGCACGTGCACCATCTGCATACCAACCATTTGACCTCAATCAGTTTCATGGGGATATACATTTATATATTCTTGAGTTATACAGTGCTGTTTTGAATTATGTACAGTGATCGAATTTTAGAGCAGATGGTGCAGCATAGCCTACCTGTGTATTTTGCCTAGTGGTGCACGCTGTTGAGTTTTGGTCACATGAGAGAAAAATGCGGTGGTGTTTTTGTCTTACAGTAAAGTTATACTATGCTATTATATTCGGTTCTGTAATGTAGAATACAGTGCATTCGGCAAGTTCTCAGACCCCTTGACTTTTTCCACATTTTGTTATGTTATAGCCTTATTCTAAAATTTATTTTTTTAAATAATCCTCAGCAATCTACACACAATGCCCCATAATGACAAAGCGAAAACAGGTTTTTATACATTTTGGCAAATTTATACAAAATAAAAAACAGAAATACCTTATTTACATAAGTATTCAAACCCTTTGCTATGAGACTCGAAATTGACCTCAGGTGCAACCTGTTTCCATTGATCATCCTTGAGATGTGTCTACAACTTGATTGGAGTCCACCTGTGGTAAATTCAATTGATTGGACAAGATTTGGAAAGGCACACACCTGTCTATATAAGGTCCCACAGTTGACAGTGCATTTCAGAGCAAAAACCAAGCCATGAGGTCGAAGGAATTGTCTGTAGAGCTCCGAGACAGGATTGTGTCGAGGCACAGATCTGGGGAAGGGTACCAAAACATTTCTGCAGCATTGAGGGTCCCCAAGAGCACAGTGGCCTCCATCATTCTTAAATGGAAGAAGTTTGGAACCACCAAGACTCTTCCTAGAGCTGGCCGCTTGGCCAAACTGAGCAATCGGGGGAGAAGGGCCTTGGCCAAGAACCCGATGGTCACACTGACAGGGCTCTAGAGTTCCTCTGTGGAGATGGGAGAAACTTCCAGAAGGACAACAATTTCTGCAGCACTCCACCAATCAGGTATTTATGGTAGAGTGCCCAGACGGAAGCCACTCCTCAATAAAAGGCACAAGACAGCCCGCTTGGAGTTTGCCAAAAGGCACCTAAAGACTATCAGACCATGAGAAACAAGATTCTCTGGTCTGATGAAACCAAGATTGAACTCTTTGGCCTGAATGCCAAGCGTCACATCTGGAGGAAAACTGGCACCAGCCCTACGAAGCATGGTGGTGGCAGCATCATGCTGTGGGGATGTTTTTCAGCGGCAGGGACTGGAAGACTAGTCAGGATTGAGACAAAGATGAACGGAGCAAAATACAGAGAGACACTTGATGAAAACCTGCACTAGTGAGCTCAGGACCTCAGACTGGGGCGAAGGTTCAACCTTCCAACAGGACAACGACCCTAAGCACACAGCCAAGACAACGCAGGAGTGGCTCTGGGACAAGTCTCTGAATGTCATTGAGTGACCCAGCCAGAGCCCGTTCTTGAACCCGATTGAACATCTCTGAAGAGACCTGAAAATAGCTGTGCAGCAACGCTCCCCATCCAACCTGACAGAGCTTGAGAGGATCTGCAGAGAAGAAATGGGAGAAACTCCCCAAATACAGGTGTGCAAAGCTTGTAGTATCATACCCAAGAAGACTCGAGGCTGTAATCGCTGCCAAAGGTGCTTCAACAAAGTACTGAGTAAAGAGTCTGAATACTTATGTAAATGTGATTTTTCAGTATTTTATTTTTTACAAATTTGCAAAAATGTATAAAAACCTGTTTCTGCTTTGTCATAATGGAGTATTGTGTGTAGATTGAGGGGAAAAAACAATTTAATCAATTTTAGAATGAGGCTATAACCTAACAAAACGTGGGAAAAGTCAAGGGGTCTGAATACTTTCCGAAGGCACTGTACTATCATGATGTGATCTTGCAGAAATGTATTCAGCTTTGATCTAACTTTATTAAATGAGCACCAATCGCCAGAGTAGCCTGTTTTCTACGAGTAGAGCAGAGACTGTGTGTAAAGTAGAGAATAAACTGAACATGATCTGCACATGCAGAAGTTTAAGGAGCTTTAATCCGGGAGATAAAGATCAGGGAAAAGTCAGATCTGCTGCCACTCCAATCGGTCCCCTATACATTTTAAATGTCTGGGGTACTATAACCATATAGGAGTTACATTGGTATAGCATTCTCACTCACGGGTGCAACAAATATAGACACTAGCGGACAAAAGGTTTTTGGCACTCCAAAGGTACTGTACGGTACTGTATTCTGTAGGGTGGAATTAGACTACCATTTGAAATACAGCAATGCTCTCCACGCCCGCAACATTTTCCCACAAAATACCATCATTTACGGTATGCTGCAGTAAAAAGTTTCAGAGTATTTTACTGCTGACAATACCCACAATTACTGTATAAATTACAGTTTTCCGTTAGTGTACAGCCAAATAGAATAAGTCAACTCTTGGCATGTAGTTATTTTCTGTAATAAACGGAGGTTCGCAATTAGACAGTTTTAACCTAAGGGCGAAATGTTTCACTATAAGCACACAAGACTTGGGGGATACATTCTTCTGTTCTGTCAAGAAAAAAAGAAATGTGCAAAGAATTTCTTCACACTTTTTAAAGGTTGTCCTGTCCTCTTAGGGTTGAGTTGCAAGGAATGTTTGCATGAGCACACAAGCCCATATGCTCCGTTTCAAAACCTGACCATACAACCTGTTGAGTGTCGTGTGTGTATTAATTGAAATAATGAGGGCGAGTTGCTTTAAATGTGCTCTCAATGAGAGAGAGAGAGAAAAGAGAGAGAGAGAGAACAAAAGAGAGAGAGAGAGACAACAAAAGAGAGAGAGAGAGAAAGACAACAAAAGAGAGAGAGAGAGAAACAGAAGAGAGAGAGAGAGAGAGAGAGACAACAAAAGAGAGAAAGAAAGAGAGAGAGAGATAGAGACAACAAAAGAGAGAAAGAAATATAGATATATACATATATATATATATATATATATATAGAGAGAGAGAGAGAGAGAGAGAGAGAGAGCGAGAGATAGAGGCAACAAAAGAGAGAAAGAAAGAGAGAGAGACACTAAGAACCCACTCCAGTTGCCAAGCTAGGCGCTACTATCAGATTTTGTTTAGCATGGTCAATGAGTACTGAAAGTCTAATGCCACATATGGCAAGTTATCTAGCACTGCTTTCCTGTAGTATTGGCTCTTTCCCAGAGTCCAATCGGCCCATTATTCTGTAGGGATGCGTCCCAAATGGCACCCTAGAAATATATGGTACTGTATTACATATGTACTAGCGTGCCATTTGGGATGCACCTCTCTAGGTCTCGAGGAGGGTGTGCCTGAGGGCTTCACCATAGAGACAATTACAGAGGAGTACTGTGTAGAGTGGAACCTGCAAGCAGAGGGAGGCTCTGCCTTACTACTTCACTGAAACATGAATATTTTATATACCACTAAAACATGCTCTCTGTGCACTACATAACTTTCATCAGACAGGAGGTGGAGAGCCATGGCCAAAAAAAATTTACAACTTTTTTGTGAAGCTATCTTTGTCACAGGAAGTGAAGGGGAAAAAATGCACATAGGGCTTCTCACTCTGTGGTAATAGCTTTTCACTCTGTTCAATAATTGGTGTTTAATTGGTGTTTGATTTAGGGCATTTACATCGAAAAGGACCCATGAGCACAAACATGTGAAGTTCATAGGAGTATGTCAAATGAAAGCTAAGAGTCTATATTTTGGGGAAATGAAGGCATAGATACATTTTCAACCATTTTCCATCTTCAAAATTTGGCATAAATTAAGGCTTTGATTTCTGGATAAACAGATGGAAAAGGAGTCTTGGAAAACATCTACCAGAAAAAGTCTTAAAGGGTGTCAGAAATACATAAAAACACAATAATGTTGATGTGAAGACCCCTTCCAACTCATATTAATACAATTTTTTTTTTTTTTTAGTGAAATATTAGCTTTTGTCTGAAGCTGAAAAAGACAGGAAATTTCAATGCTAATTTGACCTATGTACTAACAAGAATTTTCAGCATAAGCAGTTTGACTACTGCTAGAGCACTGTACTTTGATCTACTGTAGTTCAACAACAGATGCACTCACATTGGATGGGTTGATTAGGATTCAAACCTTCTCTCAAACAGCCTAATACATTCTCTTAGAGTAGGTTTACCCCATTAATGTACTTGTTAATGTTTCATGTAAGACATCATCTCATTCCACTCATTTAAACATTATGGGGAGGTTTTCCCGGACACAGCTTGAGCCTAGTCCTGGACTAAAAATCAAGATCAATTGAAAATCTTCATACCCCTTCAGAACCCAAAATATATGCTTGTTCTACTAAATTTTTTGTAAACAATGTAATTTTAAAACAAACAATGTTATCCTCTGAATATGGTTAAAATTGTCAGTTTGTAGCCATAGCTCTATCGATCAATTTGAGTGGTTACATTTCTCCACCCAGTCTTCAGCTTTTTTACCAAAACAGTGGCGGGGTGTCGACTTTGTTGTTGTTTCAACTGCAGATTGCCCCTAGAAGAACCAATGGTTACATATCAAGATTAAGAAAATTGAACAGATTCCCAAATGGCAGATTGCATGTGTCTCACCTGAAAAACACCAGTTTACATTACATAATGGGGTAAACCTACTCTAAGAGAATGTATTAGGCTGTTTAAGAGAAGGTTTGAATCCTAATCAACACATCCAATGTGAGTGCATCTGTTGTTGAAGTACAGTAGATCAATAAAGCTACAATACTCTGAAAAGCCTTGTTTGTGCATAGGTCAAATTACCTTTAGAATTTCCTGTATTTTTCAGCTTCAGACAAAAGCTAATATTTCACTTAAAACTTAGTTTTTTGTATTTATTTCCAGGGTTTTGTCACGATCGTTGACTGACGACACAGACCAAGGCGCAGCGTGATAAGCGAACATACTTTATTTAACGTACTTAACGACAAAAACAACAAACGATACGTGAAGTCCTAGGTTAACACCAAAACAAACCTTACGGAACAAGATCCCACAAATACTAGTGCAACACAGGCTGCCTAAGTATGGTCCCCAATCAGAGACAACGAGCTACAGCTGCCTCTGATTGGGAACCACCCTGGCCAACATAGATCTAAATGATCTAGAACGAAAACATAGAAAAACTAAACATAGAAAAATCCACACCCTGGCTCAACCTTTAAGAGTCCCCAGAGCCAGGGCGTGACAGGTTTTTCCCGGAAGGTCTGATAAGAGCATATGTCCAGCCACCAAACATTATTACTGTACATTATAATTATTTAAAATCGCATAAAATATAATGACTGTCAATGGCAGCCTAAAGTGGTTGGTTTTCCAAATGATACAGCTCTTTAACAGTTAAGGTTACAGACACTAGACCAACTGTAAAAAGGTCTTAACATTACATAACTAGTTTACTAACTATATAATCATTTAAATGTGCATACATTTGCATTAAATTATTTATTTTTATTTCACCTTTATTTAACCAGGTAAACCAGTTGAGAACAAGTTCTCATTTACAACTGCGACCTGTCCCAAGATAAAGCAAAGCAGTGCGATAAAAACAACAACAGAGTTACATATGGGGTAAACGAAACATAAAGTCAAAAATACAACAGAAAATATATATACAGTGTGTGCGAATGTAGTAAATTATGGAGGTAAGGCAATAAATAGGCCATAGTGCAAAATAGTTACAATTTCATATTAACACTGGAATGATAGATGTGCAAAAGATTATGTGCAAATAGAGATACTGGGGTGCAAATTAGCAAAATAAATAACAATATGGGGATGAGGTAGTTGGATGGGCAAATTACAGATGGGCTGTGTACAGGTGCAGTGATCGGTAAGCTGCTCTGACAACTGATGCTTAAAGTTAGTGAGGGAGATAAGAGTCTCCAGCTTCAAAGATTTTTGCAGTTCGTTCCAGTCATTGGCAGCAGAGAACTGGAAGGAATGGCGGCCAAAGGAGATATTGGCTTTGGGGATGACCAGTGAGATATACCTGCTGGAGCGCAGACTACGGGTGGGTTCTATATCTAACATTTGATTGGAGATGCTTAATGCGAGTCTGGAAGGAGAGTTTACAGTCTAACCAGACACCTAGGTATTTGTAGTTGTCCACATACTCTAGGTCAGACCCGCCGAGAGTAGTGATTCTAGTCGGGTAGGCGGGTGCAAGCAGCGTTCGGTTGAAGAGCATGCATTTAGTTTTACTAGTGTTTAAGAGCAGTTGGAGGCTACAGAAGGAGTGTTGTATGGCATTGAAGCTCGTTTGGAGGTTTGTTAACACAGTGTCCAATGAAGGGCCAGATGTATACAAAATGGTGTCGTCTGCGTAGAGGTGGATCTGAGATTCACCAGCGGCAAGAGCGACATCATTCATATACACAGAGAATAGAGTCGGCCCGAGAATTGAACCCTGTGGCACCCCCATAGAGACTGCCAGAGGTCCAGACAACAGGCCCTCCGATTTGACACATTGAACTCTATCTGAGAAGTAGTTGGTGAACCAGGCGAGGCAGTCATTTGAGAAACCAAGGCTATTTTGTCACGATCGTTGAAAGGAGTGGACCAATGCGCAGCGTGGAATGCGAACATACTTTTATTAAACATTCACCACACGAACAAAAACAACAAAACGATACGTGAAGTCCTTGGGTACATACACAAACCATACACGGAACAAGATCCCCCAAAACACAAGTGCCAAACGGCTGCCTAAGTATTGTCCCCAATCAGAGACAACAAGCAACAGCTGAATCACGTTGCCTCTGATTGAGAACCACCCCGGCCAACATAGAAACTGAAACAATGAACACAAAACAGACTCTACACACCCTGGCTCAACATAAAAGAGTCCCTAGAGCCAGGGCGTGACAGTACCCCCCTCCCCCCCCCAAAGGCGCGGACTGCGACCGCGCCAACATAAACCGAACAGGGGAGGGCCGGGTGGGCATTCCTCCTCGGAGGCGGATCCGGCTCCGGGCGTGACCACCACCCTCTAATAACCCCCCCCCCGTAGTGCCCCTGGTCTGGTCTGATCGGTGGAGCGGATTGCTTAGGCTCCGGTGTGGAGCAGCTGACCGGTACCTGACCAGGCACCGGTGAAACGGGCACGGGCTTTGCCGGACTGACGACGCGCACCACAGGCTTGGTGCGGGGAGCAGGAATGGGCCGGACCGGGCTAACGACGCGCACCCCTGGCTTGGTGCGGGGAGCAGGAACGGGCCGGACCGGGCTGGCGATGCGCACCACAGGCTTGGTGCGGGGAGCAGGAACGGGCCGGACCGGGCTGACGAAGCGCACCACTGGCTTGGTGCGGGGAGCAGGAACGGTCCGGGCCGGGCTGACGACGCGCACCACTGACTTGGTGCGGGGAGCAGGAACGGGCCGGGCCGGGCTGGCGACGCGCACCATAGGCTTGGTGCGGGGAGCAGGAACAGGCCGGACCGGGCTGGCGACGTGCACCATAGGCTTGGTGGGAGGGGCAGGAACAGGCCGGGCCGGGCTGGCGACGCGCACCATTGGCTTGGTGCGAGGGGCAGGAACAGGCCGGACCGGGCTGGCAGCGCGCACCATTGGCTTGGTGCGAGGGGCAGGAACAGGCCGGACCGGGCTGTGGAGACGGACTGGAGGTCTGGAGCGAAGAGCTGACACAACCCGTCCTGGCTGAATGCCTATCTTAACACACTCTGTGTGAGGCATCAGCACAGGACGTACAGGGCTGTGTACACGTACTGGCACAACAGCACGTGACACTGGCGCAGGATATCCGGGACCGAGGAGGGGTACTGGAGGCCACGAGCGTTGAGCCGGCACACTCCGTCCTGGCTGTATGCCCACCTTAGCACGACACGTGCGTGGTGCTCGCACAGGACGTACCGGACTATGCCGGACCACTCACGGCACAGTACGCAGCTCCGCATATCTCGGAACCTGCCCAGTCTCACGCTGCCTAGCCTGAGTACGGGGAGTTGGCTCTGCTCTACCTCTAGGCTCCGCCAACCTCCCTTCCGGCCCCTCAAACCCGGTGGCCTCCTCTCCTAATCCCCAAACTCGCCCTGTAGCTGCCTCCAGCAGCCCCGTCGTCCATGCCGTGTGCCCCCCCCTAAAAATGTATTGGGGTTGCCTCTTGCGTGCCTTGACCAGGTCGATGAAGACGGCTGCACAGTACTGTCTTTTATCGATCGCAGTTATAATATAATTTAGGACCTTGAGCGTGGCTGAGGTGCACCCATGACCAGCTCGGAAACCGGATTGCATAGCGGAGAAGGTACGGTGGGATTCGAAATGGTCGGTGATCTGTTTGTGATAGAAGGATTTGGTAATGACTAATTTTTACACTCCACTTTATGAAATGTGTTAGAATCATGAGACTATAATCTAATAATGTGTGTGCGTAAGACAAGTAAAGATTATGACATTGTGTTACTATTTAGCAATGTGAGTAGGAGTTAGACCAGACGACAAAGGACAAGGAGAACTGTCTGAGAACGGTGATAACTAAAAAATGCAGCCTGCCCGAGCAAGGAGTAGGCTATGATATGAACATGTGTGTGTGACCTGATGGTCAGGAGAGCAGAGGAAAACATGAGCTAAACCCAGGTGTGAGCTTACAAGATGTGTACAGTGGAAAAATACAGCCCGCCTAAAGCGGGGTGGGATTTTTGTATGACGTGTGTGTGTATAAAAGATGGACTCTGAAATTGTGATAACAGAATTCTCAATGAATAAAGATCTCCGATTATTGCTACTGGGAGCTCTGTCCGTTTCTTGATCCAAAAGCCTTACAACCTTTTGGGAGACGCACAGAGACACTGAAATAGTTGAGTTCAACCATTGAGAGTAAATCATTCTCTTAACAGTTTGTTAACTTGGCTTTCAAAAACTTTCGAAAGGCAGGGCAGGATGGATATAGGTCTGTAACAGTTTGGATCTAGAGTGTAACCCCCTTTGAAGAGGGGGATGACCGCGGCAGCTTTCCAATCTCTGGGGATCTCAGACGTTACGAAAGAGAGGTTGAACAGGCTAGTAATAGGTGTTGCGACATTTTCGGCGGGTAATTTTAGAAGAAACGGTCCAGATTGTCTAGCCCAGCTGATTTGTAGGGGTCCAGATTTTTCAGCTCTTTCAGAACATCAGCTGTCTGAATTTGTGTAAAGAAGAAGCGGGGGGGCATGAGCAAGTTGCAGCGGAGGGTGCAGAGCTGGTGGCCGGGGTAGTGGTAGCCAGGTGGAAAGCATGGCCAGCCGTAGCAAAATGCTTGTTGAAATTCTCGATTATTGTAGATTTATCGGTGGTGACAGTGTTTCCTAGCCTCAGTGCAGTGGGCAGTTGGGAGGAGGTGCTCTTATTCTCCATGGACTTTACAGTGTCCCAAAACATTTTGGAGTTAGTGCTACAGGATGCAAATTTCTGTTTGAAAAAGCTAGCCTTTGCTTTCCTAACTGATTGTGTATATTGGTTCCTGACTTCCCTGAAAAGTTGCATATCGCGGGGGCTGTTCGATGCTAATGCAGTACGCCACAGGATGTTTTTGTGCTGGTCAAGGGCAGTCAAGTCTGAGGAGAACCAGGGGCTATATCTGTTCTTAGTTCTGCATTTTTTGAATGGGGCATGCTTATTTAAGATTGAGAGGAAAGCACTTTTAAAGAACAACCAGGCATCCTCTACTGACGGAATGAGGTCAATATCCATCCAGGATACCCGGGCCAGGTCAATTAGAAAGGCCTGCTCGCTAAAGTGTTTTAGGGAGCGTTTGACAGTGATGAGGGGTGGTCGTTTGACCGCGGACCCATTACGGACGCAGGCAATAAGGCAGTGATCGCTGAGATCCTGGTTGAAGACAACGGAGGTGTATTTAGAGGGTACATTTGTCAGGATGATATCTATGAGGGTGCCCATGTTTACAGATGTAGGGTTGTACCTGGTAGGTTCGTTGATCATTTGTGTGAGATTGAGGGCATCTAGTTTAGATTGTAGGTTGGCCGGGGTGTTAAGCATATCCCAGTTTAGGTCACCAAGCAGTACGAACTCTGAGGATAGATGGGGGGCAATCAGTTCACATATGGTGTCCAGGGCACAGCTCGGGGCTGAGGGGGGGTCTGTAGCAAGCGGCAACAGTGAGAGACTTATTTCTGGAAAGGTGGATTTTTTGAAGTAGAAGCTCAAACTGTTTGGGCACAGACCTGGATAGTATGATAGAGCTCTGCAGGCTATCTCTACAGTAGATTGCAACCCCACCCCCTTTGGAAGTTCTATCGAGACGGAAAATGCTGTAGTTGGGGATGGAAATTTCTGAATACATTTACTACAGTACCTAACTTCCCCCCATGACGGATTTTCTGAATACAGTCACAGGTAAATAAGACTGCCTTGCATGCCTTGCTTTTATAACATGGTGACCAACACATTAAAATAACAATTAATTATATATTTGCATTAAAACGTTATTTTGATAAGTCAATTCATATAATTTAATTACACCAACAGAAGATATAGTAGGACAAAAATCTGGTTGTTCGTTATTTTGGTATTGTTGCTATAGACGGGTTGGTTGTTTAGCAACAAAATAAATGTGTGTGCAACTATGGGGCAAAACAGACGGGTTGGCTTAGACTGTTGACAACATGTAAACTGTTAAGTCTCCAAATGTTTATTGAAAACAGAAATACATTTGCACAATGACCAATTGTTGTCTTTCAAATACATTGTTACAGTTGTTTGTTAGCTAGCTAGATATTTTGTTTGCCATATTAGCATAGACATGACATCAATCAAAACACCTCAAAACAAGACATGATATCAATAACAAGATACAACGAGCTGAAACAAGCCACCTAAGATTCCCCACAAGACAGCTTCTTGTCATTGTTGCTAGCTATCTGACCATTCAGAATCATAACAACGCACACCTTCCGGCCACATCGATGCACACGCATCATTTCCATTCTAAACAAAATGGATGGTATGCAGGCTGGATATTGATCTTGTCACTTGCTATCTAGCTAGCCAACTTCAGCTAACTAAAGCCCTGTTCGCACAGACTAGTATTACTATAGAACGTTGGTTATGTAATTATTACCCCAGCATGTCCGTTTTTCCAGTGGACGATTCAGACGGGATTAATTTGACCAAATTGCCTCTGTAATTATTTTCCCCCTCATTCACAGTTAACCGTTATGACGGAAGCCTGAAGGCTCTTCTAGGTGTGAAGATATTTCAAATATCTAGGGATAGCCTAATACTGGCCTAATGGCCTTCAGTTCAGAGAAAGTCAAAATAATAATGCATATCACTAAGAACCATGAACTGTAACCTACACTCAAAGAAATTAAGTGTTGGATTTACTTGACCCAGTTATGTCAACCGTTTCCATGAAACTGAGTTGAGTAAATATTAATGATCGAATATAGATTACTATTAAATAGAGTTAGCTACATCTAACATGGATGTATTGAGTAAATGCTATAGATAACGTTTTTATTAGCTCACTTCTAAATCCGCTACTTATGTTGAATTTGCCTAGCATGATTAAATTCAACTTGAGTTCCATAATGTTTTATTAACTGAAGTGAGTCACATAAATACAACATAGTTGACTTTATTGACTTCATTTCAAGTTATTACCAAGGTAACAGGCAATGAGAAATAAGTCATCAGCTTCACATGAAACCAAACAGTGGCAAGCACACTTGCATCAAAGTGAAACACTACAGATCATATTGCATACTCTTTAAAAACCTTGTTTACTTTTTGATTGAACATATGTACTGCCTTTGTGCTGCCATCCTGTTAGAAGGTAAAATATTATTTTATTATAGTGGTTAAGAGTGCTTTCCATTTTGTACCATGATGTTTATCGCCCCCTAGTGGAGCTTATTGGTACTTAGAAAGACTGCACAAAAACCGGAAGTAGAGTAGTCATTCTGCACGCAGACAAGCAGCTAGAAACAACGCTACTGTACAGTTCATTCTGTGCAGCTATTTCTTGTCATGCTTCAGTCTCTGAAAATATTTGTTTGTAAGTTCAATTCAAGCATATTGCTAGCGATGATAATATTGTTATTGATAGAATTGCTTACTTATCAATGTTAGTTGGTTACATTTACTCACGCAAATTGCCTTGCCTTTCATGTTTGCTGTCAGATGTATTAGTTTGCTCGTGCGTCATGTAAGCGAATTGTAAAACATACTATACTATAGTTTGTTACTGTTTCTAGCGTAATATGCTTTGTTATTGGACAGAGGTGTTTGCACATTATTAGAGTAATGAAAGGAGTTGGCTAGTTGCTACTCAAATGGTAATTATCTATCTGCTTTGGCGTCATGTCAGATACATGGTACCTTGGCACGTGCTTTGTATTTATGCAACTTCAACTTGAAATGTATAATGTACAGCTACAGTATGTCAATGTGAATTGAATACTAAAGTATATTAATTTCTGTATTTTGCAGTTTCACAACAAACGTTTTCAATACATTCGTTCAAGAAAAGTCACACCTTGGAAGTTTTATTGAAGACTTAGTTGTTAGCTATCTGTCTAGTTTGCATGGGAACGCAATTCGA
This sequence comes from Coregonus clupeaformis, assembly GCF_020615455.1. NCBI lineage: Eukaryota > Metazoa > Chordata > Actinopteri > Salmoniformes > Salmonidae > Coregonus > Coregonus clupeaformis. The sequence continues at coordinate 38,182,036 of NC_059192.1, read as the reverse complement.
GGGCAGAATAGCCTTCAATAAACTAAAACGGCCAGTAACATTTCTGAATTCACTTAGAACAATGTCATTGTTGCCTTTGGGTGCATGATCAAAGCATTCTTGGCAATGTACTTTATGACAATATCAACAAAATGTTGAAAGAGCAAAACATTTGGAACAATGTTAGGTAAGTAAATCAACTCAAGAGACAGGTTTGATTGACTTCTGAAATGGCATGTAGTCCATTGACACCAGCTTATTACAGTTAAGTTTAGCTTGACATTTGTCTCGGAAATAATGTTAAATAGTCTTGCACAATAATTATAAAATACATTTGTGAAACTGCATTGTGCACTGACACCTAATTTAAAACTGTTCAGTTGCCTTGAAATATGTGTCTTTAAAATAATTTATTAGTGGCGTGTGTTAACAATCAGAAGACTGTTTTGGGAGATTCCCTTCCACGTGTTGAAATCTGAGTGACTACCAACTCCTCTGTCGCTGTTATCAAGGGCAATTCGACTTGTTAGCTCCCTAACCTTGACATCACAAAATAGACATTAGTTTTCCATAGACCAACTGTCATCATTCCACACATTCGGATGTCAGAAATATTGTTCCAGTATTCACTTTTTGGACGTTATAGTTTTGGCGGCAAAAGTCTTCTGTAGACAAAGGAACATTCCTTTACCAATACTGAAGAGCAAGAGAGAGATTACCCTCCTCCCTAATTTATGACAAGGTGTGAGGTGTCAAAACCGGCCCAGCCCTCCCTCATCCCCTCTTCTGTGGGTGAGAGAGGGTCTGGCTATTGCCACGTGTAGTCATGACATTAACGATCTGATTCGTCAACGACTATGTTAATGGTTGCAAATTCGATATTATTATTTTTAAAAAATGTTTTTAAAGACTTAAAGGCTCTGGAAATATAAATGTAGTCTCTAGCTTAAATAATGAGCTCACATAGAATTCCATTCATTAGTAGTTGGGGTAGTTGGGGTATTTAGGGTGGTGAAAGAAAGAAAGAAAGAAAGAAAGAAAGAAAGAAAGAAAGAAAGAAAGAAAGAAAGAAAGAAAGAAGTACAAATTAGGGCTGACCCCATTTAGTCAACTGGTCGATTGTTTGGTCGATATGCTTTTGGTCGACCAAGATTTCTTTAGTCGAGCAGAGCAAAAAAATGACAGTGGTCAGTCCAGATGAGGAAAGGGTGTTTCATCCCCTCAAGCCAGTTTCTCCAAGCGATCAGGGCTCTGACAACAGCCAACAGCTCCCGATCACCAACGTCATAGTTCTGCTCTGCCTGGCTGAGCTTCTTAGAGAAGAAGGAAAAGGGGCGGAGCTTGGGTGGCGTGCCCAAGCGTTGGGATAGGACAGCACCTACCCCTACCTCGGACGCATCCACCTCCACTACAAATGGCAAGGATGGATTGGGATGGGCCAGTACCGGGGCTGAGGTGAACACATCCCTCAGGTTACTGAAAGCCCTGTCAGCCTCAGCAGACCAGAGGAGCCGGGATGGCCCACCCTTCAACAGAGAGGTGATGGGAGCTGCGACCTTGCCAAAGCCCCGGATGCACCTCCTTTCCCGTGGTTGGAGTCGGCCAATTACGCACGGCTGAAATGCGGTCTGCCTCCATCTCCACACCTGAGGTGGTAATGTGGTATCCGAGGAAGGAGACAGATTTTTGGAAGAACAGACACTTTTCTGCCTTGGCATACAGGTCATGCTCCAACAGTCGGCCCAGCACTCTGCGAACCAGGGACACATGCTCGGCGCACGTGGCGGAATGCACCAGGATGTCATCGACCACACCGCGACCAAGCATGTCCCAAAACACCTTGTTAACAAAGGACTGGAAGACTGATGGCGCTTTCTTCATTACCAGGTATTCATAATGCCCCGTGGTTGTGCTAAATGCTGTCTTCCACTCGTCCCCTTTCCGGACACACACCAGGTTGTACGCACTCCTGAGATCTAATTTCGTGAAGAAGCGTGCCCCATGCATTGATTCGATAACAGAGGAGATGAGGGGTAGAGAGTAACTATAGCGAATGGTAGTTTGATTAAGTGCACGGTAATCAATGCAAGGGCGCAGACCTCCGTCTTTCTTCTTCACAAAAAATAAACTCGAGGAGGTGGGTGAAGTGGAGGGACGTATGAACCCCTGGCTCAGGGACTCCATAGCCACCGTTTCAGCCTGCGACAGGGGATATGCATTACTCCTGGGAGGCACAGCGTCTAACCGGAGGTTTATCGCGCAATCCCTCGCCCAATGGGGTGGTAATTTGGTCGCATTTTAGAAAATGCGCACGCCATGTCGAGATATTCGGGGGGAATGCACACGTGGAGGTAGTGTCTGGACTTTCCACCATGTTTGCATCAACGGAAACAGCTAGACACCTACCCGGACACTCTCGCGACCACCCCGCGAGAACCCTCTGCTGCCATGAAAAGGTGGGGTTGTGTAGTGCTAGCCAGGGAAGGCCCAACACAACAGGGAAATCAGGGGACTCAATAATATAAATGGTGAGTTGCTCCCTATGGGTCTCCTACGTAATCATAATGACTGGTGCTGTAACCTCCCTAACAAAACCCTAATGGTTGACTGTCAAGTGCTTTGATGGGAAATGGAATGGACAGGGGAACCAATGTAATACGTAGACTATTAGCTAAAAACATTTTACATTTACCAGACGTTCTTATCCAAAGCGACTTACAGGAGCAATTAGGGTTAAGTGACTTGCTCAAGGGCACATCGACAGATTTTTCACCTAGTTGGCTTGGGGATTAGAACCAGCGACCTTTCAGTTACTGGCACAACGCTCTTAACCACTAAGCTACCTGCCTCCCCTGTTCCTAAAGATCCCAGCTGCGCCTGAATTGACCAGTGCCTTACACTGGGGAACCGTGTAATCAGGGAGGTGGACGTGGATGGTGAAATGTGCAGCAGAGGGCTCTGAATGAGTGTGGGTTTGCGCTACCTGAGGTGACGCGAGAGTGCCCTGCCTGCCGCCTCCAGACCCAGAAAAACTCTGACGACAGCGTGCAGCAGAATGTCCTCTCTTGCCACGTCCTTCATTCTCCCGGATCGCTGCACCACCCAGCTCCATCGGAACTTGATCCGGGTTGAAGGGGGGTGAAACAGGCAGGCCCCTTCCAGGATGTCCTCTCGAAGCCAGCATGTTGTCCAACCGGATGGCAATGTCCACCAGTTGATTGAAGGTCAACGTGGTATCCCGGCAGGCTGCATCGGACGTCCTCACGCAGGCTGCATCAGAAGTGGTCAATGAGGGCCCGCTCGTTCCACCCGGACCCAGCCGCTAGAGTTCTAAACTCCAGGGCAAAGTCCTGTGCGGTCCTTGTCCCCTGCCTCAGATGGACCAGATGCTCGCCCTCCTCTCTACCTTCGGGGGATGATCGAAGACTGCCCGGAAGAGGAGAGCGAACTCTCTGTAGTTGTCCAACGCGTCTCCTCCTTCATTCCAGACCGCGTTGGCCCACTCCAGGGCTTTCCCCAAGAGGCAGGAGACGAGGGCGGACATCTTCTCCCGATCTGATGGAGCCGGGCTGATGGTGGTAAAATAGAGGTCCAGCTGCAGGAGGAAACCCTGGCAGCAGGCCGCTGTCCCTTCGTATTGCCTCGGTAGGTGAATACCTCTGGGCGCTGGGGTGTGGGTGGCTTGATCCGGTCGCTCAGCTGGATCCGCAGGGTCGGGTCCTCTCCTCTCCAGGTGCTGGACGACCTGGAGAACCCGATCTATCGCTTCGCCCAAGCTGGCTAACATGTTGGAATGCTCCCGGACCAGCTCAACAACTCCAGGCATACTCCCCGCTCCTGCTGACTCCATGCTGTTGGGTGTGTGACTCTGTAGCGGGTGATTTGGATGGAGTCAGGCGCAGGAGGTGTAAATCACAGAATAAATGGTTTATTTGACCAATACAGCGGATTGCAGCATTGCGTAAAACAACTACAGTTCGGTATAACGCTCACTGGAGAAAAACAAAACACATGGGTGAATATCCCGGCGATACAGTACATAAAGCTCCACCGAGCTATCGACAACTCCACATGAAACAATCACACACAAAGACATAGGGGGAAGAGGGAATACTTATACAGTGACTGATGAAGGGATATGAACCAGGTGTTTATAAAAAAAACAACAAGACAAAACAAATGTAATGATGAGATGAGGAGCAGCAGTGGCTAAAAGGCCGGTGACGATGAACGCTGAAGCCTGCCCGAACAAGGAGAGGAGGCAGCTTCGGAGGAAGTTGTGACAGGAATTGAAAAATTGTATGGTTGAGAGCGATGAGGCAAAAGGAATGGCAAATAAGTCTGGCTGCACAACCGATTGGCAAACGTATTGCAAATTGAGAAATCATGTAATAAAACTGAATAAAAGGAAGAAAAAACTACACTATGAAACAAAGATAAATGACAAAGAATTATAGTAAAAAGCTTTGGAGCGCTTTAAATGAAGTTTTTGGAAAAAAAGGCAAACTCAGCTCCATCATTCATTGAATCAGATGGCTCATTCAGCACAAAACCAACTGATATTACCAACTACTTTAATGATTTTTTTCATTGGCAAGATTAGCAAACTTAGGCATGACATGCCAGCAACAATTACTGACACTACACATCCAAGTATATCTGACCAAATTATGAAAGAAAACCTTGTAATTTTGAAATCTTTTTTTTTGGAGTCTGCGCTCCAGCAGGTATATCTCACTGGTCATCCCCAAAGCCAACACCTCTTTTGGCCGCCATTCCTTCCAGTTTTCTGCTGCCAATGACTGGAACGAACTGCAAAAATCTCTAAAGCTGGAGACTCTTATCTCCATCACTAACTTTAAGCATCAGTTGTCAGAGCAGCTTACCGATCACTGCACCTGTACACAGCCATTCTGAAATTAGCCCACCCAACTACCTCCTCCCCATATTGTTATTTATTTTGCTAATTTGCACCCCAGTATCTCTATTTGCACATCATCTTTTGCACATCTATCATTCCAGTGTTAATACGAAATTGTAACTATTTTGCACTATGGCCTATTTATTGCCTTACCTCCATAATTTACTACATTCATTAAATAAAGGTAAAATAAAATAAAAAATCCGTAAAGTGAGTGTGGAAGAGGTGAAAAAATGATTGTTGTCTATCAACAATGACAAGCCACCAGGGTTTGATAACTTGGATGGAAAATTACTGAGGATAATAATGATATTGCCACTCCTATTTGCCATATTTTCAATTTAAGCCTACTAGAATGTGGAGCCTTGGAGGGAAGCAAAAGTCATTCCGCTACCTAAGTAGTAAATCCCCCTTTACTGGCTCAAATAGCCAACCAATTAGCCTGTAACCAACCCTTGGTTAACTATTGGAAAAAATGGTGTTTGACCAGATACAATGCTATTTTACAGTAAACAAATTGACAACAAACTTTCAGCATGCTTTTAGAGAAGGACATTCAACAAGCACAGCACTTACACAATTGACTGATGATTGGCTGAGAGAAATTGATGATAAAAATATTATGGGGGCTGTTTTGTTAGATTTCAGTGCGGCTTTTGACATTATCGATCATAGTCTGCTGCTGGAAAAACTGATGTGTTATGGCTTCACACCCCCTGCTATATTGTGGATACAGAGTTTCCTGTCAAACAGAACACAGAGGGTGTTCTTTAATGGAAGCCTCTCCAACATAATCCAGGTAGAATCAGGAATTCCCCAGGGCAGCTGTCTAGGCCCATTACTTTTTTCAATCTTTACTAATGACATGCCACTGGCTTTGAGTAAAGCCAGAGTGTCTATGTATGCGAATGACTCAACACTTTACATGTCAGCTACTACAGCGACTGAAATGACTGCAACACTTAACAAAGAGTTGCAGTTAGTTTCAGAGTGGGTGGCAAGGAATAAATTAGTCCTAAATATTTCTAAAACTAAAAGCATTTTATTTGGAATAAATCATTCACTAAACTCCAAACCTCAACTAAATCTTGTAATAAATAATGTGGAGATTGAGCAAGTTGAGGTGACTAAACTGCTTGGAGTAAACTTATTGATACAACAGTAGCTAAGATGGGGAGAAGTATGTCCATAATATAGCGCTGCTCTACCTTCTTAACAGCACTATCAACAAGGCAGGTCCTACAGGCTCTAGTTTTATCGCACCTGGACTACTGTTCAGTCGTGTGGTCAGGTGCCACAAAGAGAGACTTAGGAAAATTGCAATTGGCTCAAAACAGGGCAGCACAGCTGGCCCTTGGCTGTACACAGAGAGCAAACATTAATAATATGCATGTCAATCTCTCCTTGCTCAAAGTGGAGGAGAGATTGACTTCATCACTGCTTGTGTTTATGAGAGGTGTTGACATGTTGAAAGCACCAATCTGTCTGTTTGAACGACTGTCACACAGCTCAGACCCATGCATACCCCACAAGACATGTAACCAGAGGTCTCTTCACAGTCCCCAAGTCCCGAACAGACTATGGGAGGTGCACAGTACTACATAGAGCCATGACTACATGGAACTCTATTTCACATCAGGTAACTGATGCAAGCAGTAGAATCAGATTTAAAACACTGATAAAAATACACCTTATGGAACAGCAGGGACTGTGAAGCAACACAAACATAGGCACAGACATATGCATACACACACGATAACATACGCACTATACACACACATACACATGGAGTTTGTGTTGTAGATATGTGGTAGTGGAGTAGGGGCCTGAGGGCACACACTTAGTGTGCTGTGAAATCTGTTATGAATGTATTGTAATGTTTTTTACAATGTATAACTGCCTTCATTTTGCTGGACCCCAGGAAGAGTATGGCAACTGCTCGGCCTCCGACTGCAAGGCACTACAAAGGGTAGTGTGTACGGCCTAGTACATCACTGGGGCCAAGCTTCCTGCCATCCAGGACCTCTGTCCCAGGCGGTGTCAGAGGAAGGCCCTAAAAATTGTCAAAGACTCCAGCCACCCTAGTCATAGACTGTTCTCTCTGCTACCGCACGACAAGTGGTACCGGAGCGCCAAGTCTACGTCCAAAAGGCTTCTTAACAGCTTCTACTACCAAGCCATAAGACTCCTGAACAGCTAATCAATTGGCTACACGGACTATTTGCATTGGTCCCCCCCACGAGCAAAGGACATTAGACCAGTGGAAATTTGTCCTCTGGTCTGGAATCCAAATTGGAGATTTTTGGTTCCAACCGCTGTGTCTTTGTGAGACACGGTGTGGGTGAACAGATGATCTCTGCATGTGTAGTTCCCACCGTAAAGCATGGAGGAGGAGGTATTATGGTGTGGGGGTGCTTTGCTGTTTACACTGTCTGTGATGATTTAGAATTCAAGGCACACTTAACCAGCATGGCTACTGCAGCAATACGCCATCCCATCTGGTTTGGGCTTAGTCGGACTATCATTTGATTTTCAACTGGTGACACAACACACCTCCAGGCCGTGTAAGGGCTATTTTACCAAGAAGGAGAGTGATGGAGTGCTGCATCAAATGACCTGGCCTCCACAATCCCCCGAGCTCAACCAAATTGAGATGGTTTGGGATGAGTCGGACTGCAGAGTGAAGGAAAAGCAGCCAACAAGTGCTCAGCATATGTGGGAACTCCTTCAAGACTGTTGGAAAATAATTCCAGGTGAAGCTGGTTGAGAGAATGCCAAGAGTGTGCAAAGCTGTCATCAAGGCAAAGGGTGGCTATTTGAAGAATCTCAAATCTCAAATATATTATGATTTGTTTAACACTTTTTTGGTTACTACATGATTCCATATGTGTTATTTCATAGTTTCGATGTCTTCACTATTAATCTACAATGTAGAAAATAGTAAAAAATTAAGAAAACCCCTTGAATGAGTAGGTGTGTCCAAACTTTTG